>NW_028270151.1:97922576-98239477 GCF_037043375.1 Chiloscyllium plagiosum
GACACATTCCCATTGTTTATCGGGATCAGTTTTATTTCCTGTACTCCATCCCCGTGTGTAATATCCACGCCGTACTGCTTTATGCAGCCACTGACTGCTCTGTCTGGTTCACCGTCACTTTCACCTTTGATCGGTTTGTGGCCATTTGTTGCCAGAAGCTGAAAAGTAAATATTGCAGTGAGAAAACGGCGGCTGTGGTTCTGGGAGCAGTGACTGTGCTGAGCTGTTTAAAGAACATTTCCTGGTATTTTATGCTCACGGCCCGGTATTGGCTGGTGAACTTCCCCGGGTTTTGTGATGCAACCGCCGCTGTTCGATTGTCCAGTGTCTGGGTCACAATCGAGTCCCTCCACTACATTCTAACCCCGGGTGTCCCATTTCTCCTGATTCTGCTGCTCAATGTTCTCACCGTCAGACACATATTAGTGACCAGCAGAGCCCGCAGGAGACTCCGCGCTCACACCAAAGGGGACGCTCAGTCTGACACAGAAATGAGAAACCGAAAAAAATCTATCATTTTACTGTTTGTGATCTCGGCCAATTTCATCCTGTTATGGTCAACGTTCATGCTGTATTTTATATGGAGACGGATGGATTGGATTATGTATTCCGCTCTGTATTTCCATCTTTTTGTTCAGGAATTGGGCTTCATGCTGCAGCTCCTCAGCTGCTGCACAAACACCGTGATTTATGCCGTGACCCAGACTAAGTTCAGGCAGCAGCTGAAGAATGTGCTGAAATATCCCTTCACCCAAATCCATCCATCAATCAAATTCCCTCATTAATCAATCCATCCGGGATTTTCTCATTTCAGTTCAGTGTTTCAGCGATGGAGCAGCCTGTCGCTATGGTAACAGACTGAGCGTAGCGCTGGTTTGTCCATATTTATCCCACAGGGGGGTTACAGGGAAACATTTCAATGTTTCACACAACTCAGGGACCTGTGAGAAAAGGCATAATCCCACTGACTATACCCATCACTGCCATTTGTAAACAATAAAAATGTTGATTAAAGCGTGCCGAGCAGTAGAGTGACCGATGTTGTTGTGTGTCTTTGTGTTGGAGAAGCTGAGCTGGAAAGAGACAGACTCCACCCCAAGTCCTGGTCCTCAGGGAAGGGAAGGGCACTGCGCCCTGAGCTCAGGAGCTGGGTTTAACTCCCTCTGACCTCCCCACTCCAACCTGGACTCCCCATTTCCTCTCCCCTACTCTTTCTCATCACTTCTCTCCCTCTCTCTCTCTTTCTCTGCACCCTGTCTCTTGCTCACCACCTCTCCCTTTCACTCTCTCGTCCCCTCTCAGACCCACTATTCTTTCTCGCTCCACCTCCCCCTCTCTCTCTCTCTCACACCCCCAACACGAGATTCTCCACCTGCCTCCACTCTTCCCTCTCCCCATCACCATTACTCTATGTCTCTCCTGCCATCTCTTTCTCCCTCCCACAATTCCGTCTCCACCCCATTTTCCCCTCCTCCCACTTCCCACATCTCTCTATTATCTCACCGCACCCCCCCCCCCCCCCCCCACCCCCACGCGCAGCCTCACCACCAACCTCCAGTCTCTGGGTCAGAGGGAGAGGGAAGGACCAGGGAGACAGAGAGCGTCAGAGGGAGAGGAAAGGACAGGGGGGAGAGAAATTCAGTCAGATAGAAACGGAGGGAGGTGGTGGAGAGAGAGAGATCGAGGGATAGGGATCGATAGTGAGAGAAGGTGGAGAGAGAGTTAAGGAGCAGGGAGAGACAGAGTGAGAGAGAGAGAGAGAGAGGCAAGGCAGAGATAAGGTGAGGGAGGGAGAGAGAGAAACAGAGGAGGACATAATGAGAGAGGGGTCAGAGAGAGGGGAACAGAGAGAGTGGAACAGAGAGTGGGGAACAGAGAGAGGGGGACAAGAGAGCGGCCAGAGAGAGAGTGGGGACAGAGAGCGGGGGGATAGAGAGCGGGCGGACAGAGAAAGGGGCGACAGAGATAGAGGGGGACAGAAAGAGGAGGTCAGAACATGGGGTCCAGAGAGTGGTGGACATAGGGAGGGTGACAGAGAGAGGGGGGCAGACAGAGGAGGACAACGAGAGGGGGATAGAGAGAGGGGGACAGAGAGAACGGAAGAGAGGGGGTCAGAGAGAGGGGGAGAGGTTAGGAGAGAGGGCGGCAGAGAGAGGGGACAGAGAGAGGGATACAGGGAGTGGGGGACAGAGAGTGGGGGAGATAGACGGGGTCAGAGAGGGGGGACAGAGAGGGGGACAGAGAGAGGGGGCACAGAGGGGTCAGAGGGAGTGGCGGACAGACAGAGGGGTACAGAGAGTGGGGAAGGCAGAGGGGGTCAGAGAGACGTAGAACATAGAATATCGAACATAGAAGAATACAGCGCAGTACAGGCCCTTTGGCCCTCGATTTTGTGCCGATACAAGCCCACCTAACCTACACTAGCCCACTATCCTCCATATGCCTATCCAATGCCCGCTTAAATGCCCATAAAGAGGGAGAATCCACCACTGCTACTGGCAGTGCATTCCATGAACTCACGACTCTCTGAGTAAAGGACCTACCCCTAACATCTGTCCCATACATAACACCCCTTAACTTAAAGCTATGCCCCCTCGTAATAGCTGACTCCATACGTGGAAAAAGGTTCTCACGGTCAACCCTATCTAAACCCCAAATCATCTTGTACACCTCTATCAAGTCACCCCTAAACCTTCTTTTCTCCAATGAAAACAACCCCAAGTGCCTCAGCCTTTCCTCATACGATCTTCCTACCATACCAGGCAACATCCTGGTAAACCTCCTCTGCACCCGTTCCAGTGCCTCCACATCCTTCCTACATTATGGCGACCAAAACTGCACACAATACTCCAGGTGCGGCCACACCAGAGTCTTATACAACTGCAACATGATCTCAGGACTCCGGAACTCATTTCCTCTACCAATAAAAGTCAGTACGCCATATGCCTTCTTCACCGCACTATTTACCTGGGTGGCAACTTTCAAAGATCTGTGTACATGGACAAGCAAGATTCCTCTGCACATCCACACTACCAAGTATCCGACCATTAGCGCAGTAGCCCATCTTTTTGTTACTCTTACCAAAGTGAATCACCTCACACTTAGCTACATTGACCTCCATTTGCCACCTTTCTGCCCAGTTCTGCAGCTTATCTATATCCCGCTGTAACCTGCCACATCCTTCCTCCCTGTCAACAACTCCTCCGACTTTCGTATCATCCGCAAACTTGCTCACCCAACCTTCTAGTCTCTCCTCCAAGTCATTTATAAAAATGACAAACAGCAATGGTCCCAAAACAGATCCTTGCGGAACACCGCTAGTAACGGCACTCCAAGATGAACCTTTACCATCAACTACTACCCTCTGTCTTCTTCCAGCCAGCCAATTCCTAATCCAAACCTCCAACTCTCCCTCAATGCCATACCTCCGTATTTTTTGCAGTAGTCTACCATGGGGAACCTTATCAAACGCCTTACTAAAATCCATATACGCCACATCTACCGCTTGCCCCTCGTCCACCTCCTTAGTCACCTTCTGAAAGAATTCAATAAGGTTTGTGAGGCACGACCTGCCCGTCACAAAACCATGCTGACTATCCTTGATCACATTATTCCTCTCCAGATGTTCATAAATCCTATCCCTTACAATTCTCTCTAAGAATTTGCCCACAACATAAGTGAGACTCACCGGCCTATAGTTACGAGGGTCATCCCTACTCCCCTTCTTGAACAAGGGAACCACATTTGCTAGCCTCCAGTCTTCTGGCACTACTCCTGTAGACAATGAGGACATAAAAATCAAGGCCAATGGCTCTGCAATCTCCTCCCTTGCTTCCCAGAGTATCTTAGGATAAATGCCATCAGGCCCAAGGGACTTATCTATTTTCACCCTTTCCAGAATTTCCAACACCTCTTCCCTACATACCTCAAAGCCATTCATTCTACTTAATTGTGACTCAGTATTCACATCGGCAACAAAATCCTGTTCCTGAGTGAATACTGACGAAAAGTATTCATTCAGTGTCTCCCCAATCTCTTCAGCCTCCACACGCAACTTCCCACTACTATCCTTGACTGGACCTATTCCTACCCTAGTCATTCTTTTATTCCTGACATACCTATAGAAAGTCTTAGGGTTTTCCCTAATCCTACCAACTAAGGACCTTTCATGTCCCCTCCTTGCTGCTCTTAGCTCTCTCTTCAGATCCTTCCTGGCTACCTTATAACTCTCAATCGCCCAATTGAACCTTCACGCCTCATCTTTACATAGGCCGCCCTCTTCCATTTAACAAGGGATTCCAATTCCTTATTAAACCACAGCTCCCTCACACGACCCTTTCCTCCCTGCCTGACAGGTACATACTTATCAAGGACACTCAATAGTTGCTCCTTGAACAAGCTCCACATATCAATTACGCCCTTGCCTTGAAGCCTACATTTCCAAGCCACACATCCTAAGTCATGCCTCACCGCATCATAATTTCCCTGCCCCCAGCTACAACTCTTGCCCTGCAGTGCACACTTATCCCTTTCCATCCCTGGAGTAAAAGTCACCGAATTGTGTTCACTGTCCCCAAAGTGCTCACCTACCTCTAATTCTAACACCTGGCCTGGTTCGTTACACAGAACCAAATCCAGTATGGCCTCACCTCTTGTTGGCCTATCTACATATTGTGTCAGGAAACCCTCCTGCACACATTGGACAAACACCGACCCATCTAACGAACTAGGGCTATAGCTTTCCCAATCAATATCAGGAAAGTTAAAGTCCCCCATAACAAACACCCTATTACGTTCACTCTTCTCCTGAATCATCCTCGCAATCCTTTCTTCTACGTTTCTGGGACTATTGGGAGGCCTGTAAAAAACTCCTAACAGGGTGACCTCACCTTTCCTATTCCTAACCTCAGCCCAAAGTACCTCAGATCGCGAGTCTTCATCCATCGTCCTTTCCACCGCTGTTATACGTGGTCAGAGAAAGGGGGTCAAGAGAGGGGGACAGAGAGAGGGTGTCAGACAGAGGGGGAGAAAGACGGGGCCAGAGAAGGGGACAGAGAGAGTGGAACAGAGAGTGGGCGGACAGAGAGTGGGGGATGGAGAGAGTGGGGGACAGAGGGGGTAATATAGAGGGAGAGGACAGAGAGAGGAGGGACAGAGAGATGGGGCGCAGTGAGAGTGCGGGGACAGAGAGGGGCAAAAGGGAGAGGGGTGCCAGAGGGGTAAAGGGGGGACAGAGTAGGAAGGGAAGTAGAGGCGGGATGGTGGGGCAGAGAGAGGGGGGTCAGAGAAAGAGGGGGACCGAGAGGGGGGAACTGAGAGAGGGGGACAAGGGGGGGGGGGGGCAGAGGGGAGACAGATAAGGAAGGGATACAGACGGGTGGACAGAGGGGGGTGTCAGAGAGAGAGGGGGTTCAGAGAGGGGGGCAGAGAGAGGGGATGGATGGGGTGGGACGGGGGAGCAGAGAGAGGGGCAACAGGGAGTTGGGAGACAGACAGAGTGGGACAGAGAGGAGGGAACAGAGAGACGGGGGACGTAGAGCATGGGGCAGAGAGAAGGAGCAGAGTGAGAGGGACAGAGAGAGAAGTGGACAGAGAGTGGGGAGACAGGCAGTGGGAGCAGACAGAGGGGCAACAGCGAGTTGGGGGACAGACTGGGGGACAGAGAGGAGGGGACAGAGAGAGGGGGGCAGAGAGAGAGATGGGAGAGATAGAGGGGTGATAGGGAGGGGGGACAGACAGAGGGGTGGACAGAGAGAGGGGAGATAGAGAAGAGGGAACAGAGAGAGGGGCACAGAGAGACGGTGGACAGAGAGAGGGGTACAAAGCGAGGGGGACAACGAGGGTAGACAGAGAGCGGGGGACACAGAGAGGTGGGACAAAGAGTGGGAGGACAGAGAGAGAGGGGGTACAGAGAGGGGGCAGAGAGAGGGGGACAGAGAGGAGGACAGAGAGAGGGGATGGATGGGGTGTTACGGGGCAGAGAGAGGGGGCAGAGAGATGGGGAACAGAGAGTTGGAGGACAGACAGTGGGGGACAGAGAGGGGGGAACAGAGGGGGGACAGAGAGAGGGGGACAGAGAGAGGGGTGGACAGAGAGTGGGGGCAGGGAGTGGGGGACAGAGAGAGGGGGGAACAGAGAGAGGGGCACAGAGAGACTGTGGACAGAGAGAGGGGAACAGAGAGGGGGCAGAGAGAGAGATACACAGAGAGGGGGGACAGAGGGGTCACAGAGAAGCATGACAGAGAGAGAGGAGAACAGAGAGAGGAGGGACAGAGAGAGGAGGCAGAGAGAGGTGGACAGGCAGAGGGGGGTACAAAGCGAGGAGGAAAGAGAGGTAGACAGAGAGCGGGGGACAGTGTGAGGGGACAGAGAGAGGGGGTCAGAGAGAGAGGTGGGACAGATAGAGGGGGTCAGGGATAGGGGCAGACAGAGGGGTGGACAGAGAGGGGGAGAGAGAGAGAAGGGGACAGAGAGGGGGCAGAGAGAGAGGGATACAGAGAGAGGGGGACAGAGGGGGCACAGAGAGGCGTGACAGAGAGAGGGGGGCACAGAGAGAGGGGTCAGAGTGAGGGGTCAGAGAGAGGGGGACAGAGAGGGGGGTACAAAGGGAGGGGGGCAGAGTGGGGGACAGAGAACGGGGGACAGAGAGAGGAGGGAGCTAGAAGGGGTCAGAGAGTGGGGGACAGAGAGTGGAGGGACAAAGAGTGGGGGGCTGGAGTGGGGAACAGATTGGGGAGAGAGAGGGGGGTTCAGAGACGGTGCCGAGAGAGGGGCGGACCGGGGGGGCAGACAGAGGGGGATGAAGAGAGATGGTGGACAGAGAGAGAGTGGACAGAGAAGGGGGGACAGAGAGAGGGGGGACAGAGTGAGAGGGGGAAAGAAATGGGGGTCCGAGAGAGGAGGGACAGAGAGAGAGAGAGGGGATAGATAGAGAGAGGGGACAGAGAGTGTGAGGGGACAGGGAAAGAGGGTGCACAGAGAGGCGGGACAGAGAGAGGGGGGACAGAACGAGGGGGGACCGAGAGAGGGGGACAGAGAGGGGGCGGAGAGAGAGGGCTACAGAGAGAGGGGGAGATAGTGGGGGTTAGAGAAAGAGGGACTGAGAGTGGGGGGACAGAGAGTGGGGGATGGAGAGAGGTGGGGACGGAGGGGAGGACACAGACGAGGGGACAGAGAGAGGCGGGACAGAGGGGGGCACAGAGAGAGGGAGACAGAAAGAGAGGGACAGAGAGAGGGGAAACAGAGAGAGGGGGGTTAGACAGGGGACGGGTGGACAGAGAAGGAAGGGACAGGGGGGACAGAGAGGGGAGCGGGAGAGGAGTCACAGAGAGGGGGGACAGAGAGACGTGGACAGAGAGAGGGTTCAGAGAGAGGGGGTACAGAGAGAGGGGTCAGAGAGAAAAGGGGGGCAGAGAGAGGGGCCAGAGAGAGGGGACAGAGAGTGTGGACCAGAGAGGGGGGACAGAGAGATGGGAGACAGTGAGTGGGACAGAGAGATGGGGGACAGAGGGGGAGCAGAGAGGGGAGCACAGGGAGAGAGGGACAGAGAGGGGGAAAGAGAGATTGGGTACAGAAAAGTTGGGTGCAGAGAGGGGTGCAGAGAGATGGGGGATAGAGACAGGGGTCAGAGGGGGGAAGGAGAGAGCGGGACAGATAGAGGGGGAGAGAGAGAGGGGAGAGAGAGATGGGGGACAGAGAGAGGGATGACAGAGTGAGGCGGGACAGAGAGAGACGGGGACAGAGCGCGGGGAACAAAGGGAGGGGAAGAGAGATGGGGAAGTTAGAAGGGGACAAAGAGCGTGGGCACAGTATGGGGGACAGAGTGGGGGGGGCAGAGAGAGGGAGGGACAGAGAGAGGGGGACAGAGTGAGGGAGGACAGAGAGCGGGCGAGACAGAGAGAGGTGGACAGAGAGTAGGGGGGACGGGGGAGCAGCGAGTGGTCGGAACGGAGAGAGGGGTGGACAGAGAGGGGGATAGAGAGCGGGGACAGAGAGGGTGGGACGGACAGTGAGGCCAGAAAGTGAGGGGGGACAGAGAGTGGGGGGCTGCAACGCGAGCGGGCTACAGAGACAGGGAGCACACAGAGAGTGGTGGACAGAGAAGGGGACAGAGAGGGGGGCAGAGGTGGGTGGACAGAGAGGGGGACAGAGAGAGGGTGGCAGAGAGAGAGGGGGGCACAGAGAGAAGGAGTGAGAGAGAGGGAGACAGAGGGGAGCCTGAGAGTGGTTACAGAGAGAGGGTGGACAGAGAGGGGGACAGAGAGAGTTGGGCACAGAGAGAGAGAGGGGACAGAGAGAGAGAGGTGATAGAGAGAGTGGGAACAGAGAGAGAACGGGGCAAAGAGAGGTAGGGACGGAGAGAAGGAGACAGAGAGAGGGTGACAGAGAGTGAGAGAGGAGGACAGTGTTTGGCGGACAGAGAGAGGGGCTACAGAGGGTGTGGCAACAGAGAGGGGGAGCGAGAAGGGGCAGAGAGAGGTGGACAGAGAGTGGGGATAGAGAGGGGCGGCAGAGAGGGGAGACAGAGAGAGGGGAGAGAGAGAGGGGCACAGAGAGTGGGGACAGAGAGAGTAGTGGAAAGATGTAGGGGCAGAGAGAGGGGGACAGAGAGAGAGTGGGCAAGAGAGGGGTACAGAGAGAGGGGGGACAGAAAGAGGGGGATAGAGAGAGTAGGGGACAGAGGGATGACAGAGAGAGAGGACAGAGAGTGATGGGGTCAGAGAGAGTGAGAAGAGAGAGAGGGGGCCAGAGAGAGAGGGGGAGAGAGGGGGGTAACAGAGAGGGGGGACAGAGAATGGTGACAGAGAGGTGGTCACAGAGAGGGAGCGAGAGGGGGACAGAGAGGGGTGACAGAGAAACGGGACAGTGAGGGGGGACAGAGAGAGGGAACAGAGGGAGGGGGAGAGAGGGAGGGAGAGGGGTACAGATAGGGGACAGAGAAGGGGACAGAGAATGGGGACAGAGAGCGGGGGAGAGAGAGGGGGGACAGAGGGGGAGACAGAGAGCGGGGGGAGAGGGGGCGACAAACGGGGAGACAGAGAGAGGGGGAGAGAGAGGGACAGAGAGAGGTGGAGAGAGAGAGAGGAACAGAGAATAGGACAGGGAGAGGGGCACAGAGAGAGTGGGAGAGATAGAGAAAGGGGGGCAGAGAGAGGGGGACAGAGAGTGGGGAGTGAGAGAGAGAGTGGCAGAGAGATTGGCACAGAGAGGTGGGGCTGAGTTGGGGGACTGAGGGGGGGACAGAGAAAGGGGGGCAGAGAGAGGGTGGGACAGAGAGAGAGAGGATGTACAGAGAGAGGGGGACAGATAAAGGTGGGTCAGAGAGAGGGGTGGACAGAGAGAGGGGGCAGAGAGAGGGGGGACAGAAAGTGTGGTAACAGTGAAGGGGGGACAGAGAGTGGGACAGAGAGAGATGAGGACAGAGAGAGGCGGACACAGATAGGGGAGAGAGAGGGGGCAGAGAGATGGGGAAAGGGAGAGGGGGAGCGAGGGAGAGGAGGACAGGGAGATGGGGACAGAGAGGGGTGACAGAGGGGGAAGTGAGGGAGGACGGAGGGGCAGCAGAGAAGGTAGACAGAGAGAGTGGGAGAGACAGGGGGCACAGAGAGGGGGACAGAGAGAGTAGGGGAAAGAGAGAGGGGGCAGAGACAGGGGGGACAGAGAGTGGGCAAGAGATGGGCACAGAGAGAGGGGACAGAAAGAGAGGGGACAGGGAAGGGGGACAGAGAGGGGATCAGATAGAGGGGGAGAGAGAGAGGAGGACAGAGAGGGGTGACAGAGAAAGGAGACAGAGAGGGGGGGCAGAGAGAGGGGGACAGAGAGAGGGGAGAGAGAGAGTGTGAGAGGGGTACAGAGAGGGAGACAGAGAAGGGGGAAAGAGAAAGGGGAGAGCGAGAGGGGAGAGAGAGAGGGGGACAGAGAGGGTGGACAGATAAGGGGGCAGAGAGGGGGGCAGAGAGAGGGGGAGAGAGAGGGGGGGACAAAGAGATGGGAGAGAGAGAGGGGACAGAGAGAGGGGGACAGAGAGAGGGGAGATGGGGCAGCGAGAGGGCGAGACAGAGACAGTGGGACAATCAGAGGGGGTGGCAGTGGGTGCAGAGAGGGGACAGAGAGAGGGGGACAGACAGAGGTGGGACAGAGGGAGGGGGAAAAGACAGAGGGGACAGAGAGGTGGGACAGAGAGATTGGGACAGAGACAATGGGAAGAGAGAGGCCGGAGAGATGGGGGGACAGAGAGCGGGGCACAGAGAGAGAGGGGGCAGAGAGAGGGTGGACAGAGAGAGGGTGGACAGATGATGGACAGAGACTGGGGCACAGCGAGGGGGTGGACAGAGAGGGGGGACAGAGATAGAGTGGGACAGAGAGACGGGGACACAGAGGGGGGACCGAGAGGGGGAAGAGAGAGGGTGGACAGAGTGAGGGGGGACAGAGAGTAGGGGGACAGACGGGGGACAGCGAGTAGTCAGGACGGAGAGAGGGGTGGTCAGAGAGGGGGCTATAAAGAGCGGGGACGGAGAGGGTGGGACAGATATAGGGGCCAGAAAGTGAGGGGGGGCAGAGAGGGGGGCTGCAGAGCGAACGGGGTACAGACACGGGGTCACAGACAGAGGGGAGGACAGAGAGAGAGGGGACAGAGAGGGGGTACAGATGAGGGAAAGAGAGAGAGGAGACAGAAAGAGGGTGGACAGAGAGGGGGACAGAGAGAGAGTTCGGGAGAGAGGGGGACACAGGGGGTGGACAGATAACGGGGACATAGAAGAGGTACAGAGAGAGGGGGAGAGAGAGAGGTTGACAGAGAGAGAGAGGGGGAGAGAGAGACGACGGAGGGGGTCTGAAAAGGTGGACAGAGAATGGGGACATAGAGAGGGGCACAGAGAGAGTGGGAGAGAGAGAAAGAGGGGGACAGAGAGAGGGTGACACTGAGAGGGGGTGCAGAGAGAAGGGGACAGAGAGAACGACACAGAGAGAGGGCGAGTCAGAGAGAGGGGGGGAGACAGAGGGGACAGAAAGAGGAGGACAGAGAGAGGGGGACAGAGAGAAGGGGAGACTGAGAGGGGAACAGAGAGGGGGACAGAGACAGGGCGAGACAGAGAGAGGGGACAGTCAGAGCGGGGGCAGAGAGGGGAGGATAAAGGGAGAGGGGACAGAAAGAGCGGGGACAGAGAGATACGGGGACAGAGAGAGAGTGAGACTGAGAGAGGGTGACAGAGAGGGGGAGAGAGAAGGGGGCAGAGAGAGGTGGACAGACAGCGGAGGACAGAGAGACAGGGGGACATAGAGAGAGGGGGACAGAGAGATGGGGACAGAGAGAGAAGGGCGACAGCGAGAGGGGACAGAGAGAGAGGGGAGTACAGGTAGATGGGGGACTGAGTGGAGGCAGAGGCGGTACAGTGATAGGGACAGAGAGAGGGCGGCAGAGAGGCTGTTCATTGAGAGAGCGGGGGCAGATAAAAGG
Organism: Chiloscyllium plagiosum; assembly: GCF_037043375.1. Taxonomy (NCBI): domain Eukaryota; kingdom Metazoa; phylum Chordata; class Chondrichthyes; order Orectolobiformes; family Hemiscylliidae; genus Chiloscyllium; species Chiloscyllium plagiosum. The sequence continues at coordinate 97,934,032 of NW_028270151.1, forward strand.
TGACAGAGAGATGGGGAAAGAGAGGGGGGACAGAGAGGGGTGACAGAGAAGAGGGATAGAGTGGAGAGACAGAAACAGGGGACAGGGAGAGGGGGAGAGAGAGAGTGGTACAGAGAGGGGAGACAGCGAAGGGGAAAGAGAATGGGGACAGAGAGAGGGAGAGAGAGGGGTGGAAGAGAGGGTTGACAGATAAGGGGGGCAGAGAGGGGGCACAGACAGAGGGGGAGAGAGAGGGGACAGAGAGAGGAGCAGAGAGAGACAGAGAGGGATAGAGAGTGGGGACAGAGAAAGGGGACAGACAGAGGGGGAGAGAGAGAGACAGGGAGAGAGAGAGGGGAGAAAGAGGGGTGACAGAGAAGGGGGAGATAGAGAGGGGACAGAGAGATGGGCACAGAGAGAGAGGGAGAGAAAGAGAGGGGGGACAGAGAGGGGGGAGAGAGAAGGGGGACAGAGAGAGAGGGGACAGAGAGAGGGGGACAGAGAGAAGGGGGGGTCTAAGAGTGTTGGACAGAGAGCGCGAGACAGGGAGAGGGGACACGGAGAGTGGGAAAGGGGAACAGCGAGAGGGCGAGACAGAGACAGTGGGACAGACAGAGTGGGGTACATAGAGGGGGCAGAGAGGGTGACAGTGAGAGAGGGCAGACAGAGGGGTACAGAGAGGGGAAACAGAGAGTGGGGGACAGACAGAAGCGGGACAGAGGGAGGGGGAACAGAGAGAGTGGGACAGAGAGGTGGGAGAGTGAGGTGGGACAGATGGGGGTGCAGAGAGCGGGGCACAGAGAGACGGGGAAAGAGGGGGGAAAGAGAGAGAGGGGGACAGAGAGAGGGGGACAGAGAGAGGGGGACAGAGAGAGGTGGACAGAGAGTGGGGGACAGAGAGAGGGGGACATAGCGAGAGGGGGACATAGAGAGGGGGGACTTGAGATGGGGACAGAGCGAAGGGCGACAGCGAGAGGGGACAGGGAGAGGGAGGAGAGGGAAGAGAGGGAGGAGAGCGAGAGGGGGACATGGAGATGGGGACAGGGAGATGGGGGACTGAGGGGAGGCAGAGGTGGGGCAGTGATGGGGACAGAGAGAGTGCAGCAGAGAGGCTGTTCATTGAGAGAGCGGGGGCAGATAAAAGGGGGTCTAAGAGACGGGTGGGCAGAGAGAGGGGGACAGAGAGAGATGAGCGACAGAGAGAGGTGAACAGAGAGAGTGGGGAGCGAGAGAGAGGGGGCATAGAGGTGGGCACAAAGGGGGGACAGAGAGGGGTGACAGAGAAAGTGGACAGAGAGGGGTGACAGAGAGACTGCACCAGAGAGAGGGGGTCTGAGAAGGTGGACAGAGAATGGGGACAGAGAGAGGAGCACAGAGAGAGTGGGAGAGAGAGAGAAAGAGGGGGATAGAGAGAGGGGGGACAGAGAGGTGGAGAGAGAGTGGGGACAGCGAGAGTGGGACAACAGAGGAGGTACCGAGAGAGGGGGAACAGGGAGGCAGGACAGAGAGATGGGACAGAGAGATGCGGGACAGAGAGCGTGGGGAGAGAGAGGACAGAGCAAGGGATAGAGAACGGGGCACAGAGAGAGGAGGACAGGGAGAGTGGACAGAAAAAGCGGGGACAGAGAGATACGGGGACAGAGAGAGAGTGAGACTGAGAGAGGGTGACAGAGAGGGATAGAGAGAAGGAGGCAGAGAGAGGTGGACAGAGAGCGGGGGACAGAGAGACAGGGCGACATAGAGAGAGGGGTACAGAGATATGGGGACACAGAGAGAAGGGCGACAGCGAGAGGGGACAGAGAGAGGGGGTCAGGGAGACGGGGGGCAGGGAGATGGGGGACTGAGTGGCGGCAGAGGCGGACAGTGATGGGGACAGAGAGAGGGCGGCAGAGAGGCTGTTCATTGAGAGAGCTGGGAAAGATAAGGAGGGTCAGAGAGAGGGGTGGGTGGGCACAGAGGGGTGCAGAGAGAGGGGAACAGAGAGAGAGCGGGATAGAGAGAGGGGAGCGAGAGAGAGGGGGCAGAGAGATGGGCACAGAGAGGGGGGCAGAGTGGGGGGACTGAGAGAGGGGGACAGAGGGGAGAGACAGAGAATGGGGACAGAGAGAGGGGAGAGAGAGAGGGGGAAAGAGAGGTTGGACAAATAAGGTGGGCAGAGAGGGGGACAGAGAGTGGGGGACAGAGAGAGGGGAGAGAGAGGGCGGACAGAGAGGCGGCAGAGAGAGTGGGAGAGAGAGAGGGGACAGAGGGGTGACAGAGCAGGGGGAAGGAGAGGGGGGCAGAGAGAAGGTCACAGAGAGAATGGGAGAGAGAGAAAGAAGGGGACAGAGATGGGGGACAGAGAGTGGAGGACACAGAGAAGGGGGGACTGAGAGGGGGGACAGAAAGGTGACAGAGAATGTGGACAGAGAGAGGGACAGAGAGAGGGAGGACAGAGAGAGAGTGGGACAGAGAGAGGGGGACAGAGGGGGGCAGAGAGGGGACAGAGAGAGGAGAGACAGGGAGAGGGTGGACAGAGAGGGGGACAGAGAGAGGGGGCAGAGAGGGTGGAGAGAGAGGCGGGACAGTTGGGGGGCAGAGCGCGGGGCACGGAGAGGGGGACAGAGAGAGGGACACAGAGCGAGAGTGGGAGAGAGAGAGAAAGGGGGGACAGAGGGGGGACAAAGAAGGAGGACTGAGAGAGGGGGGCACAGACATGGGAGTGAGAGAGAGAGGTCAGAGAGATGGGCACATAGAGGGGGTTAGATTTGGGCGACTGAGAGGGGGGCAGTGAGAGGTAGCAGAGAGAGGGTGGAACAGAGAGAGGAGGTACAGAGAGAGGGGGTACAGATAAAGGTAGGTCAGAGAGAGGGGTGGACAGAGAGGGGCCCAGAGAGAGAGGGGGACAGAGAGACGGGTGGGCTTAGAGACTGGGGACAGAGAGAATGGGTCAGAGAGAGGGTGGACGGATGAGGGGTACAGAGAGCAGGGGACAGAGAGAGGGGGACAGAGAGTGGAGGGACATGGGGGTTCAGAGAGTAAGGGACAAAGTGTTGGGGAAGAGCGGGCGGGTCCGAGGGGGGACAGAGGGGGGACAGAGAGGGGGAACAGAGAGTGTGTCAGGGAGAGGGAGACTGAGAGAGGGGGACCCAGGGATGCGGACAAAGAGAGGGGTATGGAGACAAGGGGGACAGAGAGAGGAGGACAGAGAGGGGAAAGAGAGAGGAGGGCGCAGAGAGTTGGGGAACAGAGAGTTGGGGGCAGAGAGGGGGTATCAGAGAGATAGGGACAGAGAGAGGGAAATCACAGAGTGGGGGATAGAGAGGGGGGTCAGAGAGAGGGGAACAGAGAGAGGGGGGCTCCGAGAGTGTGGAACAGAGAGTGGGTCACAGAGAGGGAGGGACAGAGAGAGGGGACAGAGAGAGCGTGAACAGAGAGAGGGGGAGAGAGAGGGGAGAGACAGAGGAGGAAGAGACAGAGGGCGACAAGGAGTTGGGGACAGACAGAGGCGGGACAGAGAGGAGGGGAAGAGAGAAAGGGGACAGAGAGAGGGACAGAGAGAGGGGTGTCAGAGAAAGGGGTACAGAGAGGTGTGGCAGAGAGATGGGGGTCAGAGAGAGGGGGACAGACAGTGGGGGACAGAGAGAGGGGGGTCAGAGAGAGAGAGCGACAGAGAAGGAGGGACTCAGAGAGTGGTGAACATAGAGTGGGGCACAGAGAGAGCGGGCCAGAGAGACGGAGACAGAGAGAGTGTGAACAGAGAGAGGGGGCAGAGAGAGGGGGAGAGAAAGAGGAGGAAGAGACAGAGGGGGGACAGAGAGTGGGGGGACAGAAAGAGGTGGGACAGACAGAAGGGGACATAGAGAAAGGGGATAGAGAGAGAGGGAAGGAGAGAGGGGGTCAGAGAGAGGGGTACAGAGAGAGGGGACAGAGAGAGGGCTACAGAGATAGCGGGACAGAGAGAGGGGGACAGAGAGAGGGGTACAGAGAGAGGGGGACAGACAGAGGGGGGGACAGAGTGGGCGACAAAGAGGGGAGTACAGTGACATGGGGACAGAGAGAGGAGGGCAGAAAAGGGGACAGAGAGGGTGGCACAGAGAGTGTGGGGACCGAGAGATGGGGGGCAGAGAGAGAGGAGACAGAGAGAGGGGACAGAGAGAGGGGGACAGAGAGTTGGGAAAAGGGGGGGGGGGTTGTCGGGGGGGCAGAGAGAGAGGGGTCTGAAAGATGTGGACAGAGAGTGGGACAGAGAGAGGGGGACAGAGAGAGGGGGACAGACAGAAGGGGAGACAGAGTGGGCGACAAAGAGGGGAGTACAGAGACACAGGAGACAGAGAGAGGAGGGCAGAAGGGAGGACAGAGAGGGTGGCACAGAGAGTGGGGTGACCGAGAGATGGGGGACAGACAGAGGAGGGGGGGGGGCTCAGACAGCGGGTAACAGAGAGTGGAGCACAGAGAGAGGGACAGGGAGAGGGGGACAGAGAGAGCAGAACAGAGAGATGGGGACAGAGAGATGGGGAGAGAAGGGGGGACAGAGAGTGGGGTACAGGGAGAGCGGGAACAGAGAGGGGGGAACAGAAAGAGGGGGTCAAAGAGAAGGGGACAGAGAGAAAGGGGACAGAGAGAGGGGGATAAAGTGAGGTGCACAGAGAGTAGGGGACAGAGAGGGGGGTCATAGAGAGGGGGAACAGAGATGGGGGCCAGAGAGATGGGGACAGAGCGAGTTGGGTCGGCGGGGGGGGGGGCAGCGAGATGGGGTACAGAGAGAGAGTGTTCAGAGAGAGGGATACAGAGAGAATGGGACAGAGAGGGGGGAACAGACGGAGGGGGATATTGAGTGAGCGACAAAAAGGGTGGTCCAGAGACACGGGGGGCAGAGAGAGGAGGACAGGGGGAACAGAGACGGTGGCGCAGAGTGTGAGGGACAGAGAGTGGGGGTCAGAGAGATGGGGACAGAGAGAGGGGGCTCAGAGAGTGGGGAACAGAGAGTGGGGCACAGAGAGAGAGGGACAGAGGAGGGGGACAGAGAGAGCGTGAACAGAGAGAGGGGAGAAAGAGAGGGAAGAGATAGAGGGGGACAAAGAGTGGGGGACAGAAAGAGGGGAGACAGAGAGAAGGGGTACAGAGTGAAAGGGGACAGAGAGAGAGGGACAGAGAGGGAGATCAGAGAAAGGGGAACAGAGAGAGAGGACATAGAGAGGGGGACAGAGAGTGGGGGGACACAGATAGGGGGTACAGTGAGAGGAAGACAGAGAGAGGGGGTAAGCACAGGGGGAGAGAGAGGGGAAAGAGACAGAGGGTATCAGAGAGAAGGGGATAGAGAGAAAGGGGATAGACGGCGAGGGACAGAGTGGGTCACAGTGAGGGTCACGGAGAGGTGGGACAGAGAGAGGGGGACAGAGAGAGTGGGGTCAGAGAGAGGGGGGGCAGCGAGATGGGGGACAGACAGAGAGGGTTCAGAGAGAGAGAGGGACAGAGAGAGGAGGGCACTGAGTGTGCGACAAAGAAGGGGGTACTTTGACACGGTGTTCAGAGAGATGGGGGACAGAGAGAGAAGGGTCAGAGAGTGTGGAAAAGAGAGTGGGGCACAGAGAGAGAGGGACAGAGAGAGGGGGACAGACAGAGCGTGAACAGAGAGACGGGGACAAAGAGAGAGGGAGAGACAGAGGGGGAAGAGACAGAGGGGCGACAAAGAGTGGGAGGACAGAAGGAGGGGAGACATGGAGAAGGGGGCAGAGTGAAAGGAGACAGAGAGAGGGACAGAGAGGGAGATCAGAGAGAAGGAGACAGAGGAAGGGGACAGAGATACGAGGTATAGAGGGGTGTGACAGAGAGAGGGGGACCGAGGGATTGGCAACAGAGAAAGAGGGGACCGTGAGAGGGGGACACAGAGAGGGGGGGGGGACAGAGAGTGTGGGGCAGAGAGAGGGGGGTAGAGATAGGTGGGACAGAGAGAGGGGGACCGAGGGATTGGCAACAGAGAAAGAGGGGACCATGAGAGGGGGACACAGAGAGGGGGGGACAGAGAGTGTGGGGCAGAGAGAGGGGGGCAGAGATAGGTGGGACAGAGAGAGGGGGACAGAGAGCGGGGGACAGAGAGAGGCAGGTCCGAGTGTGGGGGGACAGAGAGGGAGAGACAGAGGTGGAGAGACGGGGTTGACAGAGAGTGGGGTATAGAGAAGAGGGGGCAGAGAGAAGTGTACAGAGAGAGCGTGAACAGATAAAGGGGGACAGAGAAGAGGGGGTAGAGAGAATGGTACAGAGAGAGCGAGAACAGAGAGATGGGGACAGAGAGCGCGTGAACAGTGAGAGCGGGACAGAGAGTGTGGGGAGAGACGCGGGGGGGGGAAGAGACAGAGGGGAGACAGAGAGAAGGGAGACAGAGAGAAAGGGGACAGAGAGAGAAGGACAGGCAGATGGGGTTCAGAGAGTGGGGGAGAGAGAGAAAGGGAACAAAGAGATGGAGGACAGAGAGTGGGTAGTCAGAGTGTGGGGGACCGAGACAGGTGGACAGATAGAGAGGGACAGAGGGAGGGGGACACAGAGGGGGACAGAGAAAGGGACAGAGAGTGGAGAACAGAGAGAGAGGGGGACAGAGAGAGGGGGACAGAGAGAAGGGGGCTGAGACAGAGGGGAAAAAAGAAAGGAACAGAGTGTGGGGGGAAAGAGAGTGGGGGGTCAGAGAGTAGGGGACAGAGAGAGGGGGCAGAGATGCGGGCACCTTGTGCGGGACAGAGGGGGGGCAGAGCGGGGAAACAGAGAGGGTGTCAGGGAGAGGGGGACGGAGAGAGGGGGACGGAGAGAGGGGGACACAGAGGTGGGGACAAAGAGGGCGGTACAAAGACACGGGGACAGAGAGAGGAGGATAGAGTAGGGGGGACAGAGAGGGGACACATAGAGTTGGGGGACAGAGAGTGGGGGGCAGAGAGGGGGGTCAGAGAGAGAGCCGACAGTGAGAGGGAAACACAGTGAGGGGGGGCAGAGAGTGTGGGGCAGAGAGAGAGGAACAGACAGAGGGGGATAGAGGGAAGGAAACAGAGAGAGGGGACAGAGAGGGGGCAGAGAGAGAGGGGACCGGTGTGAAGGGGTCAGAGAGAGAGGGGGACAGAGAGTGAGGGGACAGTGAGAGGAGGACAGAGAGAGGGGACAGAGAGAGGGCTACAGAGATAGCGGGACAGAGAGAGGGGGACAGAGAGGGGTACAGAGAGGGGGACAGAAGGAGGGAAACAGAGAGAGGGGGTACAGAGAGAGGGGACAGTGATAGAGAGAGATAGGGGACACAGAGGGGGGACAGAGAGTGGGGTTCAGGGAGTTGGGAACAGAGGGGGGTGTCAGAGACGGGGGTCAGAGAGATAAAGGACAGAGAGTGGGACAGAGAGAGGGGGACAGAGAGAGGGGGACAGACAGAGGGGGAGACAGAGTGGGCGACAAAGAGGGGAGTACAGAGACACAGGGGACAGAGAGAGGAGGGCAGAAGGGCGGACAGAGAGGGTGGCACAGAGGGTGGAGTGACCGAGAAATGGGGGACAGACAGAGGGGGGGGGGGGCTCAGACAGCAGGTAACAGAGAGTGGAGCACAGAGAGAGGTCTACTACAAACCGACCGACTCCCACAGCTACCTGGACTACACCTCCTCCCATCCTGCCCCCTGTAAAAACGCCATCCCATTCTCCCAATTCCTTCGTCTCCGCCGCATCTGCTCCCAGGAGGACCAGTTCCCCCCCGACGTGGTCGACGGTGCCCTCCACCGCATCTCCTCCACTTCCCGCTCCTCCGCCCTTGAGCCCCGCCCCTCCAACCGCCACCAGGACAGAACCCCACTGGTCCTCACCTACCACCCCACCAATCTCCATGTACAGCGCATCATCCGCCGTCACTTCCGCCACCTCCAAACAGACCCCAGCACCAAGGATATATTTCCCTCCCCTCCCCTATCAGCTTTCCGTAGAGACCACTCCCTCCGCGACTCCCTTGTCAGATCCACACCCCCCACCGACCCAACCACCACTCCCGGCACCTTCCCTTGCAACCGCAGGAGGTGCAACACTTGCGCCCACACCTCCCCCCTCACTTCTCTCCAAGGCCCCAAGGGAAACTTCCATATCCGCCACAGATTCACCTGCACCTCCACCCACATCATCTACTGCATCCGCTGCAGCCGGTGTGGCCTCCTCTATATTGGGGAGACAGGCCGCCTACTTGCGGAGCGATTCAGGGAGCACCTCTGGGCCACCCGGACGAACCAACCCAACCAACCTGTGGCACAGCATTTCAACTCCCCCTCCCACTCCACCGAGGATATGCAGGTCATTGGACTCATCCACCGCCAAACCACAACAACCCGACGGTCGGAGGAGGAGCGTCTTATCTTCCGACTGGGAACCCTTCAACCGCAGGGGATGAACTTGGACTTCACCAGTTTCTTCATCCCCCCTCCCCCCACCTTGTCTCAGCCGGATCCTTCCAGCCCGGCACCGCCTTCCTGACCTGCAGTCTTCTTCTTGACCTCTCCGCCTCCACCCTACTCCGACCTATCACCCTCACCTTGACCTCTTTCCACCTATCACATTTCCAACTCCCCTCCTCCAAGTCCCTCCTCCCTACCTTTTATCTTCTCCTGCTGAACACTCTCTGCTCATTCCTGAAGAAGGGCCTGTGCCCGAAACGTCGAATCTCCTGTTCCCTGGATGCTGCCTGACCTGCTGTGCTGTTCCAGCAATAAAGTTTCAACACAGAGAGAGGGACAGGGAGAGGGGGACAGAGAGAGCTGAACAGAGAGATGGGGACAGAGAGATGGGGAGAGAAGGGGGGACAGAGAGTGGGGTACAGGGAGAGCGGGAACAGAGAGGGGGGAACAGAAAGCGGGGGTCAAAGAGAAGGGGATAGAGAGAGAGGGAAAGAGAGAGGGGGACAGAGAGAGGGGGCAGAGAGAGGGCTACAGAGATAGCGGGACAGAGAGAGGGGGACAGAGAGAGGGGTACACAGAGAGGGGACAGAATGAGGGAAACAGAGAGAGGGGGTACAGAGAATGGGGGCAGTGATAGAGGGGGACAGAGAGATAGGGGACACAGAGGGGGGGACAGAGAGTGGGGGTCAGGGAGTTGGGAACAGAGGGGGATGTCAGAGACGGGGGTCAGGGAGATAAGGGACAGAGAGAGGGGACAGAGAGATGTGGACAGAAAGAGAGGGACAGAGAGGGGTCAGAGAGAGGGGGCAGAAAGAGGGAAACAGAGAGAGGGGGTACAGAGAGAGGGGGCAGTGATAGAGAGGGGACAGAGAGATAGGGGACACAGAGGGGGGGACAGAGAGTGGGGGCACAGTGAGAGGAGGACAGAGAGAGAGGACAGAGAGATGGGGTACAGAGATGGGGGACAGAGAGAGGGAGGACAGATAGGCGGACAGAGAGAGAGGACAGACTGTAGGGGGACAGAGAGAGAGAGGGGACAGTGAGAGGGGGGCAGTGAGAGGGAGACGTGTGGTGCAGGGAGAGGGCTTCTGGGAGAGTGGGGACAGCGAGAGGGGACAGAGACGGAGGACACAGAGTAGGGGTGCAGAGAGCGGGAGGGACAGAGATGGGGGAACAGAGAGGAGGGGAACAGAGCGAGGGGACAGAGAGAGGGGGCGATAGAGAGAGGGGGGACAGAGAGGACGGGGACAAAGAGAGCGGGGTCAGAGAGAGAGGGGGACAGAAAAGGGGGACAGAGTGAGGGGGTACAGAGAGTGGTGGGACAGAGCGAGAGGAAAGAGAGAGAGGTGCACAGAGGCGGGGACAAAGAGGAGGCTACAGAAGCACGGGGTACAGAAAGAGGAGGACAGAGAGGGGCACAAAGAGAGGGGACAGATTGTGGGGGGACAGACAGAGGCGGACAGAGAGAGAGAGAGGGTAAAGAGAGGGGGTCTCAGAGAGTGCGAGTCAGAGAGATGGGGACAGAGAGAGGACGCTCAGAGAGAGGGGAACAGAGAGTGGGGCACAGAGAGAAAGGGACAGAGAGGGGGGACAGAGAGAGCATGAACAGAGAGAGAGAGGGGGACAAAGAGAGGGAGAGGGGGGGAAGAGACAGAAGGGGACAAAGAGTGGGGGAAAGAAAGAGGGGAGACAGAGAGAAGGGGGACAGAGAGAGGGGGACAGAGAGAGCGGGAAGAGAGAGAGGTGGACAGAGTGTGGGGGGACAGAGAGTCGGGGTACAGAGCGTGAGGGGACAGTGAGAGGAGGACAGAGAGAGCGGAGAGTAATGGGGATATAGAGAGGAGACAGAGAGAGGGGGACAGAGAGATTGGGAACAGACAGAGAGCTGACAGTGAGAGGGGTGCCACAGAGAGGGGGGGCAGAGAGTGGGGGCAGAGAGAGGGGGACAGAGAGAGGTCGGACAGAGAGAGGGGGACAGAGAGCATGGGAGAGAGAGAGGCGGGACAGAGTGTGGCGGGACAGAGAGTGAGGGTAAGAGAGAGGGGGCAGGCAGAGAGGGATAGAGAGGGCGGACAGAGAGAGTGGGAACAGAGAGAGGGGGACAGAGGGAGAGAAGCAGAGAGAGTGGGGACAGAGAGAGGGGACAGAGTGAGGGGGACAGACAGAGAGCGACAGAGGGAGGGAAACAGAGAGAGGGGGACAGACAGAGAGCGACAGAGGGAGGGAAACAGAGAGAGGGGGACAGAGATAAAGAGAACAGAGAGAGCGGGACAGAGAGAGGGGGGTCAGAGAGAGGAGGACAGCGAGGGGGGGCAGAAAGATGGAGGTCAGAGAGAGGGGGTCAGAGAGAGGGGGACAGAGAGAGGGGGACAGAGAGAGGGGGACAGAGAGATGGGTACAGAGAGTGGGGGATCAGAGGAAGGACGGAGAGAAGGGGCACAGAGAAGGGGGTCATAGAGAGGGGACAGAGATGAAGAGGACAGAGAGACAGGGACAGAGAGAGGGGGATCAGAGGGAGGAGGACAGAGAGGGGGCAGAGAGATGAGGTCGGGGGGGGCAGAGAGAGGGGGACAGAGAGAGGTGACAGAGAGAGGGGGACAGAAAGAGGGTGACAGAGAGAGAATGACAGAGAGGTGGCGGAGAGATTTGAACAGAGAGAGGGGGACAAGAGAGGGGTCACAGAGTGGGCGAAAAAGAGGAGGGTACAGAGACACAGGTCTCAGAGAGTGGGGGTCAGAGAGATGGGTACTGAGAGAGGACACTCAGAGAGTGGGGGACAGAGAGTGGGGCACAGAGAGAGAGGGACAGAGAGGGGGACAGAGAGAGCGTGAACAGAGAGAGGGGGACAAAGAGGGGGAGAGACAGAGGGGGAAGAGACAGAGGGGCGACAAAGAGTGGGGGTACAGAAAGAGGGGAGACAGAGAGAAGGGGACAGAGTGAAAGGGGACAGAGAGAGATGGACAGAGAGGGAGATCAGAGAGAGGGGGACAGAGAGGGGGACAGAGAGAGGGAACAGAGAGAGCTAGAAGATAGAGACGGCGGACACAGAGATGTGGACAGAGAGTGGGGTACAGAGAGTGGTGGGACATTGAGGGGGGGACAGAGAGAGGAGAGAGAGAGAAGGAGTATAGAGGGGTGACAGAGAGAGGGGGACAGAGAGATTGGGAACAGAGAGAGAGCAGACAGTGAGAAGGTGGACACAGAGAGGGGAGACAGAGTGTTGGGAGCAGAGATAGGATGACAGAGTGAGGTCGGACAGAGTGAGGGGGACAGAGAGTGTGGGAGAGAGAGAGTCGGGACACAGTGTGGCGGACAATGAGAGGAGGACAGAGAGAGGGGCGTTAGACAGAGGGGGACAGAAGGAGGGAAACAGAGAGAGGGGGAAAAGAGAGAGGGGACAGAGAGAAAGGGGACAGAGAAAGGGGCAGAGAGAGGGGGTCGGACAGAGGAGGGCAGAGAGACGGGGGTCAGAGAGAGGGGGAACAGAGAGAGGGGACAGAGAGCGGGAGACAGAGCGATGGGAACAGAGAGTGGGGGATCAGAGAGGGTGTACGGAGAGATGGGGCACAGAGAGAGGGGGTCAGAGAGAGGGGACAGAGAGGAAGAGGACAGAGAGAAAGGGACAGATAGAGCGGGGTCAGAGAGAGAGGAGGACTGAAAGGGGACGGGGGTGCTGAGTGAAGACAGTGAGAGGGGTACAGAGAGAGGAGACAAAGAGGGGGCTACAGAGAGTGGGAGGTCAGTGATGGTGGGTAGAGAGATGTGGACAGAAGGGGGTGCAGAGAGAGTCGGGCAGAGAGATGGTGACATAGAGTGGGGGCACCGAGAGAGAGAGGACAGAGAGGGGGGGACAGAGAGAGGGGGGACAGAGAGAGCGGGGACAGAGAGTTGGGGGACAGAGACGGGGGCACAGAGAGGGGGAAAGAGAGAGCGGGACAGAGAGAGAGGGACAGAGAGAGGTGAGTCAGAGAGTTGGGGACAGAGAGTGGGGGACGGAGAGAGAGGGTCACAGCGAGTGGGACAGAGCGTGGGGACAGAGAGCGGGGGACAGAGAAAGGGGGACAGAGAGAGAGGGGGGACACAGAGAGAGGGCAGAGAGAGGGGGAGTGAGAGCGGGAAATAGAGGGGAAGAGAGAGGAGTGACAGGCAGGGATAGAGTGAGGGGGAGAGAGAGAGAGGGACAGAGAGAGGGGGAGAGAGATGGGGAGAGAGTGGGGGTAGAGAGAGAGGAGGTCCAGAGAAAGGGGGCACAGACATAGGGGGACAGTGAGAAGGGGGCAGAGAGAGGCGGGACAGTGACAGGTGGACAGAGAGGGGGACAGAGAGAGGGGGCACAGAGTGGGCGATAAAGAGGGCGTACAGACAGACGGGGGACAGAGTGAGGAGGACAGAGGGAGGACAGAGAGTGGGGTGAGAGAGAGGGGGGACAGAGAGAAGGTGGCTAAGAGAGTGGGGAACAGAGAGTGGGGCACAGAGAAAAGGGGAGAGACAGAGGGGTGCGGGACAGATGGGGACGAGACAGAGGGGGATAGAGAGTAGGGTTCATAGAGAGTGGGAACAGAGAGAGGGGAGACAGACAGAGGGGGGTAGAGAGAAGGGGCAGAGAGAAGGGGACAGAGAGAAGGGGGCAGAGAGAGCGGAGTCAGAGAGTGGGGGCCAAAGAGTGAGTGGACAGAGTGAGGGGGACAGAGGGGGGTTACAGCGAGTGGGTAGTCTGAGTTTGGGGAACCGAGAGAGGTGGACAGAGAGGGGGATAGAGAGTGAAGAACAGAGAGTGGGGGGGGGGGGCAGAGCGAGCAGGTACAGAGAGAGGGGGGTGCAGAGAGACAGGGGAGTTTGAAAGGGGGACAGAGAGAGGTGGACGGTGAGAGGGGGACAGAGATCGGGGTCAGAGAGTAGGGGACAGTGAGAGGGGGACAAAGAGAGTGGGTACAGAGAGAGGGGGAGAGAGAGAGGGCGGACAGAGAACGGGGGACAGAGAGAAGGGAGGCAGAGTGAGGGACAGAGAGAGGGGGACAGAGAGGGGTGACAGGGAGGGGGACAGATAGAGGGCGACAGAGAGCGGGGGACTGAGCGAGGGGTGACAGAGAGAGGGGGTACAGAGAGAGGGGGACAGAGAGAGGCGAACAGAGAACATGGGAAGAGAGCACGGGAAGAGAGAGAGGGCGGACAGATTGTGGGGACAGATGGCGGAATGAGGGGGGCAGTGAGAGGTGTATCGAGAGAGGAAACAAGAGAGAGGGGGTACAGTGAGTGGGGGGGGGCAGTGAGGGGGAAAGAGAGTGTGTGACAGCGAGGGGTGGCAGTGAGGGGCACAGAGCGTGTGTGACAGAGAGAGGGGGACAGAGAGGGAGACAGAGAGATGGGGACGGCGGGGCAAGAGAAATGGGAGACAGAGAGAGGGGGACAGAGAGGGTGGGCAGAGAGGGGTGGACGGGGGGTGTGGGGCAGAGAGAGCCTGAAAGAGAGACGGGGACATAGAGAGGGATGCTAGAGGGAGAGAGGACAGAGAGGGACACGGGCAGAGAGGGAGACAGGGAGTGGGGAACAGAGAGAGTGGGAGAGAGATGTGGAGTGAGATGGGGAGAGAGGGACAGAATGAGAGGAGGGTCAGCGAAAGGGGAACAGACATGGGGGACAGAGAGAAGGGGACAGAGCGAGGCGGGACAGTGAGAGGTGGACTTGGGGTACAGAGAGAGGGTCGTCAGAGAGAGAGGGACAAAGAGAGGGGGACAGAGAGAGGGGGACAGAGAGAGGGTCAGAGCGAGGGGGACAGAGAGAGGGGGACAGAGAGCGGGTACAGAGAGAGGGGTAACAGAGAGTGAGGGGGGACAGAGAGAGGGGACAGTGAGAGGGAGAGTGAGGGGGAGAGACAGTGGGAGAGAGAGAGGCGAGAGACAGAGTGGGGAGATTGAGGGGAGAGAGAGTAGGGACTGAGGGAAAGAGACAGACAGAGGGGAAATAGAGAGAGTGGTGAGTGAGATGGGGAGATAGAGGGGGCAGAGAGAGAAGAGAGGCAGAGAAAGGGGGAACAGAGATAGGGGACAGAGAGAGGGTCGACAGATAGAGGGGACAGAGTGAGGGGGACAGAGAGGCTTCCAGAGAGTGGGTCCAGAGAGGGCGGACAGAGAGTGGTGCACAGAGAGAGGGAGACAGAAACAGTGGGACAGAGAGAGTGGGCACAGAGAGAGGGGTGGATAGAGAGGGGCGACAGAGAGAAGGGGACACAGAGAGAGAGGGGACAGAGAAAAGGGACAGAGAGATGGGGACTGAAAGATGGGGACAGAGAATTGGGGACAGAGAGGGGGGACAGAGAAAGGGGGACAGAGGAAAGGGGACGGAGAGAGGGGGACAGATAGAGGGGTGACAGAGCCAGTGCTGACAGAGAGAGGGGGACAGAGAGGGTGAGCAGAGAGAGGTGGACGGGGGTGGGGGGGCGCAGAGAGAGCCGGACAGAGAGATGGGGACATAGAGATGGGGGACAGAGAGTGGGAGGACAGAGAGGGTGGGGGCCAGAGAGAGGGGGACAAAGAGCGGGTGAACAGAGTGGGGTGGGGCAAAGACAGTCGGACAGAGAGAGAGGGACATAAAGAGGGGTGATAGAGAGAGAGAGGACAGAGAGGGTGGGGGACAGAGACGGGGGCACAGAGAGTGGGGGACAGAGAGAGAGGGTCACAGCGAACGGGACATAGCGACGGGGACAGAGAACGAGGGACAGAGAAAGGGGGGACAGAGAGAGAGGGGGACAGAGAGAGGGGGACAGAGGGAGGGGGAGTGAGAGGGGGAAAGAGGGGGAGAGAGAGGGGTGAAAGACAAAGGGAGAGAGTGAGGGGGAGAGAGAGAAGGGACAGAGAGAGAGGGACAGAGAGTGGGTAACAGAGATGGGGAGAGAGATGGGGAGTGAGATGGGGAGATAGAGGGGGCAGAGAGAGAGGAGGGACAGAGAAAGGGAGTCAGACATAGGAGGACAGAGAGAAGGGGACAGAGAGAGGCGGGACAGAGAGAGGGGGACAGAGTGGGGGTGACAGAGAGTGGGGTTGAGAGAGAGGACGGACAGAGAGGGGCGACAGAGAGAGCGTGGAAAGAGAGGGAGGGGGCAGAGAGGGGGACAAAGAGATGGGGACAGAGAGAAGGGACAGAGAGGGGGGGACAGATAGAAGTGGGCAGGGAGGGTGGGCAGAGAGAAGTGGTCAGAGAGATGGGGACATAGAGAAGGGGCCAGAGAGAGGGAGGACAGAGAGGGTGGGGGACAGACAGAGGAGGACAGACAGGGGGGACAGAGAGATGGGGACAGAGGGGAGACAGAGAGAGGGGAACAGCGAGGGTGGGCAGAGAGAGGTGGACAGGGGGGTGGAGCAAAGAGAGCCAGAAAGAGAGATGGGGACATAGAGAGGGGTGTTAGAGAGAGAGGGGACAGAGAGAGGGAGACAGAGAGGGGGGAGCAGAG
Source organism: Chiloscyllium plagiosum (assembly GCF_037043375.1). NCBI lineage: Eukaryota > Metazoa > Chordata > Chondrichthyes > Orectolobiformes > Hemiscylliidae > Chiloscyllium > Chiloscyllium plagiosum. The sequence goes on from NW_028270151.1 coordinate 97,949,844, forward strand.
AGAGGGGAGAGAGAGAGAGTGGGGGGGGCAGAGACGGGGACACAGAGAGGGTGACAGAGAGAGGGGGGCCAGAGAGATGGGGACAGAGAGAGAGGGACAGAGAGAGGAGGAGTGAAAGGGGAGGAGGGGGGACAGAGAGGGGTGAAAGACAGAGGGGGAGAGAAAGAGAAGGGACAGAGAGAGAGGGGTCCAGAGAGTGGGGGGTGCGAGAAAGGTCGGACAGACAGTGGGGCACAGAGAGAGGGATACAGAGACAGAGGGACAGATAGAGTGGACATAGAGAGAAGGGTGGACAGAGAGGGGCGACAGAGAGAAGGGGGACACAGAGAGAACGGAGGACAGAGGGAAGGGACAGATCGATGGGGAACTGAGAGATGGGGACAGAGAACGGGGGATTGAGAGGGGGGACAGAGAGAGGGGGACAGAGGGAGTGGAGAAAGAGAGAGGGGGACAGAGCGAGTGCGGACAGAGAGAGGGGGACAGAGAAGTGGGCAGAGAGAGCCGGACAGGGCGATGGGAACAGAGAGAGGGGGACAAGAGAGGGGTCACAGAGTGGGCGAGAAAGAGGGGGGTACAGAGACACAGGTCTCAGAGAGTGGGGGTCAGAGAGATGGGTACTGAGAGAGGACACTCAGAGAGTGGGGGACAGAGAGTGGGGCACAGAGAGAGAGGGATAGAGAGGGGGGACAGAGAGAGCGTGAACAGAGAGAGGGGGACAAAGAGAGGGGGAGAGGCAGAGGGTGAAGAGACAGTGGGCCGACAGAGAGAGGGGTACAGAAAGAGGGGAGACAGAGAGAAGGGGACAGAGTGAAACGGGACAGAGAGAGATGGACAGAGAGGGAGATCAGAGAGAGGAGGACAGAGAGGGGGACAGAGAGAGGGAACAGAGAGAGCGAGAAGAGAGAGACGGCGGACAGAGATATGTGGGCAGAGAGTGGGGTACAGAGAGTGGTGGGACATTGAGGGGGGGACAGAGAGAGGTGAGAGAGAGAAGGAGTATAGAGGGGTGACAGAGAGAGGGGGCAGAGAGATTGGGAACAGAGAGAGAGCAGACAGTGAGAGGATGGACACAGAGAGGGGAGACAGAGTGTTGGGGGCAGAGATAGGATGACAGAGTGAGGTCGGACAGAGTGAGGGGGACAGAGAGTGTGGGAGAGAGAGAGTCGGGACAGAGTGTGGCGGACAATGAGAGGAGGACAGAGAGAGGGGCGATAGACAGAGGGGGACAGAAGGAGGGAAACAGAGAGAGGGGGAACAGAGAGAGGGGACAGAGAGAAAGGGGACAGAGAAAGGGGCAGAGAGAGGGGGTCGGACAGAGGAGTGCAGAGAGACGGGGGTCAGAGAGAGGGGGAACAGAGAGAGGGGACAGAGAGCGGGAGACAGAGCGATGGGAACAGAGAGTGGGGGATCAGAGAGGGTGTACGGAGAGATGGGGCACAGAGAGAGGGGGTCAGAGAGAGGGGACAGAGAGGAAGAGGACAGAGAGAAAGGGACAGAGAGAGCGGGGTCAGAGAGAGAGGAGGACTGAAGGGGGACGGGGGTGCTGAGTGAAGACAGTGAGAGGGGTACAGAGAGAGGAGACAAAGCGGGGCTACAGAGAGTGGGAGGTCAGTGATGGTGGGTAGAGAGATATGGACAGAAGGGGGTGCAGAGAGAGTCGGGCAGAGAGATGGTGACATAGAGAGGGGGCACCGAGAGAGAGAGGACAGAGAGGGGGGGACAGAGAGTTGGGGGACAGAGACGGGGGCACAGAGAGGGGGAAAGAGAGAGCGGGACAGAGAGAGAGGGACAGAGAGAGGTGAGTCAGAGAGTTGGGGACAGAGAGTGGGGGACGGAGAGAGAGGGTCACAGCGAGTGGGACAGAGCGTGGGGGACAGAGAGCGGGGGACAGAGAAAGGGGGACAGAGAGAGAGGGGGGACACAGAGAGAGGGCAGAGAGAGAGGGAGTGAGAGGGGGAAATAGAGGGGGATAGAGGGGTGACAGGCAGGGATAGAGTGAGGGGGAGAGAGAGAGAGGGACAGAGAGAGGGGGAGAGAGATGGGGAGTGAGATGGGGAGAGAGTGGGGGTAGAGAGAGAGGAGGTCCAGAGAAAGGGGGCACAGACATAGGGGGACAGAGAGAAGGGGGCAGAGAGAGGCGGGACAGTGACAGGTGGACAGAGAGGGGGACAGAGAGAGGGGGCACAGAGTGGGTCACAAAGAGGGGGTACAGACAGACGGGGGACAGAGTGAGGAGGACAGAGGGAGGACAGAGAGTGGGGTGAGAGAGAGGGGGGACAGAGAGAAGGTGGCTAAGAGAGTGGGGAACAGAGAGTGGGGCACAGAGAGAAGCGGAGAGACAGAGGGGGGCGGGACAGATGGGGAAGAGACAGAGGGGGATAGAGAGTAGGTTTCAGAGAGAGTGGGAACAGAGAGGGGGAGACAGAGAGAGGGGGGTAGAGAGAAGGGGGCAGAGAGAAGGGGCCAAAGAGTGAGTGGACAGAGAGAGCGGAGTCAGAGAGTGGGGGCCAAAGAGTGAGTGGACAGAGTGAGGGGGACAAAGGGGGGTTACAGAGAGTTGGTAGTCTGAGTGTGGGGGACCGAGAGAGGTGGACAGAGAGGGGGATAGAGAGTGAAGAACAGAGGGGGGGGGGCGGAGAGCGACTAGGTACAGAGAGAGGGGGGTGCAGCGAGACAGGGGAGTTTGAAAGGGGGACAGAGAGAGGTGGACAGTGAGAGGGGGACAGAGATCGGGGTCAGAGAGTGGGGGACAGTGAGAGGGGGACGAAGAGAGTTGGTACAGAGAGAGGGGGACAGAGAGAGGGCGTACAGAGAACGGGGGACAGAGAGAAGGGAGGCACAGTGAGGAACAGAGAGAGGGGGTCAGAGAGGGGTGACAGGGAGGGGGACAGATAGAGGGCGACAGAGAGCGGGGGACTGAGCGAGGGGTAACAGAGAGAGGGGGTACAGAGAGAGGGGGACAGAGAGAGGCGAACAGAGAGCACGGGAAGAGAGTGCGGGAAGAGAGAGAGGGCGGACAGATTGTGGGGACAGATGGTGGAATGAGGGAGGCAGTGAGAGGTGTACAGAGAGAGGAAACAAGAGAGAGGGGGTACAGAGAGTGGGGGGGCAGTGAGGGGGAAAGAGAGTGGGTGACAGCGAGGGTTGGCAGTGAGGGGCACAGAGAGTGGGTGACAGAGAGAGGGGGACAGAGAGGGTGGGCAGAGAGAGGGGGACGGGGGGTGTGGGGCAGAGAGAGCCAGATAGAGAGATGGGGACATAGAGAGGGATGCTAGAGGGAGAGAGGACAGAGAGGGACAGGGGCAGAGAGGGAGACAGGGAGTGGGGAACAGAGAGAGTGGGAGAGAGATGTGGAGTGAGATGGGGAGAGGGGGACAGAGAGAGAGGAGGGACAGCGAAAGGGGAACAGACATGGGGGACAGAGAGAAGGGGACAGAGTGAGGCGGGACAGTGAGAGGTGGATGGGGGGTACAGAGCGAGGGTCGTCAGAGAGAGGGGGACAAAGAGAGGGGGACAGAGAGAGGGGAACAGAGAGAAGGGGCAGGGAGAGGTGGATAGGGGGGGATGAGAGAGCCGGACAGAGAGATGGGGACATAGAGAAGGGGGCCAGAGACAGGGAGGACAGAGAGGGTGGGGGAGAGAGAGAGAGGCGGACAGAGAGGGGGGTATAGAGAGAGTGGGGACAGAGTGTGGGTGGACAGTGAGGGTGGCACAGTGAGGAGAACAGAGAGAGTGAGGGGACAGCGAGTGGGGACAGAGAGACGGGGGCAGAGCGAGGGGGACAGAGGGAGAGGGGGAACGAGAGGGGCGACAGATAGAGGGGGACTGAGAGACAGGGGGGAGAGAGAGGGGTACAGATGGATGAGGACAGAGAGAGGGGGCCAGAAAGAGGGGCAGAGAAAGTTGGATAGAGAGGGGGCAGAGAGAGCCGGACAGAGAGATGGGGAGATATAGAAGGGGGCCAGAGAAAGGGAGGGCAGAGAGGGTGGGGGACAGAGAAAGCGGGACAGAGAGGGGTGTACAGTGAGAGAGGGGCGACAGAGAGAGGGGGGACAGAGAGTGGGTGGACAGGGACGGCAGCATAGTGTGGGGAAGAGAGAGGGAGGGGACAGAGAGAGGGGTCAGAGAGTTGGAGCAGAGAGCGTGGGACAGAGAGAGGGTCAGAGCGAGGGGGACAGAGAGAGGGGGACAGAGAGCGGGTACAGAGAGAGGGGGAACAGAGAGCGAGGGGGGACAGAGAGAGGGGACAGTGAGAGGGAGAGTGAGGGGGAGAGACAGTGGGAGAGAGAGAGGCTAGAGACAAAGTGGGGAGATTGAGGGGAGAGAGAGTAGGGACAGAGGGAAAGGGACAGACAGAGGGGAAACAGAGAGAGTGGGGAGTGAGATGGGGAGAGAGAGAGGGCAGAGAGAGAAGAGAGGCAGAGAAAGGGGGAACAAAGAGAGGGGACAGAGAGAGGGTCGACAGATAGAGGGGACAGAGAGAGGGACGACAGATAGAGGGGACAGAGAGAGGGGGACAGAGAGGGGTCCAGAGAGTGGGTCGTGCGAGAGAGGGCGGACAGAGAGTGGGGCACAGAGAGAGGGAGACAGAAACAGTGGGACAGAGAGAGTGGGCACAGAGAGAGGGGTAGATAGAGAGGGGCGACAGAGAGAAGGGGACACAGAGAGAGAGGGGACAGAGAAAAGGGACAGAGAGATGGGGGACTGAAAGATGGGGACAGAGAATTGGGCACAGAGTGGGGGGACAGAGAAAGGGGGGCAGAGGAAAGGGGACGGAGAGAGGGGGACAGATAGAGGGGTGACAGAGCGAGTGCTGACAGAGAGAGGGGGACAGAGAGGGTGGGCAGAGAGAGGTGGACGGGGGGTGGGGCAAAGACAGAGAGTGAGAGAGGGGACAGAGAGTGAGAGGACAGAGAGGGTGGGGGCCATAGAGAGGGGGACAGAGAGCGGGGCAACAGAGAGTGGTGGGACAGAGAGAGGGGGACAGAGGGGGGTGGGGGGGACAAAGAGGGTGGGCAGAGAGAGGTGGACGGGGGGTGGGGCAAAGACAGTCGGACAGAGAGAGAGGGACAAAAAGAGGGATGATAGAGAGAGAGAGGACAGAGAGGTTGGGGGACAGAGGCGGGGGCACAGAGAGAGGGGCGTCAGAGAGAGATGGAAAGAGAGCGCGGTGGTCAGAGATTGGGGACAGAGAGTGGGGGACAGAGAGAGAGGGTCACAGCGAACGGGACGTAGCGACGGGGACAGAGAACGAGGGACAGAGAAAGGGGGGACAGAGAGAGAGGGGGACAGAGGGTGGGGGAGTGAGAGGGGGAAAGAGGGGGAGAGAGAGGGGTGAAAGACAAAGGGGGAGAGTGAGGGGGAGAGAGAGAAGGGATAGAGAGAGAGGGACAGAGAGTGGGTAACAGAGTTGGGGAGAGAGATGGGGAGTGAGATGGGGAGATAGAGGGGGCAGAGAGAGAGGAGGGACAGAGAAAGGGAGTCAGACATAGGAGGACAGAGAGAAGGGGACAGAGAGAGGCGGGACAGAGAGAGGGGGACAGAGTGGGGGTGACAGAGAGTGGGGTTGAGAGAGAGGACGGACAGAGAGGGGCGACAGAGAGAGCGTGGAAAGAGAGAGAGAGGGGGCAGAGAGGGGGACAGAGAGATGGGGACAGAGAGAAGGGACAGAGAGGAGGGGACAGATAGAAGTGGACAGGGAGGGTGGGCAGAGAGAAGTGGTCAGAGAGATGGGGACATAGAGAAGGGGCCAGAGAGAGGGAGGACAGAGAGGGTGGGGGACAGAGAGAGGAGGACAGACAGGGGGGACAGAGAGAGGGGAACAGAGAGGGTGGGCAGAGAGAGGTGGACAGGGGGGTGGAGCAAAGAGAGCCAGAAAGAGAGATGGGGACATAGAGAGGGGTGTTAGAGAGAGAGGGGACAGAGAGAGGGAGACAGAGAGGGGGGAGCAGAGAGAGGGGAGAGATAGAGAGTGGGGGGGGCAGAGACAGGGACACAGAGAGGGTGACAGAGAGAGGGGGGCCAGAGAGATGGGGACAGAGAGAGAGGGACAGAGAGAGGAGGAGTGAAAGGGGAGGAGGAGAGAGGGGTGAAAGACAGAGGGAGTGAGAGAGAGAAGGGACAGAGAGAGAGGGGTCCAGAGAATGGGGGGTGCGAGAAAGGTCGGACAGACAGTGCGGCACAGAGAGAGGGGAACAGAGACAGAGGGACAGAGAGAGTGGGCACAGAGAGAGGGGTGGACAGAGAGGGGCGACAGAGAGAATGGGGACACAGAGAGAGAGGAGGACAGAGAGAAGGGACAGAGAGATGGGGAACTGAGAGATGGCGACAGAGAACGGGGGACTGAGAGGGGGAACAGAGAGAGGGGGACAGAGGGAGTGGAGAAAGAGAGAGGGGGACAGAGCGAGTGCGGACAGAGAGAGGGGGACAGAGAGGGTGGGCAGAGAGGTGGACAGAGAAGTGGGCAGAGTGAGCCGGACAGGGCGATGGGGACAGAGAGAGGGGGACAAAGAGCAGGGGAACAGAGTGTCGTGGGTCAGAGAGAGGGGGGACAGAGAGTGGGAGACATAGAGAGCGGAAACAGAGGGAGTGGCATCAAAGAGTGTGGGACAGAGAGTGGATGGAAATAATGAGGGGAACAGTGAAAGGGCGGACAGTGAGAGTGGGGGGCTGAGAGGGGGAACACAGAGAGGGTGGACAGAGAGTGGGGGACAGAGAGAGGGGGACAGAGAGATGGGTCAGAGAGAGGGGGGACAGAGAGCAGGTTGACAGAGGGAGGGCGACAGAGAGAGGGGACTGAGCGAGGGGTGACAGAGAGAGAGGGGGGCAGAGAGAGGGGGACAGTGAGAGGCGGAGAGAGAGAGCGCGGGGAGAGAGAGCGGGAAGGGAGAGAGGGCGGACAGATTGGGGGACAGATTGGGGACTGAGGGGGACAGTGAGAGGGGTACAGAGAGAGGAGACAGAGAGAAGGGGTGCAGAGAGTACGGGGAGAGTGAGGTGGACAAAGAGTGGGTGACAGAGAGAGGGGGACAGAGAGCAGAGTACAGAGAGAGGGGAAACAGAGAGTGGGGAGCAGAGAGGGGGGACAGAGAAATGGGGGACAGAGATGGGGACAGAGAGGGACTGACAGAGAGGGGGACAGAGAGAGGGGGCAGAGAGAGGGGAGACAGAGAGAGGGGGACAGAGAGGGTGGGCAGAGAGAGGTGGACGGGGGGTGGGGAAGAGAGAGACGGACAGAGAGATGGGGATGTAAAGAGGGGTGATAGAGAGAGAGAGGACAGAGACTGTGTGGGTCAGAGAGAGGGGGAAAGAGATGGGGTCAGAGAGAGAGGTGTCCAGAGAGTGGGTGGTTCGAGAAAGGTCGGACAGACAGTGGGGCACAGAGAGAGGGGAACAGAGACAGAGGGACAGAGAGAGTGGGCACAGAGAGAGGGGTGGACAGAGAGGGGCGACAGAGAGAAGGGGGACACAGAGAGAGAGGAGGACAGAGAGAAGGGACAGAGAGATGGGGAACTGAGAGATGGGGACGGAGAACGGGGGACTGAGAGGGGGGACAGAGAGAGGGGGACAGAGGGAGTGGAGAAAGAGAGAGGGGGACAGAGCGAGTGCGGAGAGAGAGAGTGGGACAGAGAGGGTGGGCAGAGAGAGATGGACAGAGAAGTGTGCAGAGAGAGCCGGACAGGGCGATGGGGACAGAGAGAGGGGGACAGAGAGCAGGGGAACAGAGTGTCGTGGGTCAGAGAGAGGGGGGACAGAGAGAGGGAGACATCGAGAGCGGAAACAGAGGGAGTGGCATCAAAGAGGGTGGGACAGAGAGTGGATGGAAAAAATGAGGGGAACAGTGAAAGGGCGGACAGTGAGAGTGGGGGGCTGAGAGGGGGAACACAGAGGGGGTGGACAGAGAGTGGGGGATAGAGAGAGGGGGACAGAGAGATGGGGACAGAGAGTGGGGGGACAGAGAGCAGGTTGACAGAGGGAGGGCGACAGAGAAAGGGGACTGAGCGAGGGGTGACAGAGAGAGAGGGGGACAGAGAGAGGGGGACAGTGAGAGGCGGAGAGAGAGAGCGCGGGGAGAGAGAGCGGGAAGGGAGAGAGGGCGGACAGATTGGGGGACAGATTGGGGACTGAGGGGGACAGTGAGAGGGGTACAGAGAGAGGAGACAGAGAGAAGGGGTGCAGAGAGTACGGGGAGTGTGAGGGGGGCAAAGAGTGGGTGACAGAGAGAGGGGGACAGAGAGCAGAGTACAGAGAGAGGGGAAACAGAGAGTGGGGAGCAGAGAGGGGGGACAGAGAAATGGGGGACAGAGATGGGGACAGAGAGGGCCTGACAGAGAGGGGGACAGAGAGAGGGGGCAGAGAGAGGGGAGACAGAGAGAGGGGGACAGAGAGAGGGGGCAGAGGGAGGGGAGACAGAGAGAGGGGGACAGAGAGGGTGGGCAGACAGAGGTGGACGGGGGGTGGGGAAGAGAGAGCCGGACAGAGAGATGGGGACATAAAGAGGGGTGATAGAGAGAGAGAGGACAGAGACTGTGGGGGTCAGAGAGAGGGGGAAAGAGATGGGGACAGAGAGAGGGGAGACAGAGACGGGGCATCAGAGAGAGGGGGGACAGAGAGTCGGGGGACAGAGACAGGGAGACAAAGAGGGGCACAGAGAGAGAGGGACAGAGGGGGGTCAGAGATTGGGGACAGAGAGTGGGGAACAGAGAAAGAGGGTCACAGCGAGCGGGACCAAGCGAGGGGGACAAAGAGCGGGGGACAGAGAATGGGGGGACAGATAGTGGGGGAGTGAGAGGGGAAAGAGGGTGGAGAGAGAGGGGTGAAAGACAGAGGGGGAGAGTGAGGGGAGAGAGAGAGGGGACAGAAACAGAAGGACAGAGAGAGTGGGGACAGAGAGAGGCGAGAGGGGGGTGACAGATAGTGGGGATGAGAGAGTTGGTGGACAATGAGGGTGGCACAGTGAGAGGAACAGAGTGAGGGAGGGGACAGCGAGCGGGGACTGAGAGAGGGGGTCAGCGAGTTGGCGACAGACAGTGGGGGTGAGAGAGAGGGCGGACAGAGGGGGGAACAGAGCGAGGGGACAGAAACAGAAGGACAGATAGAGTGGGGACAGAGAGAGGTGGGACATCGAGGGTCGACAGAGAGAGGGTGGAAAGAGAGAGAGAGGGACAGAGAGGGGGACAGAGAGATGGGGACAGAGAGAGGGTGGGCAGAGAGAGGTGGACAGTGAGGGTGGGCAGAGAGAGGTGGACAGAGAGATGAGGACGTAGAGAAGGGGGCCAGAGAGAGGGAGGACAGAGAGGGTGGGGGACAGAGAGAGTGGGACAGAAAGGGGGGTACAGAGAGAGGGGGACATAGAGTGGGTGGAAAGTGACGGTGGCACAGTGAGGGGAACAGAGAGAGGGAGGGGACAGCGAGTGGGGACAGAGAGAGGGGGACAGAGAGAGGGGTTCAGAGAGAGGGGGTCAGAGAGAGTGGGCAGAGAGGGGGTCAGAGAGTTGGGGACAGAGAGTGAGGGACAGAGAGAGGGTCAGAGCGTAGGGGACAGAGCGAGGGGGACAGAGAGCGGGTGACAGAGAGAGGGGGAACAGAGCGAGGTGGGACAGAGAGAGGGGACAGTGAGAGGGACAGTGATCGTGGGAGAGAGAGAGAGTGGGAGAGAGAAGGGTGAAAGAAAGAGTGGGGAGAGAGAGGTGGAGAGAGAGAAGGGACAGAGGGAGAGGGACAGCTAGAGAGGAAACAGAGAGTTGGGAGAGAGATGGTGAGTAAGTTGGGAAAAGAGAGAGGGACAGAGAGAGAGGAGTGACAGAGAAAGGGGGGCACACAGAGATAGGGGACAGAGAGACGGGGACAGAGAGAGAGGTGGATAGAGAGAGAGTCGACAGAGAGGGGGACAGAGAGTGGGGGGTGAGAGAGCGGGCAGACAGAGAGGGAGGACAGGCAGCGGGGGAACAGAGAGTGGGGATTGAGAGAGAGGGCGGAGAGAGAGTGGGGGACAGAGAGAGGGGGGCACAGAGAGGGTTACAGAGAGAGGGGGGCAGAGAGAGGTGGCCAGATACAGAGGGACAGAAAGAGTGGTGGCAGAGAGTGGGGTGGACAGAGTGGGGCGACAGAGAGAAGGAGGTCACAGAGAGAGAGGGGGACAGAGTGGGGGGACAGAAAGATGGGGGACTGAGATATGGGGACAGAGAATGGGGGACAGAGAGAGGGGACAGAGAGAGGGGGACAGAGGGAGGGGACTGAGAGAGGGGGGCAGAGAGAGGGGTGACAGATAGAGTGCTGACAGAGAGAGGGGGCAGAGAGGGTGGGCAGAGAGAGGTGGACAGAGAGAGGGGCAGAAAGAACCGGGCCGAGAGATGGGCACAATGAGAGGGAGGACAGAGAGGGGCAGGACAGAGAGGTTGCGGGACAGAGAGAGAGGGCCAGAGAGGGGGACATAGAGAGAGGGGGCAGAGCGAGGGGCGACAGAGAAGGGCAGAGAGTGGGTGGGACAGAGACCGGGGCACAGACAGGGCAACAATGAGAGAAAGGGGACAGAAAGTGGGGGACAGAGAGACAGTGACAGAGAGAGAGCGGCAGAGAGAGGGGGTCAGAGAGTTGGAGACAGAGAGGGTGGACAGAGAGAGAGGGGAACAGTAAGAGGGGGCCAGAGAGTGGGGGACAGATAGATTGTGGTGCGGAGAGAGGGGGGAACAGAGTGGGTGGGGGTCAGAGAGAGGGACGACAGTGAGAGGGGGACAGAGAGAGGGTGAATAGAGAACGGGGGATAGAGAGAGGGGGACAGAGAGAGGGGACAGAGAGATGGTGACAGAGAGAGGGACACAGAGAGAGAGGAACAGAGAGAGCAGGTACAGACAGCGGGGAACAGAGAGAGGTGGACCAAGAGATGGGGTACAGGGAGAGGTGGGCAGAGAGAGGTGGGGCAGAGAGAGGGAGAGCGAGAGCGGGAGAGAGAGGGTTAGGGGGGATGAGAGTGGGGGCAGAGAGGGGTAAGAAAGAGAGAGGAGGGAGAGAGAGGGGGAGAGCGGATTTTGAGAGCGAGCAAGGAGAGAGTGGGGGAGAGAGAGATGTAGAGAGTGAGGGGAAACAGAGAGAGGGGGACAGAGAGAGGGGAAGAGAGAGGTGGGGAACAAAGAGAGGTGTCAGCGAGAGGGGAGAGAGAGGGGGAGAGAGAAGGGAAGAGAGAGAGAGGTGGGACAGAGAGGGCGGTCAGAGAGTGGGGGACAGAGCGGGGTCAGAGAGAGAGTGACAGAGAGCAGGGGACAGAGAGCGGGGGATAGAACGAGAAGGACAGAGAGAGGGGGCAGAGAGAGGGACAGCGAGCGGGGGACACAGAGGGTGGACAGAGAGTGGGACAGATCGAGGCGGACAGAGCGAGGGGTCAGAGAGAGAGGGACAAAGAGCGGGGGACAGATAGAGGGGGACAGAGAGTGGGTGAGAGAGAGGCCATGAGAGAAAGAGGGGTCAGAGATTGGGGGACAGAGGGCGACAGAGAGAGGGGGACGGAGATAAGGGGATAAGAGGGTGGAAAGAGAGAAGGGGACAGAGTGAGGGGAGACAGAGAGGGGGACGGAGAGGGGGACAGAGAGATGGCGAAAGAGATGGGGAGTGAGATGGTGAGAGAGAGAGGGTGTAGAGAGAGTGGGATAGAGTGAAGGGACAGACAGATTGGGAAAGAGAGGGATACAGAGCGAGGGGGACAGATTGAGTTGGGGACCGAGAGAAAGAGGGAGAGAGACAGGTGACAGAGCGAGGAAGACAGAGCGAGGGTGACAGAGAGAGAGCGTGGACAGAAAGAGTGGGACAGATAGAGGGGGGACAGAGAGAGAGGGGGGACAGAGAGAGGAGGAGTGAGAGGGTAGTTCGGAGAGAGGGGGAAAAAGGGGACAGAGAGACCTGGCGAGAGAGGGGAGAGAGAGTGTGGGAGAGAAGGGACAGAGAGAGGGGAGAGAGATGGGGAGTAGAGAGAGGTGGACAGAGAGAAGGGGACAGAGAAGGGGACAGAGAAAGGTAGAACAGAGAAAATGGGGATCGAGAGAGGGTCGATTGAGAGAGGGGGACAGAGGGAGGGGAACAAAGAGGAGGGGGACGGACGGAGGGGGACAGAGAGTGGGGACAGCGTGAGTGGTGTAGAGGTGGGGAGAAAGAGGGGAATTGAGAGGGGGAGACAGAGAGTGTGGAAAGAGAGAGGGGTGACAGACAGTGGGGGACAGAGCGAGAGGGACAGAGGTGGAGAGAGGGAGGGGGAAATAGTGAGGGGGTACTTACAGTGTGGGACAGAGCGAGAGGGAGACAGAGGGGGGTGAGAGAGGAAGAGAAAGGGGAGAGTGAGACGGGGCGAGAGAGGGGGAGAGACAGGGTGAGAGAGAAGGGACAGAAAGAGGGGAGAGAGATGGGGACAGAGAGATGGGGAGAGAGATGGAGAGTAGGGAGAGAAGGGGGAGAGAGGGGGGACAGAGAGGGGTGTACAGAGAGAGGGAGGACAGAGAGAGGGACAGAGAAAGGTGGGATAGAGAAAATGGGGACAGAGAGAGGGTAGACTGAGAGAGGGGGAGAAAGGAAGGGGAACAGAGAGGGGGGGACAGAGAGGAGGGGGACGGAGGGAGGGGGACAGAGAGTGGGGACAGAGAGTTGGGGGACTGAGAGATGGGGACAGAGAATGGGGGACTGAGGGGGGGTCAGAGAGAGGGGGGCAGAGGGAGGGGGACAGAGGGAGGGGGGATTGAGAGAGGGGGACAGAGAAGGGGCAGAGAGAGCCGGACACAGCGATTGGTGGAATAGAGAGGTGGGGACAGAGAGAGGGAGGATAGAGAGGGTGTGGAACGGAGAGAGGGGGACAGAGGGGGGGAACAGAGAGTGGTGGGACAGAGAGAGGGGGACAGAGAGAGGGGGAGAGAGAGAGCGGGAACAGAGAGAGTGGCGTCAAAGAGAGTGGGACAGAGAGTGGGTGGAAAAAATGAGGGGAACAGTGAGTGGGGGACAGAGATAGGTGGACCGAGAGACGTGACAATGAGAGGGGGACAGAGAGAGGGGGAACAAAGAGAGGGGGGACAGATAGAGGGGTGACAGAGGGAGGACGACAGAGAGGGGGACAGAGAAAGGTGGGACAGAGAGAGGGTAGACTGAGAGAGGGGGAGAGAGGGAGGGGAACAGAGAGGAGGGGGACAGAGAGGAAGGGGACGGGGGAGGGGGACAGAGAGTGGGGACAGCGTGAGTGGTGTGGAGAAGTGGGGAGAGAGGGGGAAGAGAGAGGGTGTCTAAAAGTGGGGGTCAGAGCGAGGGCGACAGAGAGAGGGAGACAGAGAGCGGGGACAGACAGCGGGGGATAAGAGCGGGGACAGTTGGGGGAACAGAGAGAGGGGAACGAAAAGAGGGGGACAGGGAGAGGGCGACAGGGAGAGGGGGACAGAGAGAGGGGGAATAGAGAGAGTGGGGATGGAGAGAAGGGGGATAGAGAGAGGGAGAGAGAAAGGGGAGAGCGAGGTGGAGAGAGGGGGTGAGAGAGCGGGGAGAGAGAGAGGAGGAAGAGAGAGGAGCGACAGAGAGAGCGGGGACAGAGAGGGGGGCAACGAGAGGGGGACAGAGCGAGAGGAGAGAGTGAGACGGTGGAGTGAGGAGGAGAGAGGGCGGAGAGAGAAGGGGCAGAGAGATGGGAGAGAGCGAGAGGGGGAGAGAGAGAAAGGGGTGACAGAGAGTGTGGGTCAGAGAGAGTAGTCAGAGAGAGTGGTATAGAGAGGGGGACAGAGAAAGGGGGACAGAGAGAGAGGGACAGACAGCAGGGGACATAGAGAGAGGGAACAGAGCGAGGGGTCAGCGCGAGGGGGCAGAGAGAGGAGGATAGAGAGAGGGTGCAGAGAGAGGGTGAGAGAAAGTGGGGACAGAGAGTGGGGGACAGAGACAGGGGGCCAGAGAAAGAGGGTTGACAGAGAGGTGGGATCGAGAGGGGGGAGTGAGGGGGGAGAGACGGGGGGAGAGAGAGGGCGAGAGAGTGGGGGACAGAGCGATGGAGTCAGAGAGTGGGGACAGAGACAAAGGGAAAAAAGAGAGGGGCAGAGATAGGTGGGATAGCGAGAGGGTTGTGAGACCGGGAGAGCAGGGAGAGACGAGGAGAGAGAAAGGGGTTACTGACAGGGGGACAGACAGATGGGGATATGGGAGTGAGATAGGGAGAGAGAGAGGGTGTAGAAAGAGATGGGGAGAGAGAGAGAGGGTGTAGAGAGAGAGGTGGATAGAGAGGGGAGAGAGAGGGGTATAGAGTGAAGGGACAGAGAGGGGGCAGAGAGAGGGATACAGAGCGAGGGTGACAGAGCGAGGGGACAGAGCGAGGGTGACAGCGCGGAGGGCAGAGAGAGCAGGGCAGAGAGAGGGTTAGAGAAAGACGGGACAGAGTGTGGGGGACAGAGAGAGGGGGAAAGAGAGAGGTGGGAGAGAGAGGGGGAGAGAGTGGGGGGCAGAGCGATGGAGTCAGAGAGAGTGGGGACAGAGACAAGGGTACAAAGAGAGGGGGACAGAAACAGGGGACAGAGAGAGGGGACAGAGAGAGGGGGCAGAGAGAGGTGGGATAGAGAGGGGGTAGTGAGATGGGTAGAGCAGGAGAGAGAGGGGGAGAGTGAGAGGGATTACAGAGAGGGGGACAGAGAGATGGGGCACAGAGAGAGGGGAAAAGAGTGGAGAGGGACATAGAGGAGGGGGGCAGATAGAGGGGGCAGCGTGAGCGGGGAGAGAGGTGGGGAGAGAGGGGAGATTGGGAGGGGTGAGTGAGAGGGAGAGAGAGGGGTGGCGAGAGGGGGGACAGAGAGAGGGGAAAAGAAAGAGGGGGACAGAGAGAGAGGGACAGAGAGAGGGGGAGAGAGAGGTGGAAGAGAGAGGGGGGACAGAGAGAGGGGAACACAGTGCAGGGGTCAGAGAGCGGGGGACAGAGGCTGGGTCAGAGAGAGGGGGACAGAGAAGGGAGTGACAGAGAGGTGGTGACAGAGAAGCCGGTGACAGAGGGTGGACACTGAGCGGGGAACAGAGCGAGCGGGACTTAGAGGGGGAGACAGAACGAGTGGGACAGAGAGAGGAAGGACAGAGGGGGACAGAGAGAGAGAGTGGACAGACAGAGGGGTAACAGAGAGAGGGGAACAGAGAGAGGGGGACAGTGAGAGGGACAGAGAGAGGTTGACGGGGACAGAGAGAGGGTGTACAGAGAGAGGGTGGACAGAGAGAGGGGGCAGATAGAGGCGGACAGAAAGAGGGAGCAGGGAGAGGAAGACAGAGAGGGGGGCAGAGTGAGGGGGAGAGAGAGAGGGGGATAGAGAGGATGGATAGAGAGATGGGGCAGAGAGGTGGGGAGAGACAGAGGTGGAGAGAGAGAGAGGTGGAGAGAGAGAGGTGGAGGGAGAGGGGGAGATACAGGTGGGAGAGAGAGTGAGGGGTGCCAGAGAGGGAGGGGAGAGAGAGAAGCGGAGAGAGAGGGGGACAGAGGGCGGAGGACAGAGAGTGGGGGACAGAGAGAGGGGGACAGAGAGAGGGGGACAGAGAGAGGGGTTAGAGGGGGACAGAGAGAGAGCGGGCAAAGAGAGAGGGACAGAGAGAATGTCTACAGAGAGAGAGGGAGACAGACAGAGGGGGTCAGAGAGAGGGAACAGAGTGAGGGGGACAGAGAGTGGGGATAGAGAGAGGGGGAGAGAGAGTGTGGACAGAGTGGGGGTAGAGAGAGGGGTAGACAGAGGAGGAAAGAGAGAGACGGGGACAGGGGGAGAGTGAGATATGGAGAACAAGAGGGTGGAGAGAAGGGTTTGAGAGACTGGAGTTGAGAGAGACGGGGAGAGAGAGGGGAGAAGTAGGGGCAGAGGTAGGGCAAGAGGAAGGGGAGTGGTGGGAGAGAGTGGGGTAGATGTAAGGGAAGATTTGAGGAGATGTAGGGGGCGTGGTAGGGGAGAGGTAGGGGAGAGGTCGGGGAAACTTGGGGAGAGAGAGGGGACAGGTAAGCGAGAGAGAAGGGGAGAGAGAGGGGTTAGAGAAAGATGGATTAGAGAGAGATGGATTCGAGAGAGATGGATTAGAGAGATATAGAAGGGACAGAGGGGGGTCGAATGAGTGGGTCGACGGGGTTCGAGAGAGGGGTGTAAAGATTGGCAGAGAGAGAGAATGGTGAGACAAGGGAGAGAGAGAGGTGAGAGGGGTGGAGAGGGGGGAAGAGATAGGGGAGAGAGAGGGGAGAGAGAAGGGAGAGAGAGGTGGGAGAGAGAGGGGTGGAGAGAGAGGTGGAGAGATATGGGTGTAGGGAGAGGAGGCAGAAAGAGGGGTGTAGAGAGAAGGGGGTAGAGAGAGAGGGCTGGAGAGAGCGGGGTAGAGAGAGGGTGGTAGAGAGGGGAAGAGAGAGGGTGTAGAGAGAGGGGGTAGAGAGCGCGGAGTAGAGAGAACAGGGTATAGAGGGGTTAGAGAGAGGAGGGTAAAGAGAGGAGATTTTAGAGGGGTGTTAGAGAGATGGGGTAGAGAGTGGGGGTAGAGAGAGGAGGGTGGAGAGAGGCGGGTGGAGAGAGGAGGGAGGAGAGAGGATGTGGAGAGAGGGGGTGGAGAAAGGGAGGTGGAGAGAGAGTGGAGTAGAGAGAGGGATGTCGAGAGAGGGGATAGAGAGAGAGTGGAGAGAGAGGGGAGAGAGAGGGGAGAGAGAGCGGAGAGAGTGGGGGAGAGAGACAAACGGAGAGAGAGGTGGGAGACAGAGTGGTTGAGAGAGGAGAGTGGAGAGAGGGGCTAGAGAGGGGGTGGAGAATGGGGTTGGAGAGGGGGGTGGAGAGAGGGGCTGGAGAGAGGGGGTGGAGAGAGGGGGTTGAAGAGATGAGGGTGGAGAGAGGGGTGTGGAGAGAGGGGGTGGAGAGAGGGTGTGGAGAGAGGGGGTGGAGAGAGGGGCTGGAGAGAGGGGGGAGAGCGGAGGGTGGAGAGAGCAGGGTGGAAAGATGGGTGTGGAGAGAGGGGGTCAAGAGAGGAGCATGGAGAGACGGGGGTAGAGAGTAGAGGGCGGAGAGTGGAGGGTGGAGAGAGGAGGGTGGAGAGAGGGGCGTGGGGAGAGGGCAGAGAGAGGGGTGTAGAGAGTGGGCTGGAGAGAGGAGGGTGGAGAGAGAGGCATGGAGAGAGGGGGTGGAGAGAGGGGCTGGAGAGAGAGGGGGTAGAGAGAGGGAGCAGAAAGAGAGAGGGGTATGGAGAGAGGGGTGTGGAGAGAGGAGGGTGGAGAAAGGGGTGTGGAGAGAGAGGATAGAGAGGGGTGTGGAGAATGGGGCTGGAGAGAGGGGCTGGAGAGATGGGTTGAAGAGAGGGGGTGGAAAGCTGGGTTGGAGAGAGGGTGTGGAGAGAGGAGTGTGGAGACTGGGGGATGGAGAGAGGGTGTGGAGAGAGGGGCTGGAGAGATAGGGGGTAGAGAGAGGGAGCAGAAAGAGAGAGGGGTATGGAGAGAGGGGTGTGAAGAGAGGAGGGTGGAGAAAGGGGTGTGGAGAGAGGGGGTAGAATGGGGGGTGGAGAATGGTGTTGGAGAGAGGGGGTGGAGAGAGGGGTTGAAGAGAGGGGGTGGAAAGCTGGGTTGGAGAGAGGGTGTGGAGAGAGGGGTGTGGAGAGTGGAGGGTGGAGAGCGGAGGATGGAGAGAGGATGATTAAGAGAGGGGGTGGCGACGGGTTGGAGAATGGGGTTGGAGAGAGGGGGTGGAGAGAGGGGCAGGAGAGAGGAGGTGGAGAGAGGGGGTTGAAGAGAGGAGGATGGATAAAGGGGTGTAGAGAGAAGGGATGGGGAGAGGAGGGTCGAGAGAGGGTTGTGGAGAGTGGAGGGTGGAGAGATGGGCGTTGGAGAGACGCGGGAGGAGAGAGTGGGTGGAGAGAGGCGGATGGAGAGAGGGTATGGAGAGAGGGGCAAGGAGAGAGAGGGGGTAGAGAGTGGACGATGGAGATCGGAGGGTGGAGAGAGCAGAGTAGAAGGATGGGTGTGGAGAGAGGGGTGGAGAGAGGAGCGTGGAGAGACGGGGGTAGAGCGTGGAGGGCGGAGGGCGGAAGGTGGAGGGAGGAGGGTGGAGAGAGGGGCGTGGAGATAGGGGCGTGGAGAGAGAGGGCAGAGAGAGGGGTGTGGAGAGTGGGGTGTGGAGAGAGGGGGTGGAGAGAGGGGGCGGAGAGTCGGGATTGGAGAGAGGAGGGTGGAGAGAGGGGGATGGAGAGAGGGAGTGGAGAGAGGGGCTGGAGAGAGAGGGGGTAGAGAGAGGGGGCAGAAAAAGAGAGGCGTGTGGAGAGAGGGGTGTGGAGAGAGGAGGTGGAAAGAGGATAGTGAGAGGGGGCAGAGAGAGAGTGTAATGAGAGGATGGTAGAGAGAGTGGCTAGGCAGTGGGGGAGATCAGAGGGATTAGAGAGAGTGGTAGAGAGAGAAGAGAGAGGAGGGAGAGGGGGGTAGAGAGGGGGGATAGAGAAAGGGGGTAGGGAGGGTGTGTAGTGAGAGGGGGTAGAGAGAGAAGGGTGTAGAGAGAAAGGTGTCACGAGAAGGGTGTCGAGAGAGGGGGTAGATAGAGGGTCAGAGAGAAGGGGAGAAAATGAGAGAGGGGAGAGAGAGTGTGAGGGATGAAAGAGGGGGAGAGAGATATGCGAGCAAGGGAGACGGGCGAGAGTGGGACTTGAGCGAGTGAGAGAGATGTGCAAGTGTGAGTGTGAGAGGGGATGGAAATGAGAGAGTGAGTCTGAGAGTGCGAGAGAGAGTGTGAAAAGGGGACGAGAGAGAGAAAGATAGATAGATAGGGGAGAGCGAGACAGGGAGAGATAGAGGGCGACACAGGGAGAGAGGGACAGGAGGGCGAGGCACGCGAGGGAGAGAGAGAGAGTCAGGTGAGAGAGAGGGATGTGGTGGAGAGTGTGTGAGGGAGTGGAAGCGAGAGTGAGTGACGGGAAGAGAGAAAGAGAAAGAGTGTGGTGGTATGAGAGAGAATGAGAATGGAGTGAGCGATAGAGAGTGAGGGGTTGAAAGAGAGGATAGAGAAAGAGAAACAGAGAGTCAGAGAGAGAGAGAGACAGAGAGGTAGAGAGAGAGAGAGGTGTCTCAGGGAGGACCAGAAAAAAAGAGATGAGAGCAGGACCCTCACAAGGTGGTGGGAATGAAGCCTAGAATCTTGCTGTTACTTGCCCAGCTCTGTATCTATGTCCTGTCTTCTGGGTCTGAATACAGAGGGCCACTAACTCCTCCCTGTGTTTTTTACTGTGAGTGATGTTACAGGCTGTAGGATTTCCTGAAGGCTGCAGATCTCCTCTCTATCTCTCTCTGGCTGACTAAGCATCTTTGATGTGGTTATGGACGAGTCAGGAGTGAGGAATTCGGCTGAGACAGGAACATCCTGAATACCTACAGGAGACAGAGAAATAGACAGATTGGGAAGATAAACTGATGCAGTGAGGGTAACACATGGAGGAGGGCACTGAGTCCCACAGAGATCTGGAAAATCTCAGTCTCCATCCCTGGCCTGTGCTGTTGCGTCTCTCCGGATTGGAGATGTCTGTTGGCTCATGATCTGGAGTAGCTGTAAGAGGGAGAGACATTGACAGAGGCAAAAATTAGACCCACACAGTGAGGGATACCACATGGAGAGATACTGAGTGATATCACCAGAGTGCAGCACGGTATCAGGATCACACAATGGTCATGATGAAAGGGTTGTGATTCATGGTGCACATGGTGCACTGATGGTTGAGCTACGAGTGGGACAGGTAATGGCCTCGTGCTATTCTCACCCGACTGTTCATCCAGAAGTTATTGCCGGTGTCCAGTATACCCATCTAACTGGCTAATATCCTTTCAGGAAGGAAATCTTTTATAGGCAGCGGGTCTGGATTGCATTTGATCCAAACCCAGAGCAATGGGGTTGACTCTCAACTGCCCCCTGAAACGATCCAAGAAGCCACTCAGCTCAAGGGCAGCTTGGGGTGGGAAATACACACTGCCCAGCCAGAGACAGCAAAATCTCATGAGAGAATTAAAACAAAACTCCTTGGAGCAATATCCTGGCCTGTCATGGCTTACGTACAGTGCTTTAAACTGACAGAGAGGATGCAGAGAGTTCAGGTGAAAGGAGCTTTCCAAATCCAAACAGAAAATGACGATATAGCTGGAGACAAGTAGAAAGGAACAGGAAGAGACAGAGTTTAACTGAAACTGTACATCAGTGAATTGGACTGTGAGAAGAAATTAAGGAAAGAACTAATCGTAATGTTCTTTTTTTTGGAATGGACAAAGTCTCTGTAATAAGATGGATGGACTGTGGCACAGAGATTTAGTGGTGACAGGGTGAACAAAAGGTGGAACATAAATATTGTCGTGTACACTTCGTTGAGGGGTCTCAGGGAATGCAGGATGGGTAACCCTGACAGTAATGGGTAACAAATGCATTACAGAGAAAGCATTTGGCCTCAGGTGATGCAGCTGAATCAGCCTGAATGCAGATTCTGGGTAACACGTGTCAAAAACACAAGCAGGAGAAAAGTTTTTAGGCTGCCTGACAGAATTTCATTGCTCAACCCTGTTTCACATTCCAATGAATTCCTGTGTAATGCAAAGGCACTATGAAAATTTTGGGACACTTCAGTCTTTGTATAATCTGGGACAGTCACATTGGCAAAAGTGAAATTCTCCGAACACCTCTTTCAATGTTTGTGTCAGTGTTTCTTTGAATAACACATTGTGCAAATGGCCAGGGAAGTGACTATCTCAGATTGACCGTTGGGTGATGAAGCTGAGTGACGGAGTAATGTCACACTGAGATATCCTCTGGGAAATTGTAGTATTGTGGAATTCAGCGAGATGATGGATTTTTAAAGTGACCATAAAGCACACCCTACAATCACAACCAAAGCATGTGTTTGAAAGGAGAACTGACCAAGGTAAACAGGGGAAACAGTGAAGTGTATGGCTGGTAATGGACAGTGGAAAGCATTTAGTCATAGAGACGTACAGCACAGAAACAAGGCCTTCGGTGTCCAACTCGTTTACGTCACCCACATATCCTAACATAATCTCGTCACATTTGCCAGCACTTGGCCCAAATCGTTTTCAACCCTTTCTGTTTGTGTATCCATCCAGAAACCTTTTAAATGCAGTAATTTCACCAGTCTCCACCACTTCCTCTGACAGGTCATTCCATACACGCAACACCCTCTACATCAAAACGTTGTCCCTGACATTCCTTTTATATCTTCCCCCCTCTCCCTCAACCTAGGCCCTCCAGTTCTGGCCTATCCCACCCCACGGAAAAGACCTTGTCTTTTAATCCTAACTGATCCTCTCATGGTTTTATAAATCTCCATATGGGTACCCCTCAGTGTCAGACATTCCAGGGAAAACAGGCCCAACCCATTTAACCTCTCCCTGTAGCTCAAATCCTCCAATCCTGGCAGCATCTTTGTAAATCTTTTCTGAACCCTTTCAACTTACACAATATCCTTTCGATAGGGAGAAGACAAGAAATGCACGCAATATTCCAAAAGTGACTTATCCAATGTCATGTACAGCCAGAACACGACCTCCCAACTCCTCTACTCAATGCTCTGATCAGTAAACGCAAGCATACCTAACAACTTCTTCACTATCCTATCGACCCACAATTCTCCTTTCAAGGAACAATGAACCTGCATCCGAGGTCTCTTTTTCAGAAACACTACGTGGGACCTTAACGTTAAGTGTATCAGTCTGGCGAAGCATTGCTATTCCAAAATGCAGCACCTCCCATTTATCTAAATTGAACTCCATCTGCCACCCCTCAGCCCATTGGCCCAGATCCCGTTGTAATGTGAAGTAACATTTTTCACTGTCTACTATACCTCCAATTTTGGTGTCATCTGCAAACTTACTAACTATACCTGCTATGTTCACATCCAAATCATTTATATAATTAATAGAAAGTAGTGGACGCAGCACAGATCCTTGCGGCACACCGCTGGTCACAGTCCTCCAGTCTGAAAAGCAAACCTCCACAACCACCCTCTGTCTTCTACCTTTGAGCCAGTTCTGTATCCAAATGGCTGTGTTTCTCTGTATTCCATGAGATCCATCCTTGCCATCCAAGCTCCCGTGTGGAAACATTTCGAATACCTTATTGAAGTCCACATCACTCACATTCACCGCGCTGCTCTCATCAATCCTTTTGTTACTTCTTTAAAAAACTCAATATCTTGAGACATGATTTCCCACGCACAAAGCAATGCTGACGATCCCCAATTAGACAGTGCATTTCTAAACACATGTAAGTCCTGTCCCTCATGTATCCGTCCTTCACCGTGCCCACGACTGATGTCAGGTGAACCAGACTGTAGTTCCCTGGCTTATCCTTATCAGCCTTCTTAAACAGTGGCACCACTTTTGCCAAACTCCAGTCTTCCGCCACCTCAACTGTGACTATTGATGATACAAATATCTCAGCACGAGGCCCAGCAATCACTTCTCTAGCTTCCCACAGAGTTCTCGAGTACGCCTGATCATGTCCTAGTGATTTATCCAACTTTAATCTTTTCAAGATATCCAGCACCTCTTCCTCTGTAATATGGACATTTTGCAAGATAACATCATCTATTTCCCAATGCTGTTTCCCAAAGCAACATCCTGTTCTGTATCTTCCATGTCCTTCCCTACAGGAAATACTTGTTCAGTATCTCCCATCACCTGTTGCTCCACGTGCAGGCTCCCTTGACATTTGAAGCGCCCTATTCACTCCCCAGTGACACTTTTGTCCTTTTTGCATTTGTAAACACACTTTGGATTCACCTTAAACTTATTTGCCAAAGCTATCTCGTGTCCACTTTTTGCCCTCATCATTTCCCTCTACCCCTACACAACACTGCAATCACCCCTTCCTGACTGATCCCTACCCAACACTGCAAACTCCCCCTCCCTGACTGATCACTATCCAACACTGCAATCTCCCCCTCCCTGACTGGTCCATACACAACACAGCAATCGCCCCCTTACTGACTGATCCCTACCCAACACTGCAATCTCCCCCTCCCTGACTGATCACTATCCAACACTGCAATCTCCCCCTCCCTGACTGGTCCATACACAACACAGCAATCGCCCCCTCACTGACTGATCCCTACCCAACACTGCGCTCGCACCGTTCCCGACGTTTCCCTACCCAACACTTCAATCTCCCCCTCCCTGACTGATCCCTACCCAACACTGCAATCTCCCCGTCCCTGACTGATACCTACCCAACACGGCATTCACCCACTCCTTGACTGATCCCGACCCAACACGGCATTCACCCACTCCTTGACTGATCCCTACCCAACACTTCAATCACACCAACCCTGATTGATCCCTACTCAAAACCGCACTCAGACCCCGACTGCTCCCAACCCAACATTGCACCCACCTTCCCTGACTGATCCCAAACCAAAACTGTAATCAATCCCTCCCTGTCTGATCCTTACTCAACATTACAATCTGCCCCGACTGATCCTTACCCAACACTGCAATCTCCCCGTCCCTGACTGATCCCGAACCCAACACTGCAATCTCCCCGTCCCTGACTGATACCTACCCAACACTGCAATTTCCACTCACTTACTGATCCCTACACAACATTGCAAACACCCCCTCCCTGACTGAACCCTTACAAAACTGCACTCACCCCCTCCAGGACTGATCCCTACCCAACACTGCAATCTGCCCCGCCCTGACTGATCCCTACCCAACACTAAGGCTTTGTATAGGTATGTCAGGAATAAAAGAATGACTAGGGTAGGAATAGGTCCAGTCAAGGATAGTAGTGGGAAGTTGCGTGTGGAGGCTGAAGAGATTGGGGAGACACTGAATGAATACTTTTCGTCAGTATTCAATCAGGAACAGGACATTGTTGTCAATGTGAATACTGAGTCACAATTAAGTAGAATGGATGGCTTTGAGGTATGTAGAGAAGAGGTGTTGGAAATTCTGGAAAGAGTGAAAATAGATAAGTCCCCTGGGCCTGATGGCATTTCTCCTAGGATTCTCTGGGAAGCAAGGGAGGAGATTGCAGAGCCATTGGCCTTGATTTTTATGTCCTCGTTGTCGACAGGAGTAGTGCCAGAAGAGTGGAGGCTAGAAAATGTGGTTCCCTTGTTCAAGAAGGGGAGTAGGGATAACCCTAGTAACTATAGGCCGGTGAGTCTCACTTCTGTTGTGGGCAAACTCTTAGAGAGAATTGTAAGGGATAGGATTTATGAACATCTGGATCGCAATAATGTGATCAAGGATAGTCAGCATGGTTTTGTGAAGGGCAGGTCGTGCCTCACAAACCTTATTGAATTCTTTCAGAAGGTGACTAAGGAGCTGGATGAGGGGAAAGCGGTAGATGTGGTGTATATGGATTTTAGTAAGGCGTTTGATAAGGTTCCCCATGATAGACTACTGCAAACAATACGGAGGTATGGCATTGAGGGTAAGTTGGAGGTTTGGAGTAGGAGTTGGCTGGCTGGAAGAAGACAGAGGGTAGTAGTTGATGGCAACGGTTAATCTTGGAGTGCCATCACTAGCGGTGTTCCGCAAGGATCTGTTTTGGGACCATTGCTGTTTGTCATTTTTATAAATGACCTGGAGGAGGGGTTAGAAGTTGGGTGAGCAAGTTTGCGGATGATACGAAAGTCGGAGGAGTTGTAGACAGTGAGGAAGAATGTGGCAGGTTACAGCGGGATATAGATAAGCTGCAGAACTGGGCAGATAGGTGGCAAATGGAGTTCAATGTAGCAAAGTGTGAGGTGATTCACTTTGGTAAGAGTAATAAAAAGATAGGGTACTGGCCTAATGGTCGGATACTTGGTAGTGTGGATGAGCAGAGGGATCTTGGTGCCCATGTACACAGATCTTTGAAAGTTGCCACCCAGGTAAATAGTGCGGTGAAGAAGGCATATGGCCTACTGGCTTTTATTGGTAGAGGAATTGAGTTCCGGAGTCCTGAGGTCATGTTGCAGTTGTATAAGACTCTGGTGCGGCCGCATCTGGAGTATTGTGTGCAGTTTTGGTCGCCATACTATAGGAAGGATGTGAAGGCACTGGAACGGGTGCAGAGGAGGTTTACCAGGATGTTGCCTGGTATGGTAGAAAGATCGTATGAGGAAAGGCTGAGGCACTTGGGGTTGTTTTCATTGGAGTAAAGAAGGTTTAGGGGTGACTTGATAGAGGTGTACAAGATGATTAGAGGTTTAGATAGGGTCGACAGTGAGAATCATTTTCCACGTATGGAGTCAGCTATTACAAGGGGGCATAGCTTTAAATTAAGGTGGGGTAGGCATAGGACAGATGCTAGGGGTAGGTTCTTTACTCAGCGAGTCGTGAGTTCATGGAATGCCCTGCCAGTAGCAGTGGTGGACTCTCCCTCATTATGGGCATTTAAGCGGGCATTGGATAGGGATATGGAGGATAGTGGGCTAGTGTAGGTTAAGTGGGCTTCGATCGGCGCAACATCGAGGGCCGAAGGGCCTGTACTGCGCTGTATTCTTCTATGTTCTATGTAACACTGCAATCACCCCCTCCCTGATTGATCCCTACACAACACTGTAATCACCCCCTACCTGACTGATTCCTACTAAACATTGCAATCATTCCTTCCCTGACTGATCCCTACCCAACACTGCAATCTCTCCCTCTCTGACAGATCCTTACTCAACACTGCAATCACCCCTCCCTGACTGATTCCTACACAACACTGCAATCTGCCCCTCCTTGAGTGATCCCTCCCAACACTGTGCTAACCCTCTCCCTGACTGATCCCTACCCAACAGAGCAATCTCCCCCTCCCTGACTGATCCCTATTCAACACTGCACTCACCCCCTCCCGGGCTGATCCCTACCAAACACTGCAATCTCCCCCTCCCTGACTGATCTCTACCCAACACTGCAGTCTCCCCCTCCCTGACTGATCCCTACCCAACACTACAATCAGACCCTCCCTGACTGATCCCAACCCAACACTGTAATCACCCCTTCCCTGACTGATCCCTACCCAACACTGCAATCTCCCCATCCCTGATTGATCCCTCCCAACACTGCGCTTACCCCCTCCCTGACTGACCCTTACCCACCACAGCAATCTCCCCCTTCCTGACTGATCCCTACATAACACTGCAATCTCCCCCACTCTGAGTGATCCCACCCAGCACTGCTCTAACCCTCTCCATGACTGAACCCTACCCAACATTCCACTCAGCCCCTCCCTGACTAATCCCAAACCAACACTGTAATCAATCCCTCCCTGTCTGATCCTTACTCAACACTGACCCTCTCCCTGAATGATCCCTACCCAACACTGCAGTCTCCCCCTCCCTGACTGATACCTACCCAACACTGCAATCTCCACTCCCTTACTGATCCCTACACAACACTGCAATCTCCCCCTCCCTGAATGATCCCGACACTACACTGCAATCACATCCTCCCTGACTGATTCCTACCCAACACTGTAATTTCACCCTCACTGACTGATCACCTACCCAATACTGCAAACAGCCCCTCCCTGATTGATCCCTACACAACACTGCACTTAATCCCTCCTGGACTGATCCATACCCAATACTGCAATCTCCCCCTCCCTGACTGATCCCTCCAAAAAGCTGCAATCTCCCCTGACAGATCCCTACACCACACTGCAATCACACCCTCCCTGACTGACCCCGACACAACACTGCAATCACACCCTACCTGACTAATACTACCCAACACTGCAATCACCCAACTCCCTGACTGCTCCGAACCCAACACAGCAAAATCCCTCTCCCTGACTGATCCCTACCAAACACTGCGCTCACCCCTCCCTGACTGATCCCCACCCAGCCTGTAATCATCCCCTCCCTGACTGATCCCTGCTCAACAGTTCACTCACCCCCTCCCCGACTGATTCTTACACAACACTGCAATCCGACCCTCCCTGACTGATCCCTACCCAACACTGCGCTCATCCCCTCCCTGACTGATCCCTCCACAACACTGCACTCACCCCCTCCTTGACTGATCCCGACACAACACTGCACTCACCCCCTCCCTGACTGATCCCGACACAACACTGCAATCTCCCCCCTGACTGATCCCTGCACCACAATGTAATCTCAACCTCCCTGACTGATTACCCTACCCAATACTGCAAACACCCCTCCCTGACTGATCCCTACACAACACTGCACTCACACCCTCCCGGACTGATCCCTACCCAACACTGCAATCTCCCCCGCCCTGACTGATCCCTACCCAACACTGCAATCTCCCCCTCCCTGACTGATCCCTACCCAACCCTGTAATCACCCCCCTGACTGATTCCTACTAAACATTGCAATCACCCCTTCCCTGACTGATCCCTACCCAACACTGCAATCTCTCCCTCTCTGATAGATCCTTACTCAACACTGCAATCACCCAACTCCCTGACTGATCCGCACCCAACACAGCAAAATCGCCCTCCCTGACTGATCCCTACCAAACACTGCGCTCACCCCCTCCCTGACTGATCGCGACACAAAACTGCAATCACCCATTCGCTGACTGATCCCTACCCAGCCTGTAATCATCCCCTCCCTGACTGATCCCTACCCAACATTGCAATCTCCCCCTCTCTGACTGATCCCTACACAACAATGCAATCTCACCCTCCCTGACTGATCCCTACCCAACACTGTAAACACCCCCTCCCTGACTGGTCCCTGCACAACACTTCACTCACCCCCTCCCCGACTGACTCTTACACAACACTGCAATCTGACCCTCCCTGACTGATCCCTACCCAACACTGCGCTCACCCCCTCCCTGACTGATCCCGACACAACACTGCAATCTCCCCCCTAACTGATCCCTACACCACAATGTAATCTCACCCTCCCTGACTGATTACCTACCGAATACTGCAAACACCCCCTCCCTGACTGATCCCTACATAACACTGCACTCACCCCCTCCCGGACTGATCCCTACCCAACACTGCAATCTCCCCCGCCCTGACTGATCCCTACCCAATACTGCAATCTCCCCCTCCCTGACTGATCCCTACCCAACACTGCAATCTCCCCCTCCCTGACTGATCCCAACCCAACACTGTAATCACCCCCTCCCGGACTGATCCCTACCCAACACTGCAATCTCCCCCGCCCTGACTGATCCCTACCCAACACTGCAATCTCCCCCTCCCTGACTGATCCCAACCCAACACTGTAATCACCCCCTCCCTGACAGATCCCTACCCAACACTGCAATCTCCCCCTCCCTGACTGATTCCTACTAAACATTGCAATCACCCCCTCCCTGACTGATCCCTACCCAACACTGCACTCACACCCTCCCTGACTGATCCCTACCCAACACTGCAATCTCTCCCTCTCTGACAGATCCTTACTCAACATGTAATCACCCCTCCCTGACTGATTCCTACACAACACTTAAATCTGCCCCTCCCTGAGTGATCCCTCCCAACACTGTGCTAACCCTCTCCCTGACTGATCCCTACCCAACACAGCAATCGCTCCCTCCCTGACTGATCCCTATTCAACACTGCACTCAACCCCTCCCGGGCTGATCCCTACCAAACACTGCAATCTCCCCCTCCCTGATTGATCCCTACCCAACACTGCAGTCTCCCCCTCTCTGACTGACCCCTACTCAACACAGCAATCTCCCCCTCCCTGACTGATCCCTACTCAACACTGCACTCAACCCCTCCCGGGCTGATCCCTACCCAACACTGCAATCTCCCCCTCTCTGACTGATCCCTACCCAACACTACACTCAGACCCTCCCTGACTGATCCCAACCCAACACTGTAATCACCCCTTCCCTGACTGATCCCTACCCAACACTGCAATCTCCCCATCCCTGATTGATCCCTCCCAACACTCCGCTTACCCTCTCCCTGACTGATCCTTACCCACCACAGCAATCTCCCCCTTCCTGACTGATCCCTACATAACACTGCAATCTCCCCCACTCTGAGTGATCCCACCCAGCACTGCTCTAACCCTCTCCATGACTGAACCCTACCCAACATTGCACTCACCCCCTCCCTGTCTGATCCTTACACAACACTGACACTCTCCCTGACTGATCCCTACCCAACACTGCACTCACACCCTCCATGACTGATCCCTACCCAACACTGAAACCACCCCTCCCTGAACTGTTCCCTACCCAACACTGCAATATGCCCCTCGCTGAGTGATCCCTACCCAACGCCGCAAACACCACCTCCCTGACCGATCCCTACCCAACACTGCGCTCACCCCCTCCCTGACTAATCCCGACACAACTGCAATCTCCCCCTGACTGATCCCTACGCAACAATGCACTTTCTCCCTCCCTGACTGATCCCAAACCAACACTGCAATCTCGCCCTACCTGACTAATACTACCCAACACTGCACTCGCCCCCTCCCTGACTGATCCCTACGCAAAACTGCGCTCACCCCGCCCTGACTGATCCCAACCCAACACTGCACTCACCCCCTCCCTGACCGATGCCAACACAACACTGCAATCACACCCTCCCCGACTGATCCCTACCCAGCGCTGCGCTCACCCCCTCCCTGACTGTTCCCTACACAACACTGCACTCTCCACCTCCCTGACTGATCCCAACCCAACACTGCACTCACCCCCTCCCTGACCGATGCCTACACAACACTGCAATCACACCCTCCCCGACTGATCTCTACCCAGCGCTGGGCTCACCCCCTCCCTGACTGATCCCTAAACAACACTGCTATCTCTCCCTCCCTGACTGATCCCTACCCAACACTGCAATATCCCCGCCCTGACTGATCCCTATCCAACACTGCAAACACCCCCTCCGGAACTGACCCCTACACAATACTATAATCTCCCCCTCCCTGACTGATCGCAACCCAACACTGCAATCTCCCCCATCCCTGACGAATACTACCCAACACTGCACTGACCCCCTCCCTGACTGATCCCTGCACAACACTGCACTTTCTCCCTCCCTGACTGATCCCAACCCAACACTGCACTCACCCCCTCAGTGACTGATCCTAAACCAACACTGCAATATCCCCCTCCCTGAATGATCCCTACGCAACAATAAATCACTCCCTTCCTGACTAATCTCCATCCAACTCTTCAATCTGCCTCTCCTTAGCTAGTCCCGTCCCAAAACAGTAATCTCCCCCTCCCCCTCTTTCCAACAGTCCCTCTGCCTTCCTGATCCCCACCCAACAAAGCAATCTCCCCCTCCCTGAGCCATCTCTCCCAGATCAGGTCAGTGAGATGGATGTATTAATATTTAAGCATGTCCTTTGTGTATTTGACTGTGACAACATTGAGAGAACACTATATGCTGTCAATCTCCAGAGGGTTAGATGGAGGCACTTTGAGAAAGCTTTCCTCCAGATCTAAGTCCATTCTCAAACTAATCTGGGATCTTTTCATGAGAACCGTTTCAGTGAAGATTCACTTTGAATCCTTTCTGTGACTTGCTGTAGTTAGCTGGTAAGACTGATAACCTGGGCAGCACTGTTCGTGGGAATTTTGATGGGAGCCAGATTAAATGTAGATTTCAGGGTCCCATTCCTTCACATGGGCGGCACGGTGGCACAGTGGTTAGTACTGCTGCCTCACAGCGCCAGAGACCTGGGTTCAATTCCCGACTCAGGCGACTGACTGTGTGGAGTTTGCACATTCTCCCTGTGCCTGCGTGGGTTTCCTCCGGGTGCTCCGGTTTCCTCCCACAGTCCAAAGATGTGCACGTCAGGTTAATTGGCCATGCTAAATTGCCCGTAGTGTTAGGTAAAGGGGTAAATGTACGGGAATGGGTGGGTTACGCTTCGGCGGGTCGGTGTGGACTTGTTGCGCCGAAGGGCCTGTTTCCACACTGTAAGTAATCTAATCTAATCTAATGGAAGAGATAATGTCTCACAAGTGAACATTGAGATGCTGATGGTGCTGTCTAGTTACTTCTAAAAACAAGGTAAACAACCCAATCAGAATGTTCGGAGTGAGGTGACAGTGGGGGAGCACGTTGGAACCAGTGACCATAATTCTTTTAATATTGTAATCATTGTGGAGTAAGACAAAATGTTCCACCGGTGCTAGTTCTACATTCGGGCGAAGCAAATTTTGACAGAATTAGACAGCAGCTTGCAGGGGTTGACTTGAGAAGTTTGTTTGCAGGCAAAGGGACCTCTGGCAAGTGGAAGTTCCTTCAATGTGGGAGAGCTACAGTTCAAGATCTGTACGATCCTGTGAGTGTGAAGAGCAAGGTTGGCAGGAATAAGGAACCCTGGATGACAAGACACATTGAGGCTTTAACCAGAAAACAAAAAGCAGGCATGGCTCAGGTATAGGAAGCTGGGGTCAAGGGAATCCATGGGGATAAATAGGGGATACACGACTTTACTGAAGAAGGGAATCAGGAGGGCAGATGACCTTGGCTGAGAGGATTTTGGTGAATCCAAAGAGATTCTTGAAGCATATTAAAGGAAAAAGAATAACTAGAGAGAGAATAGGACTAGAAATGTGTTGCTGGAAAAGCGCAGCAGGTCAGGCAGCATCCATGGAACAGGAGAATCGACGTTTCGGGCATAAGCCCTTCTTCAGGAATGGGCTTATGCCCAAAACGTCGATTCTCCTGCTCCCTGGATGCTGCCTGACCTGCTGCGCTTTTCCAGCAACACATTTCCAGCTCTGATCTCCAGCAACTGCAGACCTCACTTTCTCCTCAGAGACTAGGACTATTCAAGGTCCAAAGTGGACATGTATGTGCAGAATCGCAGGAGTTATTTCTCCTCTGTGTTGACTGTGGAGAAGAACATGAAGGCTTGCGAACTTGACAAAGCTAGTGATGATCTCTTGGGGACAGTCCATATCATAGGAGAGGAAGTGTTGAATGCATTAGAATGCATGAAGTTGGATAAATCTCCTGGACCTGACCAAATATATCCAACAGCACTGCAAGAGGCGAGAGAAGAAATTGTGGGGTACCTGGCTGATCTTTTTGCATCACCGTTAGCCACGGGTGAGGTCCCGGGAGATTGGAGGGCCGCAGATTTTGTGCCCTTATTCGAGAATGGCTGCAAACAAAACCTTGGGAACTACAAAGCAATCAGCCGAACATGTGTGGTCAGTAAGTTACTTCAAAAGTTTCTGGGATATTAGATATACATGCATTTGGAAATACAGCATTTAATTGGGAGTAGTCAGCATAGCCTTGTGCGTTGGAGACTATGCCTCACAAATTTGTTAGCATTCTTTGATGAAGTGATCAGGAAGTTTGACGAGGGCAGGCCAGTACATGTAGACTCTACAGATTTCAGTAAGGCCTTTGATAAGGTTCCACATGGTACCTTATCCTGGAAGGTTAGATCGCATGGAATCCAGGGTAGGGTTGGCAAACTGGGTACACAATTGGCTTGATGGTAGGAAGCAGACGTTAATAGTCAGACTGGAGGCCTGTGACTAGTGGTGTGCCTCAGCGGCCATTGATTCATATAATCCCTCCTCTGTGGAAACAGGCGCTTCAGCCCAACAAGTCCACTGGCCCTCTGAAGATTATTCCAACCAAACCCATTCCACTACCCTCTTACTCTACATTTACCCCTGACTAATGCAACTTGCATACACATCCATGAACACTATAGGCAATTGAGCATGGCGATGTTACCTAACCTGCACATCTTTGGGTCGTGGGAGGAAACCGGAGCACCCAGAGAAAACCCACGCAGACATGGGGAGAATGTACAAACTCAGTTAGGGGTGGCATAGTGGCTCAGTGGTTGGCACTGTTGCCTCGCAGCTCCAGGGACCCGAGTTCGACCCCAGCCCCGGGTGACTGTCTGTGTGGAGTTTGCATATTCTCCCTATGTCTGCGTGGGTTTCGTCTGGGTGCTCCGGTTTACTCCCACAATCCAAAAATATACAGGTCAGATGAATTGGCCGTGCTAAATTGTCCACAGTGTTAGGTTCATTCGTCAAGGGTAAATATTGGGTAGGGAGAATGGCTCTGGGTAGGTTATTCTTCGGCAGGTCGGTGTGGCTTGTTGGGCCAAATGGCCTGTTTCCATACTATAGGAAATCTAACCCTAACAGGATCAAACCCACACAGAGCATCCTGTGAGGTGGGAATTGAACCCAGATCCACGGTGCTGTAAGGTAGCAGTGCTAACCACTGAGCCACTGTGTCACTGAGCTGGTCAGTGCCAGGCCCATTGCAGTTTGTTATCTACATCAATGATTTGGATGAGGATGTTTAAGGCATGATTAGAAAGTTTTCAGATTACACTAAAATAAGTGAGGAAGGTTCTCAGCAATTGCAACAGGGCCTTGATCAGCTGGGGAATTGGGCTGAGAAATGGCAAATGGAGCTTAATTCAGTCAAGGGCGAGATCTATCATTTTGGAAAGTCACATCAAGACAGGGGTTTCATGGTGAATGGTAGGGCCTGAAGGAGTGTAGTGGAAGAGAGGGACCTTGGGTTCCAGGTGCATGGTTCTCTGAGAGTGGAGTCACAGGGAGACAGGACAGTGAAGAAGGCTTTTGGCACACTGGGCCCTTCATCAGTCAGGGCATGGAATATCAAAGTTGGGAAGTTCTGTTGTAGTTGTGCAGGATGTTAGTGAGGCCTCACTTGGAACATTGTGATCAGTTTTGTCCGCCTTGCTACAGGAAGGATGTTATTAAACTGGAAAGAGTGAAGAAGAAATTTACAAGGATGTTGCCAAACTCAACTAGACAGTTATAGAGAGAGGTTGGACAAACTAGGACCTTTTTCTTCAACATGTAGGAGACGGAGGGGTGGGCCTTATAGAGATCATGGGAGGCATGGATCGGGTGAATGCACTCAGTCTTTATCCCAGGCTTAGGGAATCGAGGATGAAAGGGCATCAGTTTAAGATGAAAGAGGAAATAATGAAAGGGAACCTGAGGGACAACGCTTTTACCCAGAGGGTGTTACACATATGGAATGAACATCCAGTGGAAGTGGTTAAGGAGGATATATTGGGCACATACATGGACAGGAAAGGTGTAGAAGAATATGGGCCAAGTGCAGGGAAACGGGGTTAGTGTGGATGGACCAGTTTAGGCCAAAGAGTCTGTCTCCATGCTGTAGAATTCTATGACTCTCTGAACATACCCAGGTGTCCCATAATACAGAAGCAGCCAAAGCAACACGAACACGAGCCGGTACAAATGTGAATCAGTCCTGCAAAATTTGGCAGGAAGCCAGCCTGGCCTTGCAGCGAAGGATTCCTGGCACAGGAGCTGTGGTGAGAAGCCCATAGAGAACTTGGGAAGGAAGCTGGAAAGCTCACTCCACTGCCGATAATCTGGAGGATCCCAGGCTGGGATAAGGCAGCTGGGATCCGGTCACCCCAGGGAAACCTACAGGCTGAGACAAAGTTCGGTCTCCTACACAATGAGCAGGACATAACGTTACAGGAAAATCTCACGAACATGGGACTATTCCAGTTACAATTGGGAAGAGCGCAATCCAGTAAAAGGAGGGTCTCTGGGGATGAGGAAGCAGCCTCAGTTTACATGGACAATCTGGAAGGACAGTGTAGGGAGCTCCAAGCAGCTGCATGGGACCTGTACGCCTGCAACACTGAGCAACACACATCATGCCCTAGTAGGAGGTGCCAAGAGCAAATGCAATCCTGAGGGAACCAGGGCTCCTCGCAGAGTGAGAAAATGTGTGCATTTGGTGTTCTACCTCACCAGGGAGATAACGACAGGCCCCACACTAACGCATCCACACCCGCCAACAGATAGGAACCTCCCCACACACTGCCTTTCTCCCAGAGCACTGCACGCTTTGCCCCCAAACCTGACCCACAGCCCAAACCAGATTCCATGAGTGTCAAGCAGCTGATGGTCTCACTCTGTACAAAACAGCCATTCCAGCCACCCAGCTGGTGGGCAGCACAAAAAATAGTCCTCTCTCAGACCCAGATACATGTTTGAATGAGGTTGACTGACGCTCTGTCAATCGCAGACTGGACACTGATGACCAAACCAAATTAATCACCATGTGCCTTAGTCCAGCAGACCATTCAGCCCTCACTGAGGGCCAACAGCGAGGGAGGGCATGCATGATGTGAAGACGTCAGCGGTCCTCACTGCTCGAGGGCAGGATAAGGCAGACCCTGCAGAGGCGCTACATAACTGCAGAACAACAACAAGGGAAATGCCCCTCCCCTCCCCCTGTCAGCTTCATCGGGAGACTATGGGTCCAATTTGTCTGGATTTTTGGGGCTATGACCTGCACCTCTCTTAGCGATGGGAAAATGGACCCTATTCTTTGTCTCCCATGTCTCAGAAAGAAGGAGGACACCTGGGATTCGACCCCTCAGACACCTCCCGTAATGAGGCTTGGACCCTCTGCTAAATAATCGCTGAATAGGAAATAGACTTAACGGGTTTCCACATTGTGGTACAGAGGCTCAGGGATCACAGGCGATTGGTGGGGTTTCCCCGAGAACGGGTGCACAGTCATGAGATACCGAGCACAAAGAGTTTGGACAGGACAGTGATATCCCAGGAAGCACACCAGGGAGAATTCCTAAGAAACAAAATTTGAAGAGAGCTGAGACCAGGAGGGAAGGCTCCCCCACCCCACCCCCACCCAGCTTGTCCCACACACACCAGGCTCTCGCAATGGACAAGTCATTAAACTCACAGGGAATTCCTTGTTCACTACCATTTACCACAAACTGACACTAATCATAATGAATGCATCAGGGATACAGTAACCAGTAAAGTGATTATGTTCCCACCTGACCAACAGGATAAGGGTTGAGGAACAAGGAAATATGAGGGAAAACCCATAACAGCAACTAGCAGATGAAAGAAAAGAGAACTCCTTCATGATTTAGCAACAGTATACGAGTCCACTCCAAGGGCAGGAGTGTTACCGGTCAGTACGTTGACTTGGCTGCAGAGGAGACCATGGGACAACTAGTGGAGAATCAGGCTAACCATCAATTAGTGACCAGACTGGAGGGTCATGCCAACACGATTAACCAGATCATCCATGGCCCAAGCAGAGATGACGTAGAGCAGTAAAACCGCAACCTGCGCAGTATCTACAGTAACGGGATGATGAAACAGCTGAAGGAGGAGCTCAGGCAGACCAGCCAAGGGAAAGTCCCATCCCGGGTTAGTGACAAACAGCGTAAATATTTGTTCCAGGAGAAGACCCACACGAACATCTCTCACTGTGAGTGATAGCAGCTCACCATAGGCTGTGTTAATAACAGCTGTAAGGGCACTCTCAGTGGGTCACTGGGCTTGGTGCTAGGGATTTCAATTAACCCGAGTGACAATGTTAGGATGAAGTCCAAATTATCGGAATTGTACAAAAACGGTATTTGTTTGTGTTACCATGATTCCGTCTCACATACTGTGGAGATAGAGGGAACAGGGACCACCCCTAAGTAAATGTGAAGGAACAGGCCATACCATCACATGCCCATAGCCTGTCATCCATGAATTTGGCTCCTATCACATCAAGCTGTGGTCCTAACTGCACTCACCTTGATATATCTTGGATATTGTTGGTTATGATTGCAGGTTGCAACAGATGGGTACCATCAATATGCATAATGCCTGGACACACTCACGGGGGCTATATGGTTGATAGAATTCTCAGGGAATTCTACTCAGGAGGGAATTCCAGGATTTTGAGCCATCAGTTCTCATTCAGTTGTATTTATTCTGATCACTGTCTATGCATCAGAATTCTGTACGTATTATTGGAATGCTATATTTTTTGTAGAAGCAGTTAGGAGAGCCACAGTCACTCACTGGTTAGCATTGTTGCCTCACAGCACCAGAGACCTGAGTTCGATTCCACCCTCGAGCGACTGTCTGTGTGGAGTTTGCACGTTCTCCTCACATCTGCATGGGTTTCCTCCCACAGTCCAAAGATGCGCGTGTTAGACAAATTGGCCATGTTAAATTGCCCATAGTTTCTAGGGATATTCAGGCAAGCTGGAACAGCTATGGGAAATTCAGGGTTTCAGGGATATCATTGGTGGGGAGGGGGGAGGGGAGGAATCTAATTTGGATTCTCTTCAGAGGGTCATTGTGGACTCGATGGGCTGAAGGCCCTGTTTCTGCTGTGCAGGGATTCTATGATTCATTTATTTGATATCACTTATCAGCCATATGATGATAGGTTTGACCAATGTACATAATGGCTTTCGCTCAGACAGCTGGCTGCTCCGACAACAAGCATAACCAGCTTTTAACATCAGGTTTACAATTCATTGTGTAAGTTTCTTTCCATTTTACTAGATGGGTTTGGGTAATGTCACAATCTCCTGGCTAAAACACAGATAGACAGCCAAGGTATATTGGCCAAGTAAATCTCCCAAATCACAAAACCCACACACCAGGCACAGTGCAAAAACAGAAGCCAAGTGCTAATGTCATCAGCTTAATGTAAAAGGCAACAGTTCTCCAGAACAGACATATCCCTAACAACGTCTCCACCAAACAAAGGAGGGCCCACACAGGAAGGCACCGGGTCCTGCTCCACAAAGGAACTAACAGTAACAAGCCATCCAAATGGTTGGAAATGCTTCAAACAATTAGCCGATTTTCCTAATTGGCCAGAACTCAGAAGGTTCCGGAAAACCACCCAGAAATGAACACAAACAGGGTTCACCTGCAGACTGATGTCTTCAATTTTCTGGAGGCCATCTGAGGAGACCAGCATGGCAAGGGACAGACAGACAGAGAGACAGCGAGAGAGGGAGAGAAAGCAGCTTCGCAGATCCAAAGACAGAACTAGAGACGGAGAGATAGAAAGACAGATTGAAGCAAACCTCAGAAGCATGGAAAAGAGGGAGTATGAAAAACCATTAAGAGAGAGGGAGAGAGCTGGAACCAACTGGAATAACGAGTGTCACCCTTTCAGTCTGTCCATGCCTTAATCCTGTTTGTCTCAGACTTCTCTCCCTCTCTCTGTCCTTCTCTCTCTGCCTGTCTCTCTCTCTCACTCACTCTGCCTTTTTCTCACTCTCTCCCTCTCCCTGTCTCTCTCTGCCCATCTTACTCCCACCTCCATCCCCACTCTCTCCATCTCTCTCTCTTTTTCTTACCCTCCCTTTCTCTTTTTTCCCTAATTTCAGACCTGAAAGTACTCACCCAATTTTGAACCCCCTCAAAAATACAATGCCCCTCATTTTCACTCTCCCCCCAAATTTATGCCTTTCCCCAAATATCTTCCCTCCCAAATAATTGCCTCACCAAATACGCCCCCCTCAGATATTTTGCTGCACACACCCCAAAATTACTGTGAGCCCCACTCCCTGGGGCAGAGGGAAATGAGTGGAAAAGTGTGGAGCTGGAAAAGCCCAGCAGGTCAGGTCTGAACCATCGACTCTCCTTCCTGACCTGCTGTGCTTCCCCAGCTCCACACTTTGTGACTCTGACTCTCCAGCGGCTGCAATCCTCACTTTCTCACACAGGGAAATGAGTCTGGGTTCACTGACTGGTCTGTGATTGTTTTAATGCACAGCAAGATCCCAGTCCCAGAATTACAGAAGGCTTGTATCACAGATGGAGTCCTTTCTGCCCATCATTCCCGCTCCCCCATTAAATGATCCTTGTCCTGTTCAAGATCCTCAGGATTGGCCCCTGAATGGCCTCATTGACTATCCTTCCTGTGGAGACCTCTTCTCCACCCTGTCTCAGACTTTGCATCACATGCTATCCCTCCCTCTGTCTCTCTCTGACAACAGCCCCTCCTTTCTCCACCAACCCCAAAGCCCCATCAAACCCTCCTCATGTCTCTGGCTGTCCCACTCGCTCCGTATCTCCCACTCTCCCCCTTCCCATGCAGACTCACAGCCACTGAGCTGGAGGACATGGTGCAGAGACTAACTCGCCTTTTAACTGACTGCTGAAATGCACAGCAAAATCCCACTCTGCAACTATCCCCGACCACACACACTGTCCTTCTCCCTCCGTATATGTCCTTTTCTCTCTCTCTATCTCTCTCACTCTGTCCTTCCCACACTCTCTCCGTCTCCCTGTCTCTCATTGCTCATCTCTCTCCTCACTTTCTCCATCCCCATTCTCCCCATGTTTCCCTCTCTCTCTTTTTGTCACCCTCTCCTTCTCTTTTCCTCGATTTCAGACACAATGAGAAAAGTACTTTAAGTCCCTTACACTCACCCTCTCCCCACCGTCGGGGTAAAACCCAGGAGAGACCAGGAAAAGGTGGATTCCCCTGCATTAACTGTACAGTATCCAGCGGCACAGAGACAAACTCTTCCCAATGTCGCTTGCCCAGTCACTGGGACTGGGGTCTAGGGAGAATGAGGGAGAGAAACTACAGGAGAGAAAGAGAGTTGAACACACAGACAATGGAAGAGAGGGAGAGAACAAGAGAAAGACAGGCAGACGGGGGGTGGGGGGGGAGAGAAAGTGAGAAGAACTGAAAAAGAGCAGGAGAGAGGCTGGAGAGAAGGGGGAGAGAGAGAAAGTAAAACCACAGGAAGAGAAATAAAATGTCAGACAGATACAAGGGGTAAAAGGGGAGGCAAATGCAGGGAGAGAAGGTCAGATAGACAGCAAGAGAGAAATCCAACGGAGAGACATAGGACAGAGGGAGAGGAACAGCAGAGAGATGGACTGAGAGAGTCGGGGGGTGGGGGGCTGATGCGATGCAGCGAGAATGATGACAGACAAGAATAGCAAGATCCCAGAGAGCTGAGAGAAAGATGCAGAGAAAGATGAGCAAGGTGTTGGTTTTGTGAAAGATTGAATGATTAAGCATTCCTGAAAACATGGCGAGGTGACAAAGGGGCAGAGTGTTGTAGAAAGGGAATCTACAGGGAAATGTCAACAGGGCAGAGATGTGAAAGATGTTGAGAGATAGGAATTGACGAAAAGACGTGGGAGAGTGAACTGGGAACACAGAAATAGACATGAGAGCTGTCATGGGAGTGGGAAGCAGTGAGATCGGTGGGATCAGACTGTATGGCTGCCCCCTCTCGAGCATTCTGCACCTTTGTCTCTTCTCAGTCCAGAGCTCACCCCATTTTGGTAAAATTCCCAGAAACAGCCTGAATCCCACAGTTCGTGTGTATGTGTATGTGTGTGTGTGTGTGTATGTGCGTGTGTCTGTGTGGTTGTGTGTGTGTGTGTGTGTGTCTCTCTGTGTGTGTTCGTTCGCTCTGTCTGGTTCCAGCTCCTGTCTGATGATTCCTAATGGCAGTACAATTTGATTCTCTCTGTCTTTGTATTGTACTGGTTTCAGCTCCCAAATCAAATGCGAAATCATTCATGATCGTATTGAATACCAGAACAGGCACGAGGGGCTGGATGGTCTCCTGCTGTTCCTATTTCGGATGGTCTTATGTTCTTAATGCTATCTCCCTGCTCTTGCGCCCCCCCCCCCCCCCCAGCCCCCACGCACTGAAGGTTATGACGACAAAGGGCCTGATATGAAGAGTGCAGCACTCTTCCGTGAGTCTCGGAGGGAACCAGCCTGATTTGGATTGGAGTTGCAGCCTCTCAGTGAGAAGTGAAATCTCCTTGAGGTTCCCCTTAGCCTCTCACTGCAAGGTGGAGCAGGCCAGTCCCGGGGAAGCAAACAGCAGGCCAAGTCTGCCATGTCCTCCAGCTGCATTTCAGCAGGCCACGTGTTAGGGGATTGTTTCTTTCATCAGCTTCCCGTGCTCTCCCTTGTGGATTAGGGTGGGGGCCGAATGGCCTTGCTCCTATCTCCAATTAGGTGCAGGCTGGCTATGATTGGGGTATACAGGGCACGTCCCTGGAGTGAGGTCAGTTAGCTCAGTTGGAGGGTTACTCTGAAGGATTGTCCTTCCCAACCTTTCCCCTCACTGGGGCATGGTGACCCTCTGTTAAAACACCACCAGATACCGCTCTCTAATGAGGAGTTGCCACATGCTCTGGTAAGATTATGGTAAAATAACATTAGTTTGTACCAGGAGCACTGTGTGCAGAACTAGTCTCTGCATTGCCAGAAGGATGTTAATGTGCGGGGAAGGTTTACTGGATGAAACCCCACCGGAATGAACAGCACTGTCTTTCCCCCAGTTAAGTCACTCTTGCAGCTTTTGTGTCTTTGGAGACACAAGGACCAATTCACCTGAAACAGCAGCTGGATTTTATATTCATGGGCACCCGATAAGATTAGCTAGTTTACACACACTCACACACAGAGACACTCTCACACACACATACACACACAGACACACGCTCCCTCAAACACACAGACACACTCTCACACTCACACGCACATACACACACAGGCACACACTCTCTCTCACACACACATACACACACAGATACACGCTCCCTCAAACACACACAGGCACACTCTCTCATAAACAAAGGACCCACACACACACAGGCTCTCTCTCTCTCACACACACACACAGACACATGCTCCCTCAAACACACACAGACACTCTCACACACACACATACACACAGGCACACTCTCTCACACACACACATACACACGCTCCCTCAAACACACACAGACACGCTCTCAGACATACATACACACAGGCTCAAATCTCTCTCACATACATACACACACAGACACAATCTCTCTCTCTCACAGACACACACCCACACAGACACACTCTTTCTCACACGCACATGGACACACACATACACACACACTTTCTCTCACACGCACACACTCTCACTCTCTCACACACACCGACACGCCCTCTCACACACACACACTCTCTCTCTCACACACACGCATACACTCTCTCACACACACACACACACTCTCTCTCACACACACATACACACAGACACACGCTCCTTCAAACACACACAGGCACACTCTCTCTCACACACACATAAACACACAGTTACACTCTCTCTCAAACACACATACACACGCAGACACACGCTCCCTCAAACACACATAGACACACACACTCTCTCACACACACAGACACTCTCTCTCACATACACGCATACATACACTCTCACACACACACATACACAGTCCTTCTCACACGCACAGACACACTGACACATACACATGAACACACAGACACACTCTCTGCCACACACACAAACATACTCTCTCTCACACACACTTGCACACTCTCCCACACACCCTCACTCACACACATGCACAAACAGACACACACCCCCTCAAACACACACACAGACACACACCCTCACATAAATATACACTTTCTCTCTCACTCTCTCACGCATACACATACAGAGATGCACATGCATCCACTCTCTCACGCACACAAACACGGACAGTCTCTCTCTCTCTCTCTCTCTGTATATCTCACTCTCAAACACACACACACAGCTGTAAAGGCATGGTTGAGGTTTTGATGGTGAAATGATTTCTCCGAGGACTGAACCCTGATCTTGCATGATGACTGCTCCAGGGGGACAGACAGCAGCTGCAGATGGCTTGCTGGGTCTTCCTGTGCACCACCTCTTGCATCGACAGCATTAGTCTGTTTGGGTGCCTGCTTTTCTAAAGCGTCTCCAAGCAACAAGTGACGATAGATTGATGAAAATCTTCCTCCAAACCATGTTTCAGACAAATCCTGATGTTATTTTTCACTGATTGTTCAAAATGATCTGAATCTTCTGAAATGGGGAGTGGCCTCAATTTAAATTATAACACCAGAGCGCCTCGGGGAATTTCATTTGTTCCATTCTACCCTCTGCACTCAGTACACCAGAAAGTGCTCCCTCAATACCTAAGAAAGCACCACTTTGTTGTGTTTAACCCCCAAAGCCCCTCAGACAGTAGCTCCACAAAATGTTCACATCCTCAACACTTCAGAATGCAGCCCAGCTCCACCCTCAGACTGCA
The DNA here is from genome assembly GCF_037043375.1 of Chiloscyllium plagiosum. Taxonomy (NCBI): domain Eukaryota; kingdom Metazoa; phylum Chordata; class Chondrichthyes; order Orectolobiformes; family Hemiscylliidae; genus Chiloscyllium; species Chiloscyllium plagiosum. The sequence continues at coordinate 97,992,646 of NW_028270151.1, forward strand.
TTCAAACCCCTTCAAACTGTACGGACCCACATCCACCCCTGTCCAAGATTGGAGCCCAGGTCCCCAGAACATTACTTGTCTCTCTGGATTAATTTTAGAATTCCTACAGTGTAGAAACAAGCCATTCCTCCATTTGCTCCACAATGACTGTCTGAACAGCATCCCACCCAGACTCACACCCTCTACTCTATCTCTGTAATGCTGCATTTCCCATGGCATCTTTGGACTGTGGGAGGAAACTGGAGCATCCGAAGAGAACCCACACAGATACAGAGAGAATGTGTAAACTCCACACAGACAGTCACCGGGAGATGGAATCAAACCACTGAGGCACCGTGCTGTCCTCCCTCCCTAGATAGAACATAGAACATAGAAGAATACAGCGCAGTACAGGCCTTTCGGCCCTCGATTTTGCGCCAATCCAAGCCCATCTAACCTACACTAGCCCACTATCTTCCATATGCCTATCCAATGCCCGCTTAAATGCCCATAATGAGGGAGAGTCCACCACTGCTACTGGCAGGGCATTCCATGAACTCACGACTCGCTGACTAAAGAACCTACCCCTAACATCTGTCCTATACCTACCCCCCCCCCCACCGCCTAAATTTACAGCTATGCCCCCTTGTAATAGCTGACTCCATACGTGGAAAAAGATTCTCACTGTCGACCCTATCTAAACCCCTAATCATCTTGTACACCTCTATCAAGTCACCCCTAAACCTTCTTTTCTCCAATGAAAACAACCCCAAGTGCCTCAGCCTTTCCTCATACGATCTTTCTACCATACCAGGCAACATCCTGGTAAACATCCTCTGCACCTGTTCCAATGCCTCCACATCCTTCCTATAATATGGCGACCAAAACTGCACACAATACTCCAGATGCGGCCGCACCAGAGTCTTATACAACTGCAACATGACCTCAGGACTCCGGAACTCAATTCCTCTACCAATAAAAGTCAGTAGGCCATATGCCTTCTTCACCGCACTATTTACCACGGTGGCAACTTTCAAAGATCTGTGTACATGGGCACCAAGATCCCTCTGCTCATCCACACTACCAAGTATCCGACCATTAGCAGAGTACCCCATCTTTTTATTACTCTTACCAAAGTGAATCACCTCACACTTAGCCACATTGAACTCCATTTGCCACCTTTCTGCCCAGTTCTGAAGCTTATCTATATCCCGCTGTAACCAGCCATATCCTTCCTCATTGTCTACAACTCCTCCGACATCCGCAAACTTGCTCACCCAAACTTCTAACCCCTCCTCCAGGTCATTTATAAAAATGACAAACAGCAATGGTCCCAAAACAGATCCTTGCGGAACACCGCTTGTGACGGCACTCCAAGATGAACCTTTGCCATCAACTACTACCCTCTGTCTTCTTCCAACCAGCCAACTTCTAATCCAAACCTCCAACTCACCCTCAATGCCATACCTCCGCATTTTTTGCAGTAGTCTACCATGGGGAACCTTATCAAACGCCTTACTAAAATCCATATACACCACATCTACCGCTTTCCCCTCGTCCACCCCCTTAGTCACCTTCTGAAAGAATTCAATAAGGTTTGTGAGGCACGACCTGCCCTTCACAAAACCATGCTGATTATCCTTGATCACATTATTCCTATCCAGATGTTCATAAATCCTATCCCTTACAATTCTCTCTAAGATTTTGCCCACAACATAAGTGAGACTCACCGGCCTATAGTTACTAGGGTTATCCCTACTCCCCTTCTTGAACAAAGAACCACATTTGCAAGCCTCCAATCTTCTGGCACTACTCCTGTCGACAACGAGGACATAAAAATCAAGGCCAATGGCTCTGCAATCTCCTCCCTTGCTTCCCAGAGAATCCTAGGATAAATGCCATCAGGCCCAGGGGACTTATCTATTTTCACCCTTTCCAGAATTTCCAACACCTCTTCTCTACATACCTCAAAGCCATCCATTCTACTTAATTGTGACTCAGTACTGCCATTGACAATAATGTCCTGTTCCTGATTGAATACTGACGAAAAGTATTCATTCAGTGTCTCCCCAATCTCTTCAGCCTCCACACGCAACTTTCCACTACTATCCTTGACTGGACCTATTCCTACCCTAGTCATTCTTTTATTCCTGACATACCTATAGAAAGCCTTAGGGTTTTCCATAATCCTACCAACTAAGGACCTTTCATGTCCACTCCTTGCTGCTCTTCGCTCTCTCTTCAGTTCCTTCCTGGCTACCTTATAACTCTCAATCGCCCCAATTGAACCTTCACGCCTCATCTTTACATAGGCCACCCTCTTCCCTTTAACAAGGGATTCCAATTCCTTATTAAACCACGGCTCCCTCACACGACCCTTTCCTCCCTGCCTGACGGGTACATACTTTTCAAGGACACTCAATAGTTGCTCCTTGAACAAGCTCCACATATCAATTACGCCCTTGCCTTGAAGCTTACTTTTCCAAGCCACACATCCTAAGTCATGCCTCACCGCATCATAATTTCCCTGCCCCCAGCTATAACTCTTGCCCTGTAGTGCACACTTATCCCTCTCCATCACTAGAGCAATGGGCGGCACGGTGGCACAGTGGTTAGCACTGCTACCTCACAGCGCCAGAGACCCGTGTTCAATTCCCGCCTCAGGCGACTGACTGTGTGGAGTTTGCACGTTCTCCCCGTGTCTGCGTGGGTTTCCTCCGGGTGCTCCGGTTTCGTCCCACAGTCCTAAGAGATGCAGGGCCAGGTGAATTGGCCATTCTAAATTGCCCGTAGTGTTAGGTAAGGGGTAAATGTAGGGGTATGGGTGGGTTTCGCTTCGGCGGGTCGGTGTGGACTTGTTGGGCCGAAGGGCCTGTTTCCACAGTGTAATGTAATCTAAAGAAAAGTCACCGAATTGTGGTCACTGTCCCCAAAGTGCTCACCTACCTCTCATTCTAACACCTGGCCTGGTTCATTACCCAAGACCAAATCCAGTATGGCCTCACCTCTTGTTGGCCTATCTACATATTGTGTCAGGAAACCCTCCTGCACACATTGGACAAACACTGACCCATCTAACGAACTTGAGCTATAGCTTTCCCAATCAATATCAGGAAAGTTAAAGTCCCCCATAACAACCACCCTATTACTGTCATATCATCTAACCGTTTACTAATCAGTCTCCCATGTGAAACCTTCTCATCTGTCTTCTTGGTCATCCCTTCAAAAGCTCTATCACGTTGGACACATCATTTCCACAAACAAAGCCAAGCTGACCATCCCTAATCAAGACTTGCTTTTCCAAATGCATGTAAATTGTCTCTCAGAATGCCCTCCAACAGCTTACCCACCACTGCCATCAGGCTCACAGCTCCATAGTTCAATGGCTGTTCCTTGCAACTTTACTTCAATAATGACACATCATTAATCACCCTCCAGTCTTCAGGCACCTCACCCGTTGCCACTGATCGGTCCATCTGACAAGGCCATCCTTCTGTAACCTGAGGCTATCGTCCTCAATATTTATCACACAACCAATCTTCATATCATTCATGAACCCACTGATTAACCATCCACCATTCAAAACTAAATGTTTTCTATCAACCACATCAGCAAGCCCTCAACAGTAACTTCTGTGAGACAGGCATGGACAGAAATTTCTAACTGGGCCGTCAGTGTCTGCTTCCTGCCGCTCAGCATTCTGCACCAAATTCCTTGGATCTAGAGTTTTTACGTTCACTATATGTTTCCAATATGGTACCTGATAAAAACTTTACTGATCTCCAAACAGACCACAGGAAATCATTGCCCACTTTTACACACCCGGTCACGTGCTTGAAAAATGTAATCCCATTGGTCAGACCTGACCTCCCCTTAACAGAACCATTCTGACTGTTCTTTATGAACTCCAGCCTCTTTAAAAGCTTATTAATTCTATCTCCCAACATTGCTCCCAACAGATGCCCCACCAGTGATATTAGCCCGACGGGTCTGTAGCTGCCTGGTATATCTCATGCTCCTTCTTGAATAACAGTACCACATGGTTAGTCCGACGTCACCTCTCCTGTGGCCAGAGAGGATTTGAAAAAGTTTGCAAGTGTACCTATTGTTTCCTCCATTGCCTCACTCAGTAAACTGAGACACTGTCTTTGGAGATTTATCAGGTTTTAAGAAGGCCAGACCACTCAGAACCTCGTTTCTCTCTCTATGCTAATTCATTTAATTGTATCACAGAACTTCTCCATGATTTCATATCAACCTTGTCCTGATGAGCACCGACAAAATTCACTATAGCCTATGGGTCCATGCACAGATTCTCACTGTGTTCTCTCATGATCAATTCATCCTTAATATCACTGTAAGGTACTTTCAGATTTCTGTTTCCCCTCTCAGCACTATTCTCTCCCAGGCAATTAACTTGAAATGCAATTTGGAAGAGTGTGGGATGTCAGTCTGCGTGTGGATTAACATAGAAAATTTCAGAAATAATGAACACATGACTGTACTGAGCGTGGGGCAGTGGGGTTCATTCGGGATGAGCACACGGAAGCTGAGGAATACAGCTCAATCCTGCAGCATGGAAATATTCCTTTGAGCTGGCACGTCAGTCACGCGAAACGAAAACTGTAACCCTGAGAAAAGAGGGTTCAATATCCAATATCGAATTCAATTCAATATCGAAATGAAGACGGTGTGTTAGAACACAGTCTCTGGAATCTGGACGTGGGAATCATTGCTGAGCAGGGTATGTAGGAAGCAGAGGCAGAAATGTACTGAACAATTCCAGGTATTCCTCTTAGACTACAAGACATGGGAGCAGAAATTAGGCCATTCAGCTCATCTGATTGTGTGGCACTCACTCAGTACTGACTGTCTTACAATACAGGTGCCGCTCAGAGTGATGCGCTGACAGTGCAGCGTTCCCTCAGTAATGACCCTCTGACAGTGCAGCACTGCCCCCATATTGACCCCATGACATTGCGGCAATCCCTCATTACTGACCCTCTGACAGTGCAGCACTCCCTCCGTAATGACCCTCTGTCAGTGCAGCACTCCCTCAGTACTGACCCTCAGCCAATGCTGCCCTCCCTCCATACTGATCAACACACAGTGATGCGCTCCCTCGGTCCTGCACACCTGACAGTGCGGCATTCCCTCAGTACTGACTCTCTGACAGTGCAGCACTCCCTCAGTACTGACAGACTGACAGTGCAGCACACCCTCAGTACTGACAGTCTGACAGTGCAGCACACCCTCAGTACTGACCCTCTGACAGTGCAGGACTCCCTCAGTAATGACACTCTGACAGTGCAGCACTCCCTCAGTACTGACCCTCTGACAGTGCAGCACTCTCTCAGTACTGACCCTCTGACAGTGCAGCACTCTCTCAGGACAGACTGTCTGGAAATGTAGCAGGCCCTCAGTATTGACTGTCCAACAATGCGGTGAACTCTCAGTACTGACCCTCCAATAGTGCGGCACTCCATCAGTACGGACCCTCTGACAGTTCAGCACATCCTCAGTACTGCCCCTCTGATAGTGCAGCACTCCCTCAGTACGAAACCTTTGACAGTGTAGCGCTCCTCAGTATAGATATTCGAGCAATGCAGAAGGCCCTCAATACTGACTGACCAACCGTGCAGTGATCCCTCAGTACTGACCCTCAGACAGCATGGCAATCCCTTAGCACTGAGCCTCCAAGAATGAACAATTCCTCAGCACTGACCCTCTGACAGTGCATCAATCCCTCAGGACTGAACCTCTGACAGTGCAGTACTCCCTCAGTAATGACACTCTGACAGTGCAGCACTCCCTCAGTACTGACCCTCTGACAGTGCAGCACTCTCTCAGTACTGACCCTCTGACAGTGCAGCACTCTCTCAGTACAGACTCTCTGGCAATGTAGCAGGCCCTCAGTATTGACTGTCCAACAATGCGGTGAACTCTCAGTACTGACCCTCCAATAGTGCGGCACTCCTTCAGTACTGACCCTCTGACAGTTCAGCACATCCTCAGTACTGCCCCTCTGACAGTGCAGCACTCCCTCAGTACTGACGCACTGACAGTGCTGCGCTCCTTCAGTACTGATCCTCCAACAGTGCGGCATTCCTGCAGTGCTGACTCTCTGACAGTGCAGTTGTCCCTCATGCTGACCCTCTGACAGTGCAGCACTCCCTCAGTAATGACCCTCTGACAGTGCAGCACTCCCTCCGTAATGACCCTCTGTCAGTGCAGCACTCCCTCAATACTGACCCTCAGCCAATGCTGCCCTCCCTCCATACTGATCAACACACAGTGATGCGCTCCCTCGGTCCTGCACACCTGACAGTGCGGCATTCCCTCAGTACTGACCCTCTGACAGTGCAGGACTCCCTCAGTAATGACACTCTGACAGTGCAGCACTCCCTCAGTACTGACCCTCTGACAGTGCAGCACTCTCTTAGTACTGACAGACTGACAGTGCAGCACACCCTCAGTACTGACAGTCTGACAGTGCAGCACTCCCTCAGTACTGACAGTCTGACAGTGCAGCACACCCTCAGTACTGACAGTCTGACAGTGCAGCACACCCTCAGTACTGACCCTCTGACAGTGCAGGACTCCCTCAGTAATGACACTCTGACAGTGCAGCACTCCCTCAGTACTGACCCTCTGACAGTGCAGCACTCTCTCAGTACAGACCCTCTGACAGTGCAGCACTCTCTCAGTACAGACTCTCTGGAAATTAGCAGGCCCTCAGTATTGACTGTCCAACAATGCGGTGAACTCTCAGTACTGAGCCTCCAATAGTGCGGCACTCCATCAGTACGGACCCTCTGACAGTTCAGCACATCCTCAGTACTGCCCCTCTGATAGTGCAGCACTCCCTCAGTACTAAACCTTTGACAGTGTAGCGCTCCTCAGTACAGATATTCGAGCAATGCAGTAGGCCCTCAATACTGACTGACCAACCGTGCGGTGATCCCTCAGTACTGACCCTCAGACAGCATGGCAATCCCTTATTACTGAGCCTCCAAGAATGAGCAATTCCTCAGCACTAACCCTCTGACAGTGCATCAATCCCTCAGTACTGACCCTCTGAGAGTGCAGCACTCCCGTAATACTGACCCTCCGACAGTGTAGCTCTCCCTCAGTACAGTTCCTCTGACAGTGAGGCACTCCCTCAGTACTGATCATCTGACAGTGCAGCACCGCCTCAGTACTGACTCACTGACAGCGCAGCATTCCCTCAGCACTGATCCTTTGACAGTGCAGCAATCCCTCAGTACTCACCCTCTGACAGTGCAGCACTCCCTCAGCACTGACCCTCTGACAGTGCAGCACTCCCTCAGTACTGACTCACTGACAGTGCAGCGCTCCCTCAGTACTGACCCTCTGACAGTGCAGCACTCCCTCAGTACTTACTCACTGACAGCGCAGCGCTCCCTCAGTCCTGACCCTCTGACATTTCCGCACTTCCTCCGTCCCGACACTCTGACAATGTTGCACTCCCTCAGTACTGACACTCTGGTAGTGCAGCAGGCCCTCAGTACTGACTGTCCGACAGTGCGGTGATCCCTCAATACCGATCCTCTGACAGTGTGAACCTGACTCCATACTGACCCTCTGACAGTGCAGCACTCCCTCCGAACTGACACTCTGACAGTGCAGCACTCCCTTGGTCCAGCATTCCTAACAGTGCATCACTCACTCAGTACTGACCCTTTGGTAGTGTAGAGCTCTCTCAATACTGATCCTCTGATATTTCAGCGCTTTCTCCATCCCGACACTCTGACAGTGCAGCACTCCCTCAGTACAGACCCTCTGACAGTGCAGCCCTCCCTAAGTACTGACCCTCTGACAGCGCAGCATTCCCTCAGTACTGACCCTCAGACAATGCAGCGATCACTCTGGACTGACCTTCCGACAGTGCAGCACTCCCTCAGTACTGACCCTCTGACAGTGCAGCGATCCCTCAGTGCTGACCCTTTGACAGTGTAGCACATCTCAGTACTGATCCTCTGGCAATGCAGCGGGCCCTCAATACTGAACCTCTGACCCACAGCGCGGTGCTCCCTCAGTACTGATCCCCACACAGGGCGGTGTTCCCTCAGAACTGACTGTCTGGCACACAGCGCAGTGCTCCCTCAGTACTGACTGGCAGACACACAGCGCGGCACTCCCACAGTACTAATCCTCTCACAGTAATGACACTCTGACAGCATGCTGATCTCTTAGTACTGACCCTCAGAGAGTGAGCACTGCCTCACGACTGACCCTCTCATTGCACAGCACTCCCGTCGTACTGACACTCCGACAGTGCAGCACTCCCTCAGTACTGACCCTCTGACAGTGCAGCACTCCCACCGTACTGACCCTCTGACAGTGCAGCTCTCCCTCAGTACTGACCCTCTGACAGTGTGGCATTGCACCTATACAGAACCTCCCACAGTGAACCTCCCACATCTTCATAATGACTTTCAGACAGTGCGGCGCATCCCCTGATCGTTTAGTACTCCCTCAGTACTGACCCTCTGACAGTGCAGCACTCCCTCAGTACTGACACTCAGACAGTTCTGCAATCCCTCAGTACTGACCCTCTGACAGTGCAGCTCTCCCTCAGTACTGCTCCTTTGACACGGCAGCACTCCCTCAGAATTGACGCTCTGACACAACAGCATTCCCTCAGTACTGAACCTCTGGCTCTGCAGCACTCTCTTTGTACTGACATTTCTACAGTGCAGCATTTCCGCAGCACTCCGACAATGTGGCAATCCCTCAATACAAATGCTCTAACAGGGCAGCACTCCTTCGGTACTGACACTCCGATAGCCCTCATTCTCTCAGTACTGACCCTCCGATAGAGCAGAACTCCCTCAGTACTGACACTCTGACAGTTCGGAACTGCCTCATTTCTGCACTTCTGATAGTCCAGCAATGCCTCAGTACTGACCCTTTGGCAGTGCAGCACTCTCCCAGAACTGACCCTCTGAAACAACACTCCGTCAGAACTGACACACTGACCGTATAGCACTCCCTCAGTAATGACAGTACATCACTCTCTCAGTACTGACTCTATGACAATGCAGCAGTTCCTCAATACTGACAGCCGGACACATAGCGTGGCGCTCCCTCAGTACTGAAACCCTCACAGCGCGGTGATCCCTCAGTACTAATCCCCTCAGTGTGTGGTGCTCCCTCAGTTCTAACCCTTTCACAGTGCAGCGCTCCCTCAGTAGGAACCCTCTCATAGTGTGGCACTCTGACAGCATGGCCATTCGTTAGTACTGACCCTCAGAGAGTGCGCACTTCATCATTACTGAGCCTCTCACTGCAGAGCAATGCCTCCGTCCTGACTCTCTGACAATGTAGCACTCCATCCATACTGATCTTCTGACAATGCTGCACTCCCTCCACACTGATCCCCTGACAGTGATGCACTCCCTTAGTACTGAACCTCGGACAGTGTGGAAGTCGCCCAATACTGACACTCCGACAGTGTGGCAATCCCTCAGTACTGACCTTCCAAAAGTGCAGCGCACCCTCAGTCCTGGCCCTCTGACAGTGTGGCCCAATCTCAGGTCAAAACCTCTGACAGTACAGCACTCCGTCAGAACTGACACTCTGACAGTATAGCACTCCCTCAGTATGGACTCATTAACAGTGTAGCACTCCTTCAGTACTGACCCATTGACAGTGTAGCACTCCCTCAGTACTGACACTCTGCTTTGGTCCTGCACGTCTGACAGTCCAGCAGTGCCTCCGTACTGTCTATCTAACAGTGTAGCACTCTCTCTGTACTGACCCTCTGACAGTGCAGCAGTCCCGCAGTACTGACTCTCTGACATTGCAGCTCTCCCTCAGTACTGACCCTCCGACAGTGCAGCATTCCCTCAGTACTGACCCGCTGACAGTGTAGCACTCTCTCGGTACTGACTCTCTGACAGTGCAGCACTCCCTCAGTACTGACCCTCTTTTTTATTTCTTAGAGTCTTGTGGAAATTTGGAGACATCGGGTTTGCAGATTCTGAGGAAGCATGAGAGAGACACGCAAACCAAGCCCTGTCTGAAACTCTCTGCAATAGTCTATTCAGAGGCACAGTGTCACAGAGATGCACAGCTTGGAAACAGACCCTCCTGTCGAACTCGTCCATACCAACCAGATATTCTCATCTCATTTCATTCCATTTGCTAGCACTTGGCTGATATCACTCTAAACCCTTTCTATTCACATACTCATCCTGATGCCTTTTAAATGTCACAATTGTACCAGCTCCCATCACTTCCTCTGGCAGCTACCTGCATGCCCTTGAATAAGTGCTCAAACATTCATATTGTTGATACAAACTCTAATAAACACCAACTTCCGAAAGGCTCGCACTGTCATTTTCAACCCACCCTTTGCTTCTTCATTATGCTGATTTCAACAGAGGTAAAGAAACAGTCTTAGTGACTTTCCACCGTGACCCTGTAATAAATCTTATTTTCAAATTTGGCTTGCATGTGATTACCACGCCCTCTATTAGTTGCCTGGAAGGTGGGGGTAAGCTGGACTCTCCTGCTGCAGTCCTTGGATTCCCACAGTGATGTTAGGGAGGGGGCTCCAGGATTTTGACCTGAACCATGCAAAGAGCTCTCTTACTGGAGTGTCGTTTTATTGTTGGGAAGTTAATATAGACCAGCAGGACCCGAGAGCTGCTGTCTTGTTGGAGAGAGAGGACTGGTATGTCACACACCTCAGGTGAGGGGCGAGGTTGAGAAGCTGGGGTCTTCATGGCAATTTCAGACATGATAGAGATTAAACCAACAATGTTGGCATCACGAACCAGTTAGCTGTGGTAACTGACCCCCCTTTGTAGCGGAGGGGTTCAATCCCTTTAATAGAGCAAGCTTGAGAATTCAACACTAAAATCAACTTGTACGGACGGACTGAAGACCTGAAACATCAATACAGAGATTGCTGAAGAAGCTAAGCATGTCCGGCAGCATCTCTGAAGGGAGAGGGAGAAAGAGACAGACAGAGTTCACCTTTCAATCTAGCGATTTCTGCGGGAAAGTTCCTTCAGAACAGACCGTTTTGAGGAAGGGTCACTTGAAATGCGAATTGTTCCTCTCTGTATTCACCGTTGCTGCCTGATCTGCTGAATTTCCCCAGCCATTTCTTTGCTTGAGAATTTGATCTAATCTGATTCAAGCGTCACTGAGTAATTCAGTCTGTGTTCAATGCCCTGAGGCTGCTTCTGCTGAAAGTTAACAAACAGGTTTAAGGCTTTGTAAGGTATTGTATTCGGAGGGAGGGGTACATGGGAGAACAGATAAAGAACACAGGCACTTCACAAAGATCCTTATCAATTTAACTTTGTGATGTTTATTCAGTCAGAACAGCTCAGACCTAACATTTCAGTTAATCAGCCAAGGGGAGTATATATGTCAAGACAAAGACTTGTTTTAAAACTGTACAGAACCGAACTTCAGTGACTATGTTTGTAAGTGAAGCTATTTTTTGTGAATAAAGTCTCTTTTTGAAATTGATATAAATATTTTTTCGAGGGGATCAAGCATCTTGAGCTTATGGAGGCATTGCCCTTTTCCGTAATCTTTCTTAAATAAACGCTAGACAAGTTAGATATTCCCCGGGTATAGATATCAAACGGTCATCAACGGGGAGGAGGTGGTGGGATTTTCCCGGGGGCTCAGTGTTGCCTCACCCCACCCGGGTTCGATTCCAGCCTCGAGAAGGTGGGTGGGATGCTCTGTCGAGGATCAGTGTAAACCTGATAGGACGAATGGCCTGCTTCCACATCTTAGGGAATCTATGATCAATCCAGAGACTCAAATAATGTTCTGGGACCTGGGCTCCAATCCTGGGGGTGGCAGTGGGTCATCACAGTGAGAACAGGTTTGAGGATGAACACAGTCCAAGGGGGCAACAGGTTTGCTTTCTGAGGTGTTGAGGGCATGAATGTTCTGTCGAGGTGCTTTGGGGATAAACATATCGAGGGGATAGTTTCTTCGGTATTGAGGGAACACTATCTGTCAGTACAGGGTGCAGATGATCGAAAGGTACAGATACACTTCATAGAACATAGGACATAGAACAGTACAGCACAGAACAGGCCCTTCAGCCCACGATGTTGTGCCGACCATTGATCCTCATGTAAGGTAAACCTAATGTATGAGCCCTCAAATTTCTATGACCATATGCATGTCCAGCAGTCTCTTAAATATCCACAATGACCTCGCTTCCACAACTGCTGTTGGCAACGCATTCCATGCTCTCGCAACTCTCTGTGCAAAGAACCCGCCTCTGACAGACCCTCTGTACTTTCCGCCAAACAGCTTAAAACTATGACCGCTCGTGTAAACAATTTCTGCCTTGGGAAAAATGTCTCTGGCTATCAACTCTATCTATGCCTCTCAATATCTTGTACACTTGAATTAGGTCCCCTGTCTTCCTTCTTTTTTCCACTGAAAGAAGTCCGAGCTCAGTCAACCTCTCTTTGTTAGATAAGCCATCCATTCCAGGCAGCATCCTGGTAAACCTCCTCTGAATCCTCTCCAAAGCATCCACATCTTTCCTATAATAGGGTGACCAGAACTGGACACAGTATTCCAAGTGCGTTCTAACCAAAGTTTTATAGAGCTGCATCAAGATCTTACGACTCTTAAACACAATCCTCATGTTAATGAAAGCCAAAACAACAAATGCTTTCTTAACAACCCTGTCCACTTGGGTAGCCATTTTAAGGGATCGATGTACCTACACTCAAGATCCCTCTGTTCCTCCACACTGCCAAGAATCCTGTCTTTACTCCTGTACTCAGCTTTCAAATTTGACCTTCCAAAATGCATCACCTCGCATTTATTCAGGTTGGACTCCATCTGCCACCTCTCAGCCCATCTCTGCATCCTGTCGATGTCCCGCTACAGTCAACAACAGCCCTCTATACTGTCAACGACACCTCCAACCTTTGTGTTGTCTGAAAACTTGCTGACCCCTCCTTCAATCCCCTCATCCAAGTCATTAATAAAAATTACAAACAGTAGAGGCCCAAGGACAGAGCCCTGTGGAACACCACTCGCCACTGACTTCCAGGCAGAATATTTTCCTTCTACTACTACTCGCTGTCTTCTGTTGGCCAGCCAATTCTGTATCCAGACACCTAAGTTTCCCTGTATCCCATTCCTCCTGACATTCTGAACGAGCCTACCATGGGGAACCTTATCAAATGCCTTACTGAAGTCCACATACACAACATCCACAGCTCGACCCTTATCAACCTGCCTCGTAACATCCTCAAAGAACTCAGTAAGGTTTGTGAGGCATGACCTGCCTCTCACAAAGCCATGTTGATTGCATTTAATCAAGCCATGCTCTTCCAGATGGTCATAAATCCTGTCCCTCAGAATCCTTTCTAACTACTTACAGACGACAGACGTGAGAGTGCCTGGTCTGTAATTGCCGGGGATATCCCTATTTCCTTTCTTCAAGAGAGGAATTACATTTGCCTCCCTCCAGTCCTCAGGTACGACTCCAATGGAGAGCGAGGATGTAAGGATCTTCGCAAGCAGCGAAACAATCACATTTCTCACTTCCCAAAGCAGCCGAGGACAAATCTGGCCTGGCCCTGGCGACTTGTCAATCTTAATGTTTGTCAAAATGTTCAGCACATCTGCTTCCTCAATCTCTATCCGTTCCAGCATGCTTAACTGCTCCTCAATGGTTTCATTCACTACAAGGTCCTTTTCTTTAGGAAAGACAGAAGCAAAAAATCCATGTAGGGCTTCCCCTACCTCCTCAGACTCTACACACAAGTTCCCTATGCTATCCCTGATCGGCCCTTCACTTTCTTTGATCATTGTCTTGCTCCTCACATACGTGCAAAATGTCTTTGGATTCTCCCTAATCCTTCCTGTCAAGCCTTTTACCTGCCCCCTCCTGGCTCTCCTCTAACTATTTTTGAGCTCCTTCCTCGCCTGCCTGTAATCCTCTAGAGCTGAGCAAGACCCTTGCTTCCTCCATCTTACGTAAGCTGCCTTCTTTCTTTTGACAAGAAGCTCCTCCGCTCTCTTCATCCAAGCTTTTTTTATCTTACCCTTTCTTGCCTGTCTCAGAGGAACACATTTATGCTTCACTCGCAACAAATATTCCTTAAACCGTCTCCACATGTCTATAGTTGCCTTTCCATGGAGAAATTGCTCCCAGTCCATGCTTCCCAACTCACGTCTGATAGTACCATAGTTTCCTTTTCCCCAATTAAATATCCTCCCATTGTGCTTGCTTCTCTCGATCTCCATAGCTATGTAGAATGTGAGGCAGTTGTGGTCACTGTCACCAAAATGCTCTCCCACCGCAAGATCTGAGACCTGCCCCAGCTCATTGCCGAGCACCAAAATCAAAATGGCCTCTCCCCTCGTCGGCCGCTTCAATGTGCTGAGTTAGGAAACCCTCATGAACACACCATACAAAAATAGCTCCTTCCAAACCATCTGCTCGAAGGAGTTTCCAATCAATATTGGGAAAGTTAAAGTCACCCATTACAACAACTCTATTACATTCACTCTTTACCAAAATCTGCCGACCTTTGCTTTCTTCAATCTCCCTGCTGCTATTGGGGAGCCTGTAGTAAACCCCTAATGAGGTCACTGCTCCTTACTGTTCCAAATTTCCACCCATACTGCCTCAGTAGGCAGACCCTCCTCGACAATGGTAACTTCTGTAGCTGTGATACCCTCTCTCATTTCATTTCTGAATTCATTGCATGTGGTGTCTCTCAAGGGTTGGCCAGCACGGTGGCTCAATGGTGAGCACTGCTGCCTCACAGCATCAGGGACCCAGGTTCGATTCCAGCCTCGGGCGATTGTCTGTGTGGAGTTTGCACTTTCTCCCAGTGTCTGCGTGGGTTTCCTCCGGGTGAGCCGGTTTCTTCCCACAGTCCAAAGATGTGCAGGTTAGGTGAAATGGCCATGCTAAATTGCCTGTAGTGGTGGGTGCATTAATCAGTGGTAGGGGAATGGCTCTGGATGGGTTCCTCTTTGGAGGGTCGGTGTGGACTTGTTGGGACGAAGGGACTGTTTCCACACTGTAGGGAATGTAAGGATCTATCCTTGGTCCCTCCTGTATCTCACCAACATACTGCCAGAAGATGACATTGCCCAAAAGCAATGTGTTAGGTTTCACGTGTACACTGACAATGTCTAGCTATCTCTCCCCACCATCCTTCTTCATTACTCCACTGTTACTCAGTTATCAAACTGCTTACCACGCTCCCACCACTCGATTGGCTGCAATTTTCTCCAATGAAACATTGTAATGGTTAAAACCATTGCCTTCAGTTGCTATTACAAATTACTTTCCCTTACTGCTGAGCCCCTCCCTCCCACTGGGAAATATCTGAGGTAGAACTACACTCTTCACAATATTGCTGTTATATCTGACCCCAAGGTGACCTTCTGATCAGACATCCACACAATCACAAACACCAGGAATTCCATTCTCTAAAATGTTGCGTGTCTCCCCCTCACCCCAGCTCCATTGCTACTGAAACCCCTTACCCATGTCGGTGTTACCTTAAACTTGATGAATCTGATATGAACCCTTGATTCCGTGACTGACCCAGAATCTGCTAGCTTTCTGTGTTTCCTGCATAATTACCCCCTGTTCCCTTTCTGGTGCAGCTTTCTACAGTTTCCACCATTTAAATAGCACTCTGTTCTTTTATTATCTCCTCCAAAATGACCAACTTCCCATTTCCCCAAATTATACTCAATCTGGCAACTTGTTGCCCCCTTCTCAATAGACAATAGACAATAGATGCAGGAGTAGGCCATTCAGCCCTTCGAGCCTGCACCGCCATTCAATATAATCATGGCTAATCATTCCTAATCAGTATCCTGTTCCTGCCTCATCTCCATAACCCTTGATTCCACTATCATTGAGAGCTCTATCCAACTCCTTCTTAAATTAATCCAGAGAGTGGTCCTCCACTGCCCTCTGGGGCAGAGCATTCCACACAGCTACCACTCTCTGGGTGAAGAAGTTTCTCCTGAGCTCTGTCCTAAATGGACTACCCCGTATTTTTAAGCTGTGTCCCCTGGTTCGGCACTCACCCATCAGTGGAAATATGTTTCCTACTGCCAATGTGTCCAATCCTTTCATAATCTTATACGTCTCAATCAGATCCCCTCTCAATCTTCGAAACTCAAGGGTATACAAGCCCAGTCGCTTCAGTCTTTCAGTGTAAGGTAATCCTGCCATTCCAGGAATTGACCTCGTGAAACTACGCTGCACTCCCTCAATAGCCAGAATGTCTTTTCTCAAATTTGGAGACCAGAACTGCACGCAGTACTCCAGGTGTGGTCTCACCAGGGCCCTGTACAGCTGCAGAAGCACCTCTTTGCTTCTATACTCAATTCCTTTAGTTATGAAGGCCAGCATGCTATTAGCCTTCTTCACTACCTGCTGTACCTGCATGCTTGCCTTCATTGACTGGTGTACAAGAACATCCATAACTCTCTGTACTGACCCTTTACATAAATTGATTCCATTGAGGTAGTAGTCTGCCTTCCTGTTCTTGCTACAAATGTGGATAACCATACATTTATCCACATTAAACTGCGTCTGCCATGCATCTGCCCACTCACCTAACTTGTCCAGGTCACCCTGTAATCTCCTAACATCCTCATCACTTTTCACCCTGCCACCCAGCTTTGTATCATCAGCAAATTTGCTAATGTTATTGCTGATACCATCTTCTATATCATTAACATATATTGTAAAAGGCTGTGGTTCCAGCACGGATCCCTGCGCTACCCCACTGGTCACTGCCTGCCATTCCGAAATGGAGCCGTTTATCACTACCCTTTGTTTCCTATTAGCCAACCAATTTTCAATCCAATCTAGTACTTTGCCCCCAATACCATGCACCCTAATTTTACTCACTAACCTCCTGTGTGGGACTTTATCAAAAGCTTTCTGAAAGTCCAGGTACACTATATCTACTGGATTTCCCTCGTCCAACTTCATAGTTACATCCTCCAAAAATTCAAGAGGATTAGTCAAGCATGATTTCCCCTTCATAAATCCATGCTGACTCTGTCCTACCCTGTTACTACTATCCAGATGTGCAGTAATTTCATCCTTTATAATAGACTCCAGCATCTTTCCCATCACTGAGGTCAGACTAACTGGTCTATAATTACCTGCTTTCTCTCGCCCACCTTTCTTAAAAAGTGGTATTACATTAGCCACCCTTGAATCCTCAGGAACCGACCCCGAATCTATTGAACTCTGGAAAATAATCACCAACGCATCCATGATTTCCCGAGCCACCTCCTTCAGTACCCTGGGATGCAGACCATCAGGCCCCGGAGACGTATTAACCTTCAGACCTAACAGTCTCACCAACACCAAATCCTGGCAAATATAAATTCCATTAAGTTCATGTCCTTCAGCCACTGTTACCTCAGGAAGATTGCTTGTGTCTTCCCAAGTGAACACAGATCTGAAGTACCCATTTAATTCCTCTGCCATTGCTTTGTTCCTAGTAATATATTCCCCTGTTTCTGTCTTCAAGGGCCCAATTTTTGTCCTAACCATTTTTTTTTGCCTTGCACATACCTAAAAAAGCTTTTACTATCCTCCTTAATATTTTTGGCCAGTTTACCTTCGTACCTCATTTTCCCTCTGCGTATTTCCTTCTTAGTAATCCTCTGATGCTCTTTAAAAGCTTCCCAGTCCTCAGTGTTCCCACTTATCTTCCCAGCTTCCCAGTCCTCAGTTTTCCCACTTATCTTCCCACTTCTCATGTGCATCTCTCTCTCTTCACAATCCTCTTAGAACTTTACAGTTATGCCTTTTCTGACAGATTCCCCCCCCCCCCCCCCCCCCCCCCGCCCCGCCACACACACACACACACACCAATTCTTCTAAACGTTTACTGGGAATCCTGGGCAGTGGGAAGCGTGCAGTGTTGCTCTGTTTTTCGTGAGACTCTATGGGATGACTAGGAGGAGCTTGCTGCCCATTGGTCAGAATGGAGGCAACTTGTCCATCAAGCTGCATGAGCCTTTCACACCCCATGTCTTATTGATGAGGCACAGTGGCAGCACGGAAGGAAAGAAAAGGAAGGAAATCCTGCTCTCCACATCTCACTGACTCTTGGATCGTTCTGTCCCATCTATGAAAGATCTGTCCTGTTCAGTCACATGAAGTCCCAAGGTGGAAACTCACAGAAGCCCACATAGATTTCCCCCTGAACTAACTGCTGAGCTCCGCAAGGGGTAATGTGTACAGTCATCCTGGCCCAGGAGGAGGGGATCGTGAGTTTCTAACCTGAACTGACAGTGACAGATTTTATAACTTGTATTAGAGGATACTACTGGTGGAAATTTAGATGGTAATCTCAGTAACTGTAATGCCAAACTCTGACAGAATTACTCAATTCATCTGGACCTGGATATTCACATTGTGCGTGAGTATTGTGTTCCAGCTCAATCCCACTTACTGCAAACAAATCTCCTTTAAATCATCCCATTCTCTCAATAGTTCTCCCCACACCTTCAATGTGTCCTGTAATCCTTGTAAACTGAGCTGATGGGTGTAAGGTTTATTATTATAACGGGTAACTTTTGTAAACCCCTCTGTCACAGCTCCCCTCAATTTCTTTTGCTACAAGGAGAACAATCTCAGTTTCTCCAAATCCCTGATTCCCCAATATCTGTTTGCTCTCTATAAGGTACACATCAGGGTTGTGTTGGAACAGTGTCCACTTGTCTGCATCAGTGCAGCTCCCAGCAATATTAAAGAACGTGAACATCCTCCAGGACAAAGCACTGTGCCTGAGTGGTATCCCATCCACCACCTTCAGCATTCCCACTCTCCACCCCCGAGGTACAATGACATCACTGTGTAAGAGGCAAAGGCAGTATTGTCCTACCAGACCATAGGGCTGCTCCCTCATTAGGGAGAGATGACTGGTGGTGGTTTAACCTGAAGGTTACCCCAGCCCAGGCAAAGGGAGAGGTTGAGAAGGAGAGTCCATCTATTGTAGATCGATATTATCTACCCAATGTTTCAGAAACAACTATATCGTACCAATGAATAATGTAAAAGAATATCCAAAACATGCTACTACAATCCCCCATTCCTTGAACCATCCTGGTAAATCTCCTATGCCCCCTTTCAGGGTCCCTGCCATCCTTCCCAATGTGTGGAGAATCTCTGGTTTGCACAAACCCAGCTGTTCTGTGTTCCTGTGGGTGATGTCAGCATCAAGCACCAGTTGCACTAAACCTCACTGTCCGTGAGGGTGGGTGACACAGAATTCACAATAGCATTTAAGACATATTTAGGTGCACACTTGTGATACCAAGACAGATGGTGTATTGGAAAATGGATCGGGATAGTTTGGTGATAGTTTTCTTTACTGGCACAGACTCAATGGCCCACAGAGCCTTTTTCTGTGCTGTAAACCACAAGACACTTAATATAGGAATATGACAGGCCACGTTTGAAACCAGGTCAGACAAAATATAGTAGAATAGATGACACATGATTGGTCAATGTGTTTGGGAGGAAAGTGAGATGTAGAGGTTTAGGAGGAAATCCTGGAGCTGGATGCAGGAATCTCAAAGGCCCGTCATCAAGTGAGAAATAAAAAATGGGGTATCCTCAAGGCCGAAATCAAAGAAAGGCACACATAGCACAGCTTTGAGAGACTGGAGGGGATTAGAGTTAGGGACGGGTCTGAGGCTGGAGAGGAATTATTAGAGATAAGGAAGATGTTCGCCGAGCTGGGAATTTGTGTTGAAGACGTTTCGTCCCCTGTCTAGGTGACATCCTCAGTGCTTGGGAGCTTCCTGTGAAGCACTTCTGTGATCTTTCCTCCAGCATTTATAGTGATTTGTATCTGCTGCTTCTGGTTGTCAGTTCCAGCTCTCCGCTGCAGCTGGAACTGACAACCGGAAACAGCAGATACAAACCACTATAAATGCCGAAGGAAAGATCACAGAAGTGCTTCACAGGAAGCTCCCAAGCACTGAGGATGTCACCTAGACAGGGGACGAAACGTCTGCAACACAAATTCCCAGCTCGGCGAACAGAACCACAACAACGAGCACCCTAGCTACAAATCTTCTCACAAACTTTGAAGATAAGGAAGAGTTGTGAGGCTGGGTGAGGTGACAGAGATTGGGAGAGATGTGAAGAGGGAGGAATGCAGAGATAGCAAGAATTAGAGTCGTAATGTTATGTAGCATGGAAACCGACCCTGTGATCCAATCAATCCAAGTCAAACATAATTCCAAACTGAGTTAATCTCACCTGCCTCCCCTTGCTCCACATGTATCCAAACATTTCCTATTAGGTCCCTGTCCAAGTGAGTTTCTCGTAGAATCACTGTGGTGTGGAAACTGGCCATTTAGAGTCAGAGTCATTGAGATGTACAACATGGAAACAGACCCTTCCGTCCAACCCATCCATGCTGACCAGATATCAAAAGCCAATCTAGTCCCACCTGCCAGCACGCCGCCCATATCCCCCCAATCCCTTCCTAATCATATATTCATCCAAATGCCTCTTAAATGTTGCAATTGTACCTGCTTCCACCACTTCCTCTGGCAGCTCATTCCATGCACGTACCACCCTCTGCGTGAAAAAGTTGCCACTTCGGTCTCTTTTATATCTTTACCCTGTCACCCTAAACCTATGCCCTCTAGTTCTGGACTCATTGCTGGAAGACTGGTGCCATTATTTGAGAACGGTGGTAAGGAAAAGCCAGCAAACTTTTGACCAGTGAGCCTGAAGTCAGTCGAAAGTTGCTGGAAGGGCTTATAAGGGGCAGGATGTACATGTAATTGGAAAGACAAGAATGATTAGGGATAGTCAGCATGGCTTTGTGTATGGAAATCACGAACTTGGACATCAGAAAGACGTTCAGCAAGGGTCCACATAACACACGGGTTAGGAAGTTCATCATCAAAGCATACAAGGATTTGGGGAGATTTGGATACAAAATTGGCTGGAAGGTCAAAGAGTCATAGTGATATACAGCACAGAACCAGACCCTTCGGTCCAACCCGTCCATGCTGGTCCAGGTATCCCAACCCATTCTAGTCCCACCTGCCAGCACCTGGCCCATATCCCTCTAAACCCTTCCAATTCATGTTCCCACCGATAGAGGAAACTCAATTATGTAAACGAGTTGGGTGGGCACTAATTCATTCGGACAATCAATGATTCGGTGAATTGATTAAATGCCTTTCCTCTGGGGCTCGGAGTTTTCAAAGACTGCTCCCCATTCAAGAGATTGCAGCAGCACACATCACGATTGCCCGCACACACCGTCCCCAGCCTGACCCTCACTGCCATCCACACACCGTCCCCAGCCTGACCCTCACTGCCTCCCACACACCGCTCCCAGCCTGTCCCTCACTGCCATCCAACACCGCCCCCATCCTGACCCTCACTGCCGCCCGTACACCACCACCAGCCTGACGCTCATCGCCGTCCAACACCGCCCCCAGCTTGACCCTCACTGCCGCCCACAAACCAACCCCAGCCTGACCCTCACCATCGTCCAACACCACTCCCAGGCTGACACTCACTGCCACCCACACATTGCCCCACAGCCTGACACTCACCGCTGTCGACTCACCGCCCCAGCCTGACCCTCACTGCCGCTCACACAACACCCCAGCCTGACCCTCAGCATCGTCGAACACCGCTCTCAGCCTGACCGTCAATCCCGCCCACACATTGCCCCACAGCCTGTCACTCACCGCCGTCCACTCACCGCCCCCAGCCTGACCCTCACCATCATCCAACACCGCTCCCAGCCTGACCCTCAATGCCGCCCACACATTGTCCCACAGCCTGACATTCACCGCCCCCAGCATTACCATCACCAGCGTCTACACACTACCCCCAGCCTGACCATTCCCACCGTCCGCACACCACCCCAGTCTGACTCTCACTGGAATCCACACTGCCTCCAGCCTGACCCTCACCGCCGTCCACACAACGCCCCCAAGACTGACCCTCAGGGCCATCCACACACCGCCCTCAGACTGACCTTCACTGCCGCCCACACAATGCTCCCAAGACTGACCCTCAGCGCTATCCACACACCGCCCCCAGCCTGACCCGCACCACCTTCCAAAGACCGCCCCCAGCCTGGAACTCACTGATCCCGACACGCTGCTCCCAGTCTGACCCTCACTGCCGTCCACACACCGGCCCCAGCCTGACCCAAGCCACTGTCCACAAACTGCCCCCTGCTTGACCCTCACTGCCACCCACACACCGCCCGCAGACTAACCCTCACCATCATCCACACACCGCCCCCAGCCTGTCTCTCACTGCCGTCCACACACCGCCCCCAGCCTGACCCTCACTGCCGTGCACACACTGCCCCCAGCCTAACCCTCACCACCGTCCACACATCGATCCCACCCTGTCCCTCACTGCAGTCCACACACCACCCTTAGCCTGACCCTCACCAACGTCCAACACCGACCCCAGCCAGACCCTCACTGCCATCCACACACCATCCCCAGCCTGACCCTCACCGATCCCACACACATCACCCCCCGGCCAGACCCTCACTGCCGCCCATACACCGCTCCCAGCCTGACCCTCAGTGCCATCCACACACTGCCCCCAGGCTGACCCTCACTGCAACCCACACACCACCCCCAGACTGACCCTCAATGCCATTCACACACCGCCCCCAGCCTGACCCTCACTGCTGCCCAGACACCGTCCCCAGTTTGATCCTCACCGCCATCCACACAGCGCCCCCAGACTGGCCCTCACTGCGCCACACACCACCCCACAGCCTGACCCTCACCGCCGCGGACGCACTGCCCCCAGTCGGACCCTCACCGCACCCAGCCTGACCTTACCACCCCTCACCACCACGAAAACACCGTCTCCAGTCTGATCCTTTCCGCCATCCACACACCACCCCCAGCCTGACCCTCACTGCCGTCTACACTCCACGCCCAGCCTGACCCTCACCGCTGTCCACACACTGCCCCCAGCCTGATCCTCAATCCTGCCCACACGCCGGCCCCAGCCTGACCCTCACCTCAGTCCACACACTGCCCCCAGCCTGACCCTCACCTCAGTCCACACACTGCCCCCAGCCTGATCCTCACTGGCATCCACACAACGCACCCAGCCTGACTCTCCACTCGGTCCACACATCGTCCCCAGCCTGACCATCACCGACGTCCACACACCACCCCCAGCCTGACCCTCACCGATGTCCACACAGCGCCCCTAGCCTGACCCTCACCACCATTCAACACTGCACCCAACCTGTCCCTCATCACTGTCCAACACCGCCCCCAGCCTGACCCCCACTGTTGCCAACAAACCGCCCGAGACTGGCCCTCAGTGCCATCCACACATCGCCCCAGACTGATCCTCACACTGTCCACACAACGTCAACAGCCTGACCCTCACCGCTATCCACACACCGCCACCTGCCTGACCTCATTGCCATCAACACACCGTTCCCAGCTTGACCCTCAATGCAGTCCACAACTACCCCACCTGACCCTCATCCGCCGTCCACACACCGTTTCTAGCCGGACTCTCACAGCCGTCCACACACCACCATCAGCCTGACCCTCACCACCATTTACACACTGCCCACAGCCTGAACCTCTCCGCTGTCCACACAACGCACCCAGCCTGACTCTCCACTCGGGGAGAAAGTGAGGTCTGCAGATGCTGGAGATCAAATGTTGAAACTTTATTGCTGGAACAGCACAGCAGGTCAGGCAGCATCCAGCGAACAGGAGATTCGACGTTTCGGGCACAGGCCCTTCTTCAGGAATGAGCAGAGAGTGTTCAGCAGGAGAAGATAAAAGGTAGGGAGGAGGGACTTGGAGGAGGGGCGTTGGAAATGTGATAGGTGGAAAGAGGTCAAGGTGAGGGTGATAGGTCGGAGTAGGATGGAGGCGGAGAGGTCAAGAAGAAGACTGCAGGTCAGGAAGGCGGTGCCGGGCTGGAGGGATTCGGCTGAGACAAGGTGGGGGGAGGGGGGATGAAGAAACTGGTGAAGTCCAAGTTCATCCCCTGTGGTTGGAGGGTTCCCAGTCGGAGGATAAGACGCTCCTCCTCCGACCGTCGCGTTGTTGTGGTTTGGCGGTGGATGAGTCCAATGACCTGCATATCCTCGGTGGAGTGGGAGGGGGAGTTGAAATGCTGTGCTACAGGGTGGTTGGGTTGGTTCGTCCGGGTGGCCTAGAGGTGCTCTCTGAATCGCTCCACCTTGCTCTCTGAATCCCCCCACCTTGTCTCAGCCGAATCCCTCCAGCCCGGCACCGCCTTCCTGACCTGCAGTCTTCTTCTTGACCTCTCCGCCTCCATCCTACTCCGACCTATCACCCTCACCTTGACCTCTTTCCACCTATCACATTTCCAAGGCCCCTCCTCCAAGTCCCTCCTCCCTACCTTTTATCTTCTCCTGCTGAACACTCTCTGCTCATTCCTGAAGAAGGGCCTGTGCCCGAAACGTCGAATCTCCTGTTCACTGGATGCTGCCTGACCTGCTGTGCTGTTCCAGCAATAAAGTTTCAACACTGACTCTCCACTCGGTCCACACGCTATCCCCAGCCTGACCCTCACTGATGTCTACGCAGCTGCCCCAGCCTGACCCTCACCTCCGCCCAACACCACCCCCAACCTGACCCTCACCGCCATTCAACACCGCACCCAGCCTGTCCCGCATCGCTGTCCAACACCGCCCCCAGCCTGACCCCCACTGCTGTCCACACACTGACCGAGACTGGCCCTCAGTGCCATCCACACACTGCCTCGAGCCTGACCCTCACGGCCGCCGAAGCACCGCCACAGGCTGATCCTCACCGCTGTCCACACACCGCCACCTGCCTGACCCTCAATGCCATGAACACACCGTTCCCAGCTTGACTCTAAATGCCGTGCACACCCACCCCACCTGACCCTCACAGACGTCCACACACCGTTTCTAGCCAGACCCTCACAGCCGTCCACACACCGCCAACAGCCTGACCCTCATAACCATCCACACACCGCCGCCTGCCTGACCCTCACTGCCGTCCTCACACTGCCCCAGCCTGATCCTCACTGCTTCCCACACACCGCCCCCAGCCTGACTGTCACCGTCCTGATACAACACCCCCACCCTGACCTTCACCGCCCCCAGCCTAACCCTCACCGCAGTCCAACATCGTCCTCAGCCTGACCCACACCACCGTCCACACACCGCCCCCAGCCTGTCCCTCACCGCTGTCCAAAACTGGCCCAGCCTGAACCTCACTGCCATCCACACACCGCCCCCAGCGTGACCCTCAGTGCTGTCCAACGTGGCTCCCAGCATGACCCTCATGGCTGCCTACACACCGCCCCCAGCCTGACCCTCACTGCCATCCAACGTGGTTCCCAAAATGACTCTCATGGCTGCCCACACCCCGCCCCCAGCCTGACCCTCTCCACCGCCCACACACCGCTCCCAGCCTGACCCTCACTGCAGTCCTCACACTGGCCCAGCCTGATCCTCACTACTTCCCACACACTGCCCCCTGCTTGACCCTCACCGTCCTGACACAACACCACCAGCCAGATCTTTGCTGCCCCCGATACACCGCCCCCAGCCTGACTCTCAACCCCGCCTACACACCTTTCCCAGCCTGACAATCACCCCCGTCCACACACCGCCCCCAGCCTAACCCGTACCGCCCCAACACACCACCCTCAGCCTAACCCTCACCCCACACATACCCCCCTCTCCAAACCAGTCCAACACCGCAACCTCCCACAACCCCGTCCAAAACCACCCCCTCCCCAAACCCGTCCAACACCGCAACCTCCCACAACCCCGTCCAACACCACACCTCCCCAACCCCGTCCGACACAGCCCCCTCCCCAACCCCGTCCAACAACGCCCACTTCCCCAGCCCCGTTCACAACCGCCCCCTCCCCAACACCGTCCACCTCTGCCGCTTCAGCAACCCCGTCCAACACAACCCCTCCCCAAACCAGTCCAACACCGCACACTCCCACAATCCCGTCCAACACCGCACCCTCCCCAACCCCGTCCAACACCGCACCCTCCCCAACCCCGTCCAACACCGCACCCTCCCCAACACCGTCCAAAACCACCCCCTCCCCAAACGTGTCCAACACTGCCCCTCCCCCAACCCCGTCCAACACCGCACCCTCCCCCAAACCCGTCCAACACCGCCCCCTCCCCAACCCCGTCCAAAACTGCCCCCTCCCCCAACCCCGTCCAACATTGTGCCCTCCCGTGAACCCCTTCAAACACCACCCCCTCCCCAACCACGTCCAACACTGCCCCTTCCCCAACCCCGTTCAACACCGTCCCCTCCTAAACCCGGTTTAACACTGCCCCCTCACCCCATCCCCGTCCAATACTGCACCCTCCCCCCACTCCATCCAACACCGCCGACTCCCCCACCCCGTTTAAAACCGCCACCTCCCCAACCCTGTCAAACACCTCCCCCTCCCCCAACCCCGTCCGACACTGCCCCCTCCCCCAACCGCTTCCAACACCGGCACCACCCCCAACACCATCCAACAACGCCCACTTCCCCAGCCCCGTTCACAACTGCCCCCTCCCCAACAACGTCCACCTCCGACAATTCAGCAACCCTGTTCAACACCACCCCCTCCGCAACCCCTTCCAAAACTACCCCCTCCCCAAACCCGTCCGACACCGCCCCGTCCCCAACCCCATCCAACACCGCCCCCTCACCAATCCCATCCAACATCGCCCCCTCCCCAACCGCATTCAACACCGCCCCCTCCCCAACCATGTCCAACACCGCCCTCTCCCCCAACACCATCCAATAACGCCCACTTCCCCAGCCCCGTTCACAACCGCCCCTCCGCAGCAACGTCCACCTCCGCCGATTCAGCGACCCCGTCCAACACCACTCCCTCCTGAACCCCGTCCAAAACCACCCCCTCCCCAATCCCGTCCAACACCGCACCCTCCCCAACCCCGTCCAACACCGCCCCCTCCCCCAACCGCATTCAACACCGCCCCCTCCCCAACCATGTCCAACAACGCCCCTCCCCAACCCCGTCCAACACTGCCCCCTCTCCATTCCCGTCCAACATTGCCCCCTCCCCAACCCCGTCCAACATTGCCCCCTCCCGTGAAAACCCTTCAAACACCACCCCCTCCCCAACACCATCCAACACCGCCGCCTACCCAACCACGTCCAACACCGCCCCCTCCCCCAACCCCGTCCAACACCACCCCCTCCTAAAGCCGGTTAACACTCCCCCAACCCCATTCAACACTGTCCCCTCGCCCAACCCCGTCAAACACCGCCCCCATTCCCAACACCATCCAAAATCGCCCCCTCCCCAACCCCGTCCAACACCTCCCCCTCCCACAACCCTGTCCAACACCGCCCCCTCCCCCAACTCCGTCAAACACTGCCCCGTCCCCCACCCCATCCAACACCACCCACTCCCCCACCCCGTTGAAAACCGCTACCTCCCCTGCCCTGTCCAACATTGCCCCCTCCCCCAACCCCGTCCAACACCCGCCCCTCCCCCAACACCATCCTACACCGCCCCCTCCCCCAACCCCGTCCAACAACGCCCAGTTCCCCAGCCCCGTTCACAACCGCCCCCTCCACAGCAACGTCCACCTCCGCCGATTCAGCAACCCCGTTCAACATCACCTCAACCTCAACCCCGTCAAAAACCACTCCCTCCCCAAACCCGTCCGACACTGCCCTCTCCCCAATCCCGTCCAACACCGCCCCCTCCCCCAACCGCATTCAACACCGCCTCTTCCCCAACCATGTCCAACACCGCCCCCTCCCGCAACCCCTTCAAACACCACCCCCTCCCCAACCCCGTCCAACACCGCCGCCTACCAAACCACGTCCAACATCGCCCCCTTTCACAACCCCGTCCAACACCGCCCCTTCCTAAACACGGTATAACACTGCCCCCTCCCCCAACCCCATCCAACACTGCCCCCTCGCCCAACCCCTTCCGACACCGCCCCGTCCCCAACCCCATACAACTCCGCCCCCTCCCCAATCCCGTCCAACATCGCCTCCTCCCCCAAGTGCGTCGAACACCACCCCCTCCGCAAACATGTCCAACACCGCCCCCTCCCCCAACACCGTCCAACACCGCCGCCTCACCAACACCGTCCAACTCCATCCCCTCCCCAACCCCCTCCAAACCCACCCCCTCCCCAAACCCGTCCAACACCGCACCCTCCCCAACCCCATCCAACACCGCCCCCTCCCTATCCCCATCAAATACTGCCCCCTCCCCAACCCCGTCCAACAGCACCTCCTCCCCAACCCCGTCCAACATTGCCCCCTCCCGTGAACCCCTTTAAACACCGCCCCCTCCCCAACGCTGTCCAACACCGACCCCTCCTTCAACCCCATCCAACAGGATCCCCTCCCCCAACCACGTCCAATACCGCCCCCTCCCAAATCCGGTCTAACACTGCCCCCTCCCCCCAACCCCGTCCAACACTGCCCCCTCGCCCAACCTCCTCAAACACCGCCACCATCCCCAACACAATCCAACACCACCCCCTCCCCAACACCGTCAAACACCGCCCCTATTCCCAAGATCATCCAACACTGCCCCCTCCCCAACCCCATCCAACACCGCCCCCTCCCCACCTCCGTCCAAAACTGCTTCCTCCCCAACCCCGTCCAACACCGCCCCCTCCCTCAACTCCGTCCAACACTGCCCCCTCCAGCAACACCAACCAACACCGCCCACTCCCCCCGCCCCGTTGAAAACCCCCACCTCCCCAACCCTGTCCGACACTGCCCCCTCCCCGAACCCCATCCTACTGCGCCCCCTCTCCAACCCCATCCAACACCACCCCATCCCCCAACCCCCTGCAAATCCGCGCCCTCCCAAACCCCGTCTAACACTGCTCCCTCCGCAGAACCCGGTCCAAGACTGCCCCCTCCCCCCAAAACCATCACACAATGCCCCTATCCCCAAAACCGTCCAACACCGCCCCTCCCCCAACCCCGTCCAACAACGCCCACTTCCCCAGTCCCGTTCACAACCGCCCCTCCCCAACACCGTCCACCTCCGCCGCTTCAGTAACCCCGTCCAACACCACCCCCTCCCACAACCCCGTCCAACACCGCCCCCTCCCCCAACCCCGTCCAACAACGCCCACTTTCCCAGCCCCGTTCACAACCGCCCCCTCCCCAACACCGTCCACCTCCGCCGCTTCAGCAACCCCGTCCAACACCACCCCCTCCCACAACCCCGTCCAACACCGCCCCCTCCCCCAACCCCGTCCAACAACGCCCACTTTCCCAGCCCCGTTCATAACCGCCCCTCCCCAACACCGTCCACCTCCGCCGCTTCAGCAACCCCGTCCAACACCACCCCCTCCCACAACCCCGTCCAACACCGCCCCCTCCCCCAACCCCGTCCAACAACGCCCACTTTCCCAGCCCCGTTCACAACCGCCCCCTCCCCAACACCGTCCACCTCCGCCGCTTCAGCAACCCCGTCCAACACCACCCCATCCCACAACCCCGTCCAACACCGCCCCCTCCCCCAACCCCGTCCAACAACGCCCACTTTCCCAGCCCCGTTCACAACCGCCCCCTCCCCAACACCGTCCACCTCTGCCAATTCAGGAACTCCGTCCAACACCACCCCGTCCCCAACCCCGTCCAAAAACACCCCCTCCCCAAACCCGTCCAACACCACACCCTCCCCAACCACGTCCAACACCGCCCCCCACCAACCCCGTCCAACACTGCGCCCTCCCCCAACCCCATCCAACACTGCCCCCTCCCCAACCCCGTCCAACATTGCTCCTCTCGTGAACCCCTTCAAACACCACCCTCTCCCCAACCTCTTCCAACACTATCCCCGCCCCCAACCACGTCCAATACCGCCCCCTCCCAAACCAGGTCTAACACCGCCCCATCCCCAACACCATTCCACACCGCCCTCTCCCCAACCCAGTCCAGCACCGCCCCCCTCCCCAAGACCGTCCAACACCGCCCCCTCCACCAACACCATCCAACAACGCCCACTCCCCCGTCCCATTGAAAACCGCAACCTCCCCAACCCTGTCCAACACTGCCCCCTCCCTCAACCCCGTCCAACAGCGCCCCCTCCCCAACCCCATCCAACACCACCCCTCCCCAAACTCGTCCAACACCACCCCTCCCCCAACAACGTCCATCACCGCCCATCTCCCCAACACAGTCAGACACCACCCCTCCCGCAATCCCGTCCAACACCGGCCCTACCCCAACACCATCCAACAACGCCCACATCCCCAGCCCCGTTCACAACCGCCCACTCCCCAGCAATGTCCACCTCCGCCGATTCAGCGACCCCGTCCAACACCATCCTCTCCTCAACCCCGTCCAAAACCACCACCCCCCAACCGCATTCAACACCGCCCCTCCCCAACCATGTCCAACACCGCCCACTCCCCAATCCAGTCCAACACTGCCCCCTCCCCAACCCCGTCCAACATTGCCCCCTCCCGTGGACCCCTTCAAACACCACCCCCTCCCAAACCCCGTCCAACACCGGCCCCTCCCCAACCCTGTCCAACACCGCCCCCTCTGAAACCCAATTTAACACTGCCCCCTTCCCATCCCCATCCAACAATGCCCCCTCGCCCAACCCCGTGAAACACCGCCCCCATTCCCAACATCATTCAACACCGCCCCCTTCCTAGCCCCGTCCGACACCGCCCGCTCCCCCAACCCCGTCCAACACCGCCCCCTCCCCAACCCCGTCCAACAACGCCCACTTCCCCAACCCCGTTCACAACCGCCCACTCCCCCAACTGCATCGAACACCACCCCCTCCCCAAACATGTCCAACACCGCCCCCTCCCCAACATTGTCCAAAACCGCTGCCTCACCAACCCCGTCCAACACCATCCCCTCCCCAACCCGGTTCCAAAACCACCCCCTCCGCACACCCGTCCAACACCGCACCCTCTGCAACCCCATCCAAAACCATCCCCTCCGCAACCCCGTCCAATACGGCACCCTCCTCAACCCCATCCATCATTGCCTCCTCCCGTGAACCCCTTCAAACACCGCCCACTCCCCAACGCTGTCCAACACCGACCCCTCCTCTAACCCCATCCAACACCATCCCCTCCCCCAACCCCGTCCAACAACGCCCACTTCCCCAGCCCCGTTCACGACCGCCCCCTCCCCAACACCATCCACCTCCGCCGCTTCAGCAACCCCGTCCAACACCACCCCCTCCCCAACCCCGTCCAAAACGTTCCCCTCCCCAAAACCATCCAACACCGCAACCTCCCACAACCCCGTGCAACACCGCCCCCTCCCCCAACACCATCCAACAACACTCACTTCCTCAGCCCAGTTCACAACCGCCCCCTCCCCAACACCATCCACCTCCGCCGATTCAGCAACCCCGTCCAAAACCACCCCCGTCCCAAACCAGTCCAAAACCGCACACTCCCCAACCCCGTCCAACACTGCGTCCTCACCAACACCATCCAACACCACACCCTCCCCAACTCCATCAAACACTGCACCCATTCCCAACACCATCCAACACCGCCCCCTACCCAACTCCATCCAACACCGCTCCCTCCACCAACCTCGTCCAACACCGCCCCCTCCCAAACCCGGTCTAACACTGCCCCCTCCCCCCAACCCCGTCCAACACCACCTCCTCCCCCTACTCCATCCAACACCGCCGCCTTCCCCAACCCTGTCCAATACTGCCCCGTCCCCAAATCTGTGCAACACCGCCCCATTCAAACAGCCCCATCCAACACCGCCCCCTCCCCAAACACGTCCAACACTGCCCCCTCCTCAACCTCAACCAATACCACTCCCTCCCCGTCCCCATCCATCACCGACCCCTCCCCAAAACCGTCCAACACCGCGCCTCACAAGCCCCGTCCAACACCGTCCCTCCCCAAACACGTCCAACACCGCACCCCAGCCCCATTCCTGTCCAACACTGCCCCCTCCCCAACCCCATCCAACACCGTCCCCTCCCTCAAATCCATCCAACATCGCCCCCTCCCCAACCCCATCCAACACCGCCTCCTCCCCAACCACATCCAAAACCGCCCCCTCCCCCAAACACGTCCAGCTCCGCCCCCTCCCCAACCCCGTCCAACACAGCCACCTCCCCCAACCCCGTTCAATACTGCCCCTCCCCCAACCCCGTTCAGCAGCGCCCGCTCCCCATTCCCCGGCCCCTCCCCCATCCCTATCCATTACCGCCTCGACCCCAACACTGCCCACTCCCCATCCCCGCCCAATACCGCCTCCTCCCCAACACTGTCCAACACCGCCCCCTCCCCAACCCCATCAAATACTATCTCGTTTCCCAACCCCGTCCAACACCGCACCTCCCACAACCCCGTCCAACACAGACCCCTCCATCAAACCAGTCCAACATGGACCCTCCCCAACCACATCCAACACCGCCCCCTCCCAATCCCGTTCAACACCGCCCCCTCCCAATCCCGTCCAACAACGCCCCTCCCACAACCCCGTCCAAAACCGGCCACACCCCCAAACCCGGCCAACACCGCCCCCTCCCCAAAACCCGTCCTATACCGTCACTTCCACAACACTGTCCAACACCGGCCCCTCCACAACCCCGCCCAACACCGCCCCCTACTCCATACGCATCCAACACTGCCACCTCCCCCAACGTGGTCCAACACCGCCTCCTTCCCAAACCCCGCCCAACCCCGCCCCCTCCACAACCCCATCCAACACAGCACACTCCCGAACCCCGTACAACACTGCCCCTTCCCAACCTTGCCCCCACAACACATCCTCCGCCAAACCGGTCGCACACCACCTCCTCCCCCAAACCCATCCCACACCAACCCCTCCCCCAACACCGCCCCCACCTTCGACCCCGTCCCACACCAACCCCTCCCCAACCCTGTCCAACACAGCCACCTCCCCCAACCCTGTCCAATACTGCCCCTCCCCAACCCCTTTCAACAGCGCCCGCTCCCCATTCCCCGGCCCCTCCCCCATCCCTATCCATTACCGCCTCGACCCCAACACTGTCCAACACTGCCCACTCCCCAACCCCGTCCAACACCGCCCCCTCGTCAAACGTCGTCCAACATCGCCCCTCCCCATCCCCGCCCAATACCACCTCCTCCCCAACACTGTCCAACTCCACCCCCTCCCCAACCCCATCAAATACTGTCCTCTTTTCCCAACCTCGTTCAACACCGCCCCCTCCCAATCGCACCTCCCACAACCCCGTCCAAAACCGGCCCCACCCCCAATCCCGGCCAATACCGCCCCCTCCCCCAAACCCGTCCAATACCGCCACCTCCGCAACACTGTCCAACACCGCCCCCTCCACAACCCCGCCCAACACCGCCCCCTACTCCATACGCATCCAACACTGCCACCTCCCCCAACGTGGTCCAACACCGCCTCCTTCCCAAACCCCGCCCAAACCAGCCCCCTCCACAACCCCGTCCAACACCGCAAACTCCCGAACCCCGTACAACACTGCCCCCTCCCCAACCCTGCCCCCACAACACCTCCTCTGCCAAACCCATCGCACACCACCCCCTCCCCCAAACCCATCCCACACCAACCCCTCCCCCAACACCATCCAACACCGACCCCACCTTCGACCCCGTCCCATACCATCCCCTCCAAAACCCCGTCCAACACCGACCCCTACCCCATCTCCGTCCAATACCATCCCATCCCCAACACTGTCCAACACCGCCCCATCCACAACCCCGCCGAACACCGCCCCCTCCGCAATACTCATCCAACACCGCCACCTCCCCCAAATCGGTCCAACACCGCCTCCTTCCCGAACCCTGTCCAACCCCGCCCCTCTACAACCCCATCCAACACTGCACACTCCCGAACCCCATACAACACTGCCCCCTCCCCAACCCTGTCCCACAACACCTCCTCCCCCAAACCCGTCCCACACCAAACCCTTCCCGAACACAATCCAACACCGCCGCCTACCGTTCCCCGTCCGACACCGCTCCCTCCACAATCCTGTCCAACACCGCCTCCTCCGCCCAAACCCGTCCCATACCTCACCCTCAGCCAATACCGTCCAACACCGCTGCCTCTGCAACCCCGTATGACACCGCCCTCCCAACCCTGCACCATAACACCCCCTCCACAAAACCCGTCCCACACCAACTCCTCCCCCAACACCATCTAACACCGCCCCCACCTTCAACCCCGTCCCACCCCATCCCCTCCCAAACCCTGTCCAACACCGCCCCCTCACCCAACCCAATCCAACATCGCCCCGTCCCCAACCCCATTCATCACGGCTCCCTCCCCAACCCCGTCCAACACCGCCCCCTCCCAAACCCGTCCAACACCTCCCCCCAACCCCATCCAACACCGCCCCCTCCCCAATCCCGTCCAACAGCGCCCCTCCCCCAACCCCGTCCAACACCGCCTCCTCCCCAAAACCATCCCACGACTCCCCCTCCCCTACACTGTCTAACACCGCCGCCTCCCCAACACAATCCAACATCGCCCCGTCCCCAACCCCTTTCATCACGGCTCCCTCCCCAAGCCCGTCCAACACTGCCCCCTCCAAAACCCGTCCAACACCTCCCCCCAACCCCGTCAAACACCGCCCCCTCCCCCAACCCCGGCCCACACCACCCCTCCCCCAAACCCGTCCCACACCTCCCCCTCTCCCAACACTATCCAACACCGCCCACTCCCCAATCCCATCCGAAACCACACCCTCCCACAATGCCGTCCCACACCGTACATTCCCCAACCCCGTCCTACACTGCCCCTTCCCCCATCCCCGTCCAACACCGCCTCCTCCCCAACCACGTCCAACATTGCCCCCTCCCGTGAACCCCATCAAACTCAGCACCCTCCCCAATCCCATCCAACATCGCCCCCTCCCCAACCCCGTCCAACACCGCCTCCTCCCCAAAACCATCCCACGCCTCCCCCTCCCCAACATTGTCCATCACCGTCGCCTCCCCAACCCCGTACGATACCGCCACCACAGCAGCCCCTCCCCAAACCCGTCCCACAACACCCCCTTCCACAAGCCCATCCCACACCAACCACTCCGCCAACACCATCCAACACCGCCCCCACCTTCACCCCGTCCCACACCATCCCCTCCCGAACCCCGTCCAACACCGCCCCTCCCCCAACCCCGTCCAACACCGCCCACTCCCCAATCCCGTCCAAAACCGCCCCCTCACCCCAAACCCATCCCACACCTCCCCTCCCCAACCACGTCCGACATTGCCCCCTCCCGTGAACCCCTTCAAACTCAGCACCCTCCCCAACCCCGTCCAACATCGCCCCCTCCCCAACCCCGTCCAACACGGCTCCCTCCCCAACACTGTCCACCACCGCCCCCACCCCAAACCCTGTCCAACTCCGCCGCATCCCCAACCCCATACGATACCACCCACTCCCCAACTCTGCACCACAAATTCTCCCCAAAACCCGTCCAACACCACCCCCTCCCCAAAATCCATCCCACACTAACCCCTTCCCAACACCATCCAACACCACCCCCACCTTCAACCCCATCCCACACCATCCCCTCCCAAACTCCGTCAAACATCGCCCCCTCCCCAACCATATCCAACACCGCCCCCTCCCCCCAAACACATCTCACACCTCCCCTCCCCAACCACGTCCAACATTGCCCCCTCCCGTGAACCCCTTCAAACTCAGCACCCTCCCCAACCCCGTCCAACATTGCACCGTCCCCAATACCATCCAAAATCGCCCCCTCCCCAAACCTTTCCAACACTGCCACCTCCCTAATCCCGTGCGATACCGCCCACTCTCCAACCCTGCACCACAACACCCTCGCCCCAAAACCCGTCCCACACCTTCCTCTCCCCCGAACCCATCCCACACCAACCCCTCCCGCAACACCATCCAACACCACCCCGACCTTCAACCCCGTCCCACACCATCCCCTCCCAAACCCCGTCCAACACCGCCCCCTCCCCAACCCCGTCCAACACCACCCATCCCCCCAATCCGTTCAACACTGACCGCTCCCCAACCCCGTCCATCACGTCCCCCTCCCCAACCCCGTCGAACACCTCCCCCTCCCGAAAAACCCGTCTAACACCTCCCCCTCCCAATACCTCCATCACCGCCCACTACCTTCAACCCCCTCCATCACCGCCCCCTACCCCAACCCCGTCCAACACTGCACCCTCCCCCAACACCGTCCAACGCTGCCCCCTACCCCAAGCACATACATCACCGTCGCCTCACCCCAATCCCGTCCACCACTGCCCCCTCCCCAACACCGTCCAACACCGCAACCTCCCCCAACCCCGTCCAACATCTCCCCCTCTCCAACCACGTCCAACACTGCCCCCTCCCCAACCCCATCAAAGACCGCCCCTACCCCCAAACCCACCATCACCGCCCACTAACCCCCATGCCCTCCATTACCGCCCCCTCCCCCAACCCTGTCCAACACCGTCCCCTCCACCAACCCTGTCCACCACCGCCCCCTCCCCAACCCAGTCCAACACCACCTCCTCCCCAACTCCATCCAACACCGACGCCTCCCCCAACCCCGTCCAACACCGCTCCGTCAACCCAAACCCTTCGATCACTGCCCCCACCCCTACCCCGTCCAAAACTGGCCCCTCACCAATATCGTCCAACACTGCACCTTCCCCCAACCCCTTCCAACACCGGCCCCTCCCAAACTCCGTTCAACACCTCCCCCTCCCCAACACCGTCCAACACCGCCCCGCTACCCAAACCCGTTCAAAACCGACCGCTCCCCAACTCTGTCCA
The DNA here is from genome assembly GCF_037043375.1 of Chiloscyllium plagiosum. Lineage (NCBI taxonomy): Eukaryota > Metazoa > Chordata > Chondrichthyes > Orectolobiformes > Hemiscylliidae > Chiloscyllium > Chiloscyllium plagiosum. The sequence continues at coordinate 98,029,438 of NW_028270151.1, forward strand.
ACACTGCCCCCCCTCCAGCCCCGTCCACCACCTCCCCCTCCCTAACCCCATCCCACACCTCCCCTCCCAAACCACGTCCAACATTGCCCGTCCCGTGAACCCCTTCAAACTCAGCACCCTCCCCAACCCCGTCCAACATCGCCCCCGCCCCAACCCTGTCCAATACGGCCGCCTCCCCAATCCCGTGCGGTACCGCCCACTCCCCAACCCTGCACCACAACACCCCCTCCCCAAAACCCGTCCCACACCACCCCCTCCCCAACATCCATCGCACGCCAACCCCTCCCCCAACACCATCCAACACCGCCCCCACCTTCGACGCCGTCCCACACCATCCCCTCCCCCAACCCGGTCCAACACCGACCGCTCCCCAACCCCATCCAACACTGCCCCCTCCTCCAGCCCCGTCCAACACCTCCCCCTCCCCAACCCTGTCCAACACTGCCCACTCCCCAATCCCGTCCAACACCGCCGCCTCCCCAACCCCGTACGATACCGCCCACTCCCCAACCCTGCACCACAACACCCCCTCCCGAAAACCCGCCCCACACCACCCCCTCCCCAAAACCATCCCACACCAACCCCTCCCCAACACCATCCAACACCACCCCCACCTTCAACCCCGTCCCACACCATCCCCTCCCAAACTCCGTCAAACATCGCCCCCTCCCCAACCCCGTCCAACACCGACCCTCCCCAAACCCGTCCAACATCGCCCCATACCCAACCCCATCCAACAGGGTTCCCTCCCCAACCCCGTCCAACACCGCCCCGTACCCAACCCCATCCAACACGGTTCCCTCCGCAACCCCGTCCAACACCACCACCTCCCCCCAAACCCATCCCACACCTCCCTCCCCAACCACGTCCAACATTGCCCCTCCCGTGAAACCCTTCAAACTCAGCACCCTCCCCAACCCCGTCCAACATCGCCCCGTCCCCAAGCCCGTCCAACACGGCTCCCTCCCCAACCCAGTCCAATATCGCCGCCTGCACAATCCCGTGCGATTCTGCCCACTCCCCAACCCTGCACCACAACACCCCCTCCCCAAAACCCGTTCCACACTACCCCCTTCCCAAAACCCATCCCACACCACCCCCTCCCCCAACACCATCCAACACCACTCCCACCTTCAACCCCGTCCCACACCATCCCCTCCCAAACCCCGTCCAACACTGCCCCTCCCCAACCCCGTCCAACACTGCCCCTCCCCAACCCCATCCAACTCCACTCCCTCCCCAACCCCGTCCAACACTGACCTCTCCCCAAACCCGTCCATCGCGGCCCACTCCCCCAACCCCGTCCAACACCTCCCCCTCCCGCAAAACCCGTCCAACACCGCCCCCTCACCCCAACCCCGTCCATCACCGCCCTCTCCCCCACCCCATCCAAAACCAACCCCTCACCAATATCGTCCAACACAGCACCCTCCTCCAACCCCGTCAAACACCTCCCCCTCACCGTAACCTCGTCCAACACCGGCCCCTCCCAAACCCCGTTCAACACCGCACCCTCCCCAACCCCGTCCAACTCCGCCCCTCCCCAACACTGTCCAACACCGCTTCCTCCCCAACCCCATCCAAGACCACCCCTTCCCAAACCCGTCCAACACCTCATCCTCCCCAACCCCGTCCAACACTCCCCCCTCCTCCAACCCCGTCCCACACAACCCCATCCCCCAAACCCGCCCCACACCTCCCCCTCCCCAACACTGTCCAACACCGGCCCCTCCCCACCACCTCCAACACCGCACACTCCCCCAACCCCGTCCAACACCTCCCCCTCCCTAACCCCGTCCAACACTGCCCCATCGGCCCAACCCCGTCCAACACGGCCCCTCCCAAACCCCGTCTAACAGCGCACCCTCCCCCAACCCCGTCCAATACCGCCCCCTCCCCAAACCCGTTCAACATCGCACCATCCCCCAACCCCATCCAACACCGACCCTCCCCAGCCCCGTACAACAACTCCCCCTCCCCAATCCAGTGCAATACCGCCCCCTCACCAACCCCGTCCAACACCGCTCCCTCCACAAACCCGTCCAACACCACCCCCTCCCCAATCTCATCCAACACAACCCCTCCCCAACCCCATCCAACACTTCCCCCTCCCCAAACCCGTCCAACACGGCCCCGTCCCCAAACCCCGTCCAACACTGTCCCCTCCCCAACCCGTCCAACACCGCCCCCTCACCCAATGCCGTCAAACACCGACCCCTCCCTCACCCCGTCCAACACCGCCCCGCCCCCCAAACACGTTCAACACCGACCGCTCCCCAACTCTGTCCAACACTGCCCCCTCCCCAACCCCGTCCAACACCGCCCCATCCCCAACCCCGTTCAACCATCGCCCCGTACCCAACCCCATCCAACAGGGTTCCCTCCCCAACCCCGTCCAACACCGTCCCGTACCCAACCCCATCCAACACGGTTCCCTCCCCAACCCCGTCCAACACCACCCCCTCCCCCAAACCCATCCCACACCTCCCTCCCCAACCCCGTCCAACATCGCCCCGTCCCCAAGCCCGTCCAACACGGCTCCCTCCCCAACCCAGTCCAACACCGCCCCCTCCCTAATCCCGTCCAACATTGCCCCCGCCCCACCCTGTCCAATATCGCCGCCTGCCCAATCCCGTACGATACCGCCCACTCCCCAACCCTTCACAACACCCCCTCCCCAAAACCCGTTCCACACTACCCCCTCCCCAAAACCCATCCCACACCAACTCCTCCCCCAACACCATCCAACACCACTCCCACCTTCAACGCCCTCCCACACCACCCCCTCCCAAACCCCGTGCAACGCCGCCCCTCCTCCAGCCCCGTCCAACACCTCCCCCTCCCCAAGCCCGTCCAACATCGCCCCCTCCTCCAACCCTGTCCAACACCGCCGCCTCCCCAACCCCATACGATACCGCCCACTCCCCAACCCTTCACCACAACACCCCCTCCCCAAAACCCGTCCCACACCACCCCCTCCCCCAAACCCATCCCACACCAACCCCTCCCCCAACACCATCCAACTCCACTCCCAACTTCAACCCTGTCCCACACCATCCCCTCCCAAACCCCGTCCAACACCGCCCCTCCCCCCAACCCGTTCAGCACCGACCGCACCCCAACCCCGTCCAACACTGCCCCTCCCCAACCCCGTCCAACACCACTCCCTCCCCAAACCCGTCCAACACTGCCCCTCCCCAACCCCGTCCAACACTGCCCCTCCCCAACCCCATCCAACTCCACTCCCTCCCCAACCCCGTCCAACACTGTCCTCTCCCCAAACCCGTCCATCGCGGCCCACTCCCCCAACCCCGTCTAACACCTCCCCCTCCCGCAAAACCCGTCCAACACCGCCCCCTCACCCCAACCCCGTCCATCACCGCCCTCTCCCCCACCCCATCCAAAACCAACCCCTCACCAATATCGTCCAACACAGCACCCTCCTCCAACCCCGTCCAACACCTCCCCCTCACCGTAACCTCGTCAAACACCGGCCCCTCCCAAACCCCGTTCAACTCCGCCCCGCCCCAACACTGTCCAACACCGCTCCCTCCCCAACCCCATCCAAGACCACCCCTTCCCAAACCCGTCCAACACCGCATCCTCCCCCAACCCCGTCCAACACTCCCCCCTACTCCAACTCCGTCCCACACAACCCCATCCTCCAAACCCACCCGACACCTCCCCCTCCCCAACACTGTCCAACACCGGCCCCTCCCCACCCCCTCCAACACCGCACCCTCCCCCAACCCCGTTCAACACCTCCCTCTCCCTAACCCCGTCCAACCCTGCCCCATCGGCCCAACCCCGTCCAACACGGCCCCTCCCCAAACCCGTTCAACATCGCACCATCCCCCTACCCCATCCAACACCAACCCCTCCCCAGCCCCGTACAACAACTCCCCCTCCCCAATCCAGTGCAACACCGCCCCCTCACCAACCCCGTCCAACACCACCCCCTCCCCAATCTCATCCAACACAGCCCCTCCCCTACCCCATCCAACACTTCCCCCTCCCCAAACCCGTCCAACACGGCCCCGTCCCCAAACCCCGTCCAACACTGTCCCCTGCCCAACCCGTCCAACAGCGCACCCTCCCCCAACCCCGTCCAACACCGCCCCCTCCCCAAACCCGTTCAACATCGCACCATCCCCCTACCCCATCCAACACCAACCCCTCCCCAGCCCCGTACAACAACTCCCCCTCCCCAATCCAGTGCAACACCGCCCCCTCACCAACCCCGTCCAACACCACCCCCTCCCCAATCTCATCCAACACAGCCCCTCCCCTACCCCATCCAACACTTCCCCCTCCCCAAACCCGTCCAACACGGCCCCGTCCCCAAACCCCGTCCAACACTGTCCCCTGCCCAACCCGTCCAACACCGCCCCCTCACCCAATGCCGTCAAACACCGACCCCTCCCTCACCCCGTCAAACACCGACCAATACCCAACCCCGTCCATCATGCTCCCTCCCCAGCTCCGTCCGTCACCGCCCCCTCCCCAAAACCGTCAAACACCGCCCCCTCCCCAAACTCGTGCAACACCACCCCCTCCGGAACCCCACCCAACACGACTCCCTCCCCATCCCCAAATCCGTCCAACACCGCACCCCACCCCGATCCCCGTCCAATACTTTCCCCTCCCCAACCGCATCGAACACCGCCCCTCCCCAACCCCGGCCAAAAATGCCACCTCCCCGAATCCTGTCGAACACTGCCCCCTCCACATCCCCGTCCAATACCGCGCCCTTCCCAACCCTATCCAACACCGCACCCTCCCGAACCGCATCGAACACCACCCCCTCCCAACTCAGTCCAACACCGCCACCTCCCCCAACCCCGTCCAACACCCCCTCCTCAATTACGTCTAACACTTCCCCTCCCCATCCCCGTCCAATACCGCCCCCTTCCCAATCATGTCCAACACCGTCACCTCCCCAACCCCGTCCAACACCGCCCGCTCTCCGAACCCCGTCTAACACTACTCCCTCCCCAATCCCGCCCAACATCGCCCGTCCCCATCCCCGTCCAGTACCGCCCCCTCCCCCAACCCCGTCCGACTGCGCCCGCTCCCCATTCCCCGGCCAACATCGCCCCATCCCCATCCCAGTCCAATACCGCCCCCACCCCAACACTGTCCAACACCGCCTCCTCCAAACATGTCCAACACCGACCCCCATCCCCATCTAACGCCGCCCCTCCCCAACCTCGTCCAACACTGCCCCTCCCCCAACCCCGTCCGACAGCGCCTGCTCCCCATTCCCCGGCCAACACCGCCCCCTCCCCATCCCTGTCCAATACCGCCCCTACCCCAACACTGTCCAACACCTCCCCCTCCCTAACCCCGTCCAACACCGCCCCCTCCCCATACTGGTCCAGCCCCGCCCCCTCCCCAACCCCGCCCAACAGCGCGCCTTCCCAAATCCCTTCCAATACTGCCCACTCCCCAACCCCATCCAACACCGCCCCCTCCCCAACCACGTCCAACACCGCCCCCTCCCCTATCCGGGTCCAACACCACCCCCTCCCCATCCCCATTCAACACCGCCCCCTCCCCATCCCCTTCCAAGACCGTCCCCCTCCCACAACCCCGTCCAACACCGCCCCCTCCCCCAGCTCCGTCCAACACCGCCCCCTCCCCAATCTCCTTCCAACACCGCCCCCTCCCCATCTTTTTCCAACACCGCACCCTCCCCAACCCCATTCAAAACTGCCCCCTCCCTCTGTCCCCCCTCTCTGTCCGCCCCTTGCTCTGTCACCCCCTCCCTTTGCCCCCCACACTCTTTACCCCCTCTCGGTCCCACACTCTCTGTCCCCACTCTTGGTCGCGCCCCTCTGTACTTCTATCTCTTCCCCCTTTCTCTGACCCCCACTCTGTGCCCTTCTCTATCCCCCTCTCGTCGCCCTCTCTCTCCCCCTCTCTCTGTCCCCCCTCTCTCTGTCCCCCCTCTCTGCCCCCCGCCCCCTCTCTCTGTACCCATCTCTCTGTTCACTCTCTCTCTGTCCACCTCTCTCTGCTCCCCCCTTTCTCTGTCCCTCCTTTCTCTGTCCACCTTCTCTCTGTCCCATGTCTCTCTCTGTCGCCCCTCTCTCTCTGCCCCACTCGCCCTCCTCTCTGTCCCCCTCTCTCTGTTCCCCCCCCCTCTCGGATCCCCTCTCTCTGTCGCCCTTCTCGCTGTGTCCCCCTCTCTGTGACGCCCGTCTCTATGTCGCCCTTCTCTCTGACCCCCCTCTCTGTCCCCCCACTCCCTGATCTCTTATATCTCCCCTTCTCTCTGTTACCCTCTCTCTGTCCTCCGCTCTCTCCCCCCCCGTTCCCCTCTCTCTCCCCCTCTCCATGTGCCCCCCTCTCTGTCCACCACACTCTCTACCCTTCTCTTTTTCCCCCTCTGTCCCCCCTTTCTGTCCGCCTCTCTGTGTCCCCCTCTCTCTGTCCCACTCTCTCTGCCCCCTCCCTGTACCCCCTTGCTCTGTTCCCCTCGTCCTCTCTCTCTCTGTACCCCACTCTCTGTTCACTCTCTCTCTGTCCCCTCTCTCCGACCCCCCTTTCTGTTCCCCCTCTGTCCACTCCTTTCTCTGTACCCCCTCTCTCTGCCCCCTCTCTCCGTCCCCTGTCTCTCTGTCGCTCCTCTTTCTCTGTCCCTGCCCCCACTCTATCTGTTCCCCTCTCTCTCTGTTCCCCTATCTGTCGCCCGTCTCTATGTCGCCGCTCTCTCTGCCCCTCTCTCTGTTCCCCCACTTCCTGACCTCTTCTATCGCCCCCTCTCTCTGTTCCCCTCTCTCTGTTCCCCTCTCTCTGTCCCCCTCTCTCTGTGCCCACCTCTCTGTGCCCACCTCTCTGTCCACACCTCTGTGTCCGTCTCTCTGTCCCGCCTGTCTCCCACGCTCTCTGTCCCCAATCTCTGTTACCCCTCTCTGTCCTCCCACTCTCTCTCCCCGTCTCTCTGTCCCCTCCTCTCTCTCTCCCCCGCTCAGTCCCCCATCCCTATCTCAATGTCCCCCATCTCTCTCCCCACTTTCTCTGTCCCCCCTCTCTGTCCCCCTCCCTCTCTGTTCTCCACGTCCCCGTCACTTCGTACCCTTCTCTCCTTCCCCCCTCTCTGCACCCCCTCTCTCTTTCCCTGGTCTCTCTCTGTCGTTCCTCTCTGCACCCCACCCCCCTCTCTGTCGCCCCCTCTCCCCCCCTCTCTGTCCCCATCTCTCTGCCCCCCTCTCTTTCCCCCTTTCTCTGTTCCCCTCTCGCTCTGTTCCCCTGTCTTGTCGCCCTTCTCGCTCTGTCCCCATCTCTCTGTTCCCCCCTCTCTCTGTTCCCCTATCTGTCGCCCGTCTCTATGTCGCCGCTCTCTCTAACCCCATCTCTCTGTCCCCCCACTCCCTGACCTCTTCTATCTCCCACCTCTCTCTGTTCCCCTCTCTCTGTCCCCCACTCTCTTTCCCCTCTCTCTTCCCCTCTATCTGTCCTCCTTCTCTCTGTCCCCCTCTCTATCTGTACCCCTCTTTCTGTCCTCGTCTCCCTGCCCCCCCTCTCGCTGTCCCCCTCTATCTGTCCTCCGCTCTCTGTCCCGCCCGCTCTGTCCTCCTCTCTCTGTCCCCCCTCTCTGTCCCCCCCTCTCTCTGTCCCCCATCTCTCTGTCCTCCTCTTTCTGTCCCTCTCTCTCTGTCCCCCTCTCTTTTCCCCCTCTATCTCTGTTGCCCCTCACTCTGTCCCCCCTCTCTCTGTTCCCCTCTCTTTGTCCCCCTCTCTCTGTCCCCTACTCTCTGTCCCCCTCTCTCTGTCCCCCGCTCTCAGTCCCTATCTCTCTGTCCCCCACTCTGTCTCCCTCTCTCTGACCCCTCTCTCATTATGTCCTCCCCTATTTCTCTCTCTCTCCCTCCCTCACCTTATCTCTCCCTTGCCCCCCCCCCCCCCCCCCCCTGCTCCTTCACTCTCTCCACCTTCTCTCACTCTCGATCCCCTGATCTCGGTCTCTCTTTCTCCCCACCTCGCTCTGTTTCTCTCTGATTAAATTTCTCTCCCTCCTGCCCCTCCCTCTCTCTCTGACACACTCTGTCTCTCTGACGTCTCCCTCCTCCTCTAATCCAGACGGGGGTTGGGGGCGGGGTGGTGGGAAGTTTGGTGCTTTGGCTGTATGTGGTTGGAGGGGTGGTTGTGAGATGAGAGAGAGATATGGGAGGTGGGAGGGGGGGAAAATGGAGTAGTGACGGAATTGCGGGAGGGAGGCAGATGGCAGGAGAGAGAGAGAGAATGCAGGGGAGGGGAGAGGAAAGAGTGGAGGCAGGTGAAGATATCAGGGTTGGGGTGTGTGAGAGAGAGAGGGTGGACGAGGGAGAGTGAAAGGGAGAGGTGGTGAGAAATAGAGAGTGTGCAGAGAGGGAGAGGGAGAGAGGGAGCAGAAAGAGTAGGGGAGAGGAAATAGGGAGGCCAGGTTGGAGTGGGGGGACAGAGGGAGTTAGACCCAGCTCCTGAGCTCAGGGCGCGGTGCCCTCCACTTCCCTGAGGACCAGGACTTGGGGCTGAGTCTGTGTCTGTCCAGCTCAGCTTCTCCAACACAAAGACACACAACAACATCGCTTTAATCAACATTTTTATTGTTTACAAATAGAAGTGATGGATACAGTCAGTGGGATGGTGCCTTTTCTCACTGGCTCCTGAGTTCTGAGAAACATTGAAATGTTTCCCTGTAACCCTCCTGTGGGATAAGGATAGACAAACCAGCGGTACCCTCAGTCTGTTACCATAGCGACAGGCGGCTCCATCGCTGAAACACTGAACTGAAATGAGAAAATCCCGGATGGATTGATTAATGAGGGAATTTGATTGATGGATGATTTGGGTGAAGGGATATTTCAGCACATTCTTCAGCTGCTGCCTGAACTTAGTCTGGGTCACGGCATAAATCGCGGTGTTTGTGCAGCAACGGAGGAGCTGCAGCATGAAACACAAAGTCATCGAGATACACAGGGGTATCCACAATTAACCACAGCCGTCTACATATAGAATACAGCATGAACGTTGACCACAACAGGATGAAATTGGCCGAGATCACAAACAGTAATATGATGGATTTTTTTTCGATTTCTCATTTCAGTGTCAGACTGAGCGTCCCCATTGGTGTGAGAGCGGAGTCTCCTGCGGGCTCTGCTGGTCACTAAAATGTGTCTGACGGTGAGAACATTGAGCAGCAGAATCAGGAGAAATGGGACACACGGGGTTAGAATCTGGTGGAGGAACTCGATTGTGAACCAGACAATGGAGTAATAAACAGCGAGTGTTACATCACAAAACCAGGGGCGGTTCATCAGCCAATACCGAGCCGTGAGCATAAAATACCAGGAAATGTTCTTTAAACAGCTCAGCACAGTCACTGCTCCCAGAACCACAGCCGCCGTTTTCTCACTGCAGTATTTACTTTTCAGCTTCTGGCAACAAATGGCCACAATCCGATCAAAGGTGAAAGTGACAGTGAACCAGACAGAGCAGTCAGTGGCTGCATAAAGCAGGACGGCGTGGATATTACATACGGGGACGGAGGACACCAGGAAATAAAACTGTTCCCGATAAACAATGTGAATGTCTCTCAGGATCAGGTCGAGGATAATGACCAGGAGATCCGCCGCTGCCATGACCCCCAGGTAACGTCTGACACATGGAGACAATCCACAATCTTGATAAAGCAGGACATAGATGGTCACTACGTTAACTATGAGGAAGGAAAACAAAGGGATCGTTTGATCGGGGGCCCAGTGAGATTTTCAAATGTGTCCCCATATTCAGGGACTTATTAAAATATTGGAGCTGGAATAACAAATGGGAAGGTCGGAATTACTGACAAAAATGTGACATAAACCACAAGAAACCCTCCCTCCCCAAACACACAGAGAAACATCCATAAGGACAGATGGTTTCGAGAACATTCCCACACACTCGATCACTCGAGAGCAGACGCAGGTCACTCCTTCCCAGTTCCTAATACAGAGGGTTGAAACGTTGCTGTCCTGAAGGATTCTCTCCCAGTTTCATGTAGACAAACAGAGTTTGGGAGTTCCTGTATTTTGGTCTAAATTGTGGTCGATCCTGTGTCGTGAAGAAATGTAAACGCCAGGAAAACGTATTCACCCCTTTAACTGCCTGAGGGGCCTTCGGAACAGTGTCTCCTTCTCCCTGGAACGGATCTCTTCCCTCGGGATCTTATCGTTTGTTCAATTCACTGACGTCCGGCCGTTCACAAACAACGCCAGGGACAGAACGTTCCGGGGAATGTCAGTTATAGAATGTCAGGGACAGAACGTTCCGGGGAATGTCAGTTATAGGATGTCAGGGACAGAACGTTCCGGGGAATGGCAGTTATAGAATGTCAGGGACAGAACGTTTCAAAATGGCAGTTATAGAATGTCGGGGACAGAACGTTCCGGGGAACTTCTTGACCTGTCCATGACCTTCTCCCATCCTCTCTGACCTATCACCTCTCCCCCACCTCCGTCTCCCGATCACATTCCCAGCTCCCTTACCCCAGCCCCAGCTCCTGCACCAGCCCCAGCCCCAGCCCCAGCTCCTGCCCCTGCCCCTTCCCCTGCCCCTGCCACTGCCCAGCCCCCTCCTATTTATCTCTCAGCTCCCCGGCCCACAAGCCTCATTCCTGATGAAGGGATTACGCCTGAAACGTTCATTCCCCTGCTCCTCGGATGCTGCCTGGCCTGCTATGCTTTTCCAGCACCGCCTTCCCAGTCTGGAAACAGTCCGACACCATCATACTCACAGGATCAGGCCTGATGGGTAATTTAGATTAGATTAGATTATTTACAGTGTGGAAACAGGCGCTTCATCCCAACAAGTCCACACCGACCCGCCGAAGAGCAACCCACCCAGGCCCATTCCCCTACGTTTACCCCTTCACCTAACACTATGGACAATTTCTCATGGCCAATTCATCTAACCTGCACATTTATTTTGGACTGTGGGAAGAAACCGGAGCACCCGGTGGAAACCCACGCAGACATGGGGAGAATGTGCAAACTCCACACAGTCAGTCACCTGAGTCGGGAATTGAACCCAGGTCTTTGGCGCTGTGAGGCAACAGTGCTCACCACTATGCCACCGTGCCGCCCATAATGTTTCATGAAGCCCCATCACCATCCCTGGGTATATCCTGTCCCACCGGCAGGACAGACCCACCAGTGGTGGGGACACCCTGGGATACATTCAGGGAAGGATTTAGCCTGCAATTCTCCAACATTGATTCCAGAACTCAGGAAATCTCATGGTAACAGCTCATGGTCAAGGAAATCGCCTGAGGATGTTTATCTCCTGCCCCCCACCCCTCCTCTCGGTGATAACTCAGTTCCCCTCGATGTTGGAAACAAATCAGAGGCAGCACTGAGGGTGACAAGGACACAGACCGTCCTCTGGGTGTGGGACTTCAATGTCCATCACCAGGAGTCTCCCCACAGGCCCACCGCTGCCTGAGCAGGGACAGGCTTCAATACACAACAGCCAGACTGGGGGAAACATTCTCACCAAACTCCTTGTCCCAGATGGGTCTGTCCCTGACAGTATCTGGAGGAGCAGCCTGCACACAGTCCTGGTGGAAGGAAAGTCTCAGCCTCATATTTGACATACTCAAGATTAGTGTGTTGCTGGAAACGCACAGCAGGTCAGGCAGCATCCGAGGAGCAGGAATATCACCGTTTCTGGCAGCAGACCTTCATCACGAATGAGTCTGAGAAACTCCGGGATGGAGAGATAAATCATATTAGGCGTACTGCTTACTGTGTGATGTGGCACTCCCTCCTGTGAAGTAGGACATACTTCTAAAGGACTAAGCACATGGAAACTGGCCATCCATGAGGTACTGTGGGCTAGTAACAGCTGCAGCAGCAATGGCCTTCCCTCCATCATAAAGTCAGAAGTGGGCTGTTCACTGATGGTTTCAAAATATTCAGCACCACTCACGACTGCACCGATACTGAAGCAGGCTAATCAGCCCATCAAGAGTTTTAAACAGGAACAGAATGAGGCCATTCAGCCATTGGAGGCTGTTACTCAGCGATTGGAGCAGATCTTTTAATGTCTCATACCTGTTGCACAGGAAATGGAAGGGAACATTCAGCAATTCAAAGCTGCTACACAGGAATGCGGGGAGCTGTGTAGACCAGAGCAGTGCATTGATCTATAAACCCGGACTAGATATCTGTCCAGCACCGGGAGCTATGCAGAATTCAGCAGTGTACGAATGTGTGAACCTGAAAGAAATATCATTTCAGCACAGGGAGCTGCACGGACTACACAATTGCATTATCTATGAAACTCAACCAGTTAGTCTGACCATCATAGGACCAGTACAGTAATCACCGTGAATTAATCTGTAAAAGAGGAGCAGTTACCATCCCAGCATGTAGGACTGTGTACCCCACCCGAGTGCATTGATCTGTACACCAGGAGCTGTTACCCTCCCAGCATGGAGGACTGTGTACCCCACCCCAGTGCATTGAACTGTAAACCAGGAGCAGTTACCCTCCCAGCATGTCGGAGTGTGTACACCACCCCAGTGCATTGATCTAAAACGAAGGAGCAGTTACGCTCCCCGAACGTAGGATTATGCACATCATCCCACTGTATTGATCTGTAAGCCAGGAGCCGAAAACTCCCAGTATATAAGACTGTGTACACCACCCCAGTGCATTGATCTGTAACCGAGCAGCAGTTACCCTCCCAGCATGTAGGACTATGTACCCCAGCCCAGTGCATTGATCTGTAAACCAGTAGCATTTACCGGCCCAGCATGTTGCACTGTGTACACCAGCTCAGTGCATTGAGCTGGTGTACACCAGCGAGGAGCAGTTAACTTTCCGGCACGTAGAGCTGTGTACCCCACCCCAGTGCATTGATGTGTAAACCAGGAGCAGTTATCCTCGAAGCATGCAGGACTGTATACCCCACACAAGTGCATTGATCTGTAAACAAAGAGCATTTACACCCCCCCTCCGAGAATGTAGGACTCAGTACACCACCCCAGTGCATTGATCTGTAAACCAGGAGCAGTTACCCTCCCAGCATGTCGGAGTGTGTACACCACCCCAGTGCATTGATCTGAAACGAAGGAGCAGTTACGCTCCCCGAACGTAGGATTATGCACATCACCCCACTGCATTGATCTGTAAGCCAGGAGCCGAAAACTCCCAGTATTTAGGACTGTGTACATCCCCAGTGCATTGATCTGTAACCGAGCAGCAATTACCCTCCCAGCATGTAGGACTGTGTACACCACCCCAGTGCATTGATCTGTAAACCAGGAGCAGTTACCCTCCCAGCTAGTAGAGCTGTGTGCACCACCCCAGTGCATTGATCTGTAACCGAGCAGCAGTTACCCTCCCAGCATGTAGGACTATGTACCCCAGCCCAGTGCATTGATCTGTAAACCAGTAGCATTTACCGGCCCAGCATGTTGCACTGTGTACACCAGCTCAGTGCATTGAGCTGGTGTACACCAGCTAGGAGCAGTTAACTTTCCGGCACGTAGAGCTGTGTACCCCACCCCAGTGCATTGATGTGTAAACCAGGCGCAGGTACGCTCCCAGCATGCAGGACTGTGTACCCCACCCCAGTGCAATGATCTGTAGACAAAGAGCAGATTCCCTCATTGCATGTAGGACTGTGTACAGCACCCCAATGCATTGATCTGTAAACCAGGAGCAGTTTCACTCCCAGCATGTAGGACTGTGCACACCATCCCAGTGCATTGATCTGTAAGCCAAGAGCAGTTACCATCCGAGCATCTAGGACTGTGTACACCACACCAGTGCATTGATCTGTAACACAGCAGCCGCTGCCCTCCCAGCATGTAGAGCTGTGTACCCCACCCCAGTGCATTGATCTGAAATACAGGAGCAATTACACTTCCAGCATGTAGGACTGTGTACCCCACCCGAGTGCATTTATCTGTAAACCAGGAGCCGTTACCTTATTAGCATTTAGGACTGAGTACTTCAACGCAGTGCATTGATCTCTAAACCAGGAGCAGTTACCGGCCCAGCATGAAGGACTATGTACCCCACCCCAGTGCATTGATCTGCAAACCAGGAGCAGTAAAAATTCCAGCATGTTGGACTATGTTCCCCTTGTCCAGTGCATTGATCTGTAAACCACAAGCAGTTACCGTCACAGCATTTAGGACTGTGTACCCAACCCCAATGCATTGATCTGGAAACCAGGAGCAGTTAAACTCCCAGCATGGAGGACTGTGTATACCACCTCAGTGCATTGATCTGTAAACCAGGAGCAGTTACTCTCCCAGCAAGTCGTACTGTGTAAACCACCCTAGTGCATTGATCTGAAGACCAGGAGCATTTATACTTCCAGCATGTAGGACTCTGAACACGACCCCAGTGCATTGATCTGCAAACCAGGAGCAGTTACCCTCCCAGAATGTAGGACTGTGTATCACACCACAGTGCATTGATCTGTAAACAAGAGCAGTTAGCCTTCCAGCATGTAGGACTGTCTACACCACCCCAGTGCATTGATCTGTAAACCAAGAGCAGTTACCCTCCCCGCATGTCGGACTGTGTACACCACCCCAGTGCATTGATCTGTAACTAAGGAGCAGATACCTTCCCAGCATGTAGGACTGTGTACACCACCCCAGTGCATTGATCTGTAAACCAGGAGCAGGTAACCTCCCAGCATGTAGGACTGTGTACACGACCCGAGTGCATTGATCTGTAAGCCAGGAGCAGTAACCCTCTCAGCATGTCGGACTGTGTACACCACCCCAGTGCATTGATCTGTAACTAAGGAGCAGTTACCCTCCCCGAACATAGGATTGTGCTCATCACCCAACTGCATTGATCTGTAAGCCAGGAGCCGATAACCTCCCAGTATTTAGGACTGTGTACACCACCCCAGTGCATTGATCTGTAACTGAGCAGCAGTTACCCTCCCAGCATGTAGGGCTGTGTACACCACCCCAGTGCATTGATCTGTAAACCAATAGCATTTACCCGCCAAGCATGTTGGACTTTTTACATCATCCCAGTGCATTGATCTTTAAACCAGGAACCTTTACCCTCCCAGCATTTAGGACTGTGTACACCAGCTCAGTGCATTGAGCTGGTGTACACCAGCGAGGAGCAGTTATCCTTCCAGCACGTAGAGTTGTGTACCCCAAACCAGTGCGTTGATGTGTAAACCAGGAGCAGTTCTCCTCGAAGCATGCAGGACTGTGCACACCAGCCCAGTGCATTGATCTGTAAACCACAACATTTACCCTCCCAGCATGTAGGACTGTGTACCCCACACCAGTGCATTGATCTGTAATCTAGGTGGAGTTAACCTTCCAACAGGTAGAGCTGTGTACACCACCCAGTGCATTGATCTGTACACCTGGAGCAGTTACCCTCCGACCATGTAGGACTGTATACCTCACCCCAGTCCGATGATCTGTAAACCAGGAGCAGTTCCCCTCCCCACAGGGAGGACTGTGAACCCCAGCCCAGTACATTGATCTGTAAAACAGGAGCCATAATACTTCCAGCATTTAGGACTGTGTACACCACCCCAGTGCATTGATCTGTAAACCAGGAGCAGTTACCCACTCAGCATGTAGGAGAATGTACCCCACCCCAGTGCATTGATCTGTAAACCAGGAGCAGTCCACCTCCAAGCATGTAGGGCTGTGTACACTACCAGAGTGCATTCATGTGGAGACCACAAGCAGTCACCGTCCCAGCATGTAGGACTGTGTACGTCACCCCAGTGCATTGACCTGTAAACCAGGAGCAGTAACCCTCCCAGCACATAGGACTGTGTGCACCAACCCAGAGCATTGATCTGTAATTCAGGAGCGGTTACCCTCCCAGCATGTGGGATTGTGTACCCCACCCCAGTGCATTGATCTGTAACTAAGGAGCAGTTACCCTCCCCGAACGTAAGATTGTGCTCATCACCCCACTGCATTGATCTGAAAGCCAGGAGCTGAAAACCTCCCAGTATTTAGGGCTGTGTACACCACCCTAGTGCTTGATCTGTAACCGAGCAGCAGTTACCCTCCCAGCATGTAGAGCTGTGTGCACCAGCTCAGTGCATTGAGCTGGTGTACACCAGCTAGGGGCAGTTAACCTTCCGGCACGTAGAGCTGTGTACCCCACCCCAGTGCGTTGATGTGTAAACCAGGAGCAGTTATCCTCGAAGCATGCAGGACTGTGTACCCCACCAAGGTGCATTGATTTGTAAACAAAGAGCAGATTCCCTCCCAGAATGTAGGACTGTGTACACCACCCCAGTGCATTGACCTGTAAACCAGGAGCAGTTACCCTTCCAGCACGTAGAGCTGTGTCTACCACCCCATGGCGTTTCTTCTGTAAACCAGGATCAGTTACCCTCACAGCAAGCAGGACTGCGTACACCACCCCAGTGCATTGATCTGTAAACCAGGCGCAGGTACGCTCCCAGCATGCAGGACTGTGTACCCCACCCCAGTGCAATGATCTGTAAACAAAGAGCAGATTCCCTCCTAGCATGTAAGACTGTGTACAGCACCCCAATGCAATGATCTGTAAACCAGGAGCAGTTTCACTCCCAGCATGTAGGACTGTGCACACCATCCCAGTGCATTGATCTGTAAGCCAAGAGCAGTTACCATCCGAGCATCTAGGACTGTGTACAACACAACAGTGCATTGATCTGTAACACAGCAGCAGCTGCCCTCCCAGCATGTTGAGCTGTGTACCCCACCCCAGTGCATTGATCTGAAATACAGGAGCAATTACACTTCCAGCATGTAGGACTGTGTACCCCACCCGAGTGCATTTATCTGTAAACCAGGAGCCGTTACCTTATTAGCATTGAGGAATGAGTACTTCAACGCAGTGCATTGATCTCTAAACCAGGAGCAGTTGCCCGCCCAGCATGTAGGACTATGTACCCCACCCCAGTGCATTGATCTGCAAACCAGGAGCAGTACAAATTCCAGCATGTTGGACTATGTACCCCTTGTCCAGTGCATTGATCTGTAAACCACAAGCAGTTACCGTCACAGCATTTAGGACTGTGTACACAATCCCAGTGCATTGATCTGAAAACGAGGAGCAGTTAACTGCCCAGCATGTAGGACTGTGTACCCAACCCCAATGCATTGATCTGTAAACCAGGAGCAGTTAACCTCCCAGCATGGAGGACTGTGTATACCACCTCAGTGCATTGATCTGTAAACCAGGAGCAGTTACCCTCCCAGCATGTCGTACTGTGTAAACCACCCTAGTGCATTGATCTGAAGACCAGGAGCATTTACACTTCCAGCATGTAGGACTCTGAACACGACCCCAGTGCATTGATCTGCAAACCAGGAGCAGTTACCCTCCCAGAATGTAGGACTGTGTACACCACCCCAGTGCATTCATCTGTAAACTAGGAGCAGATACCCTCCCAGCATGTACGACTGTGTACACCAGCCCAGTGCATTGATCTGTAAGCCAGGAGCAGGTACCCTCCCAGCATGTAGGACTGTGTACACCACCCCAGTGCATTGATCTGTAAACCAGGAGCAGGTACCCTCCCAGCATGTAGGACTGTGTACACCACCCCAGTGCATTGATCTGTAAGCCAGGAGCAGTAACCCTCCCAGCATGTCGGACTGTGTACACCACCCCAGTGCATTAATCTGTAACTAAGGAGCAGTTACCCTCCCCGAACATGGGATTGTGCTCATCACCCAACTGCATTGATCTGTAAGCCAGGAGCCGACAACCTCCCAGTATTTAGGACAGTGTACACCACCCCAGTGTATTGATCTGTAAACCAATAGCATTTACCCGCCAAGCATGTTGGACTTTTTACATCATCCCAGTGCATTGATCTTTAAACCAGGAGCCTGTACCCTCCCAGCATTTAGGACTGTGTACACCAGCTCAGTGCATTGAGCTGGTGTACACCAGCGAGGAGCAGTTAACCTTCCGGCACGTAGAGTTGTGTACCCCACCCCAGTGCGTTGATGTGTAAACCAGGAGCAGTTCTCCTCGAAGCATGCAGGACTGTGTACACCAGCCCAGTGCATTGATCTGTAAACCACAACATTTACCCTCCCAGCATGTAGGACTGTGTACCCCACACCAGTGCATTGATCTGTAATCTAGGTGGAGTTAACCTTCCAACACGTAGAGCTGTGTACACCACCCAGTGCATTGATCTGTACACCTGGAGCAGTTACCCTCCGACCATGTAGGACTGTGTACCCCACCCCAGTCCGATGATCTGTAAACCAGGAGCAGTTCCCCTCCCCACAGGTAGGACTGTGAACCCCAGCCCAGTACATTGATCTGTAAAACAGGAGCCATAATACTTCCAGCATTTAGGACTGTGTACACCACCCCAGTGATTTGATCTGTAACCCAGCAGCAGTTACCCGCCCAGCATGTCGGACTGTGTACAACACCCCAGTGCATTGATCTGTAAACCAGGAGCAGATACCTTCCAACATGTAGGACTGTGTACACCACCACAGTGCATTGATCTGTAAACCAGGAGCAGGTGTCCTCCCAGCATGCAGGAATGTGTACACCACCCCAGTGCATTGATCTGCAAGCCAGGAGCAGTTACCCTCCCAGCAGGTAGGACTGTGTATCCCACCCCAGTGCATTGATCTGTAAACAAGGAGCAGTTACACTCAGAGCATGTAGAACTGCGTACCCCACCCCAGTGCATTCATCTGTAAACCAGGAGCAGTTACCCTCCCAGCATGTCGGACTGTGTACACCACCCCAGTGCATTGATCTGTAACTAAGGAGCAGTTACCCTCCCCGAACGTAAGATTGTGCTCATCACCCCACTGCATTGATCTGTAACCCAGGAGCTGAAAACCTCCCAGTATTTAGGGCTGTGTACACCACCCTAGTGCATTGATCTGTAAACCAGGAGCAGTAACCCTCCCAGCATGTCGGACTGTGTACACCACCCCAGCGCATTGATCTGTAACTAAGGAGCAATTACTCTCCCCGAACATAGGATTGTGCTCATCACCCAACTGCATTGATCTGTAAGCCAGGAGCCGACAACCTCCCAGTATTTAGGACTGTGTACACCACCCCAGTGCATTGATCTGTAACTGAGCAGCAGTTACCCTCCCAGCATGTAGGGCTGTGTACACCATCCCAGTGCATTGATCTGTAAACCAATAGCATTTACCCGCCCAGCATGTTGGACTTTTTACATCATCCCAGTGCATTGATCTTTAAACCAGGAGCCGTTACCCTCCCAGCATTTAGGACTGTGTACACCAGCTCAGTGCATTGAGCTGGTGTACACCAGCGAGGAGCAGTTAACCTTCCGGCACGTAGAGCTGTGTACCCCACCCCAGTGCGTTGATGTGTAAACCAGGAGCAGCTATCCTCCCAGCATGTAAAGCTGTGTGCACCACCACAATGCATTGATCTGTAACCGAGCAGCAGTTACCCTCCAAGCATGTAGGACTATGTAACCTAGCCCAGTGCATTGATGTGTAAACAAGCAGCATTTACCCGCCCAGCATGTAGGACTGTGTACATCACCCCTGTGCATTGATCTTTAAACCAGAAGCCGTTACCCTCACAGCATTTAGGATTGTGTACAGCAGCTCAGTGCATTGAGCTGATGTACACCAGCTAGGAGCAGTTATCTTTCCGGCACGTAGAGCTGTGTACCCCACCCCAGTGCGTTGATGTGTAAACCAGGAGCAGTAATCCTCGAAGCATGCAGGACTTTGTACCCCACCCAAGTGCATTGATCTGTAAACAAATAGCAGACTCCTTCCAAGCATGTAGGACCGTGTAGATCACCCCAGTGCATTGATCTGTATACCAGAATCAGTTACCCTCCCAGAATGTAGGACTGTGTACACCACCCCAGTGCATTGATCTGGAAACCAGGAGCAGTTACCCTCCCAGCATGTAGGACTGTGTACACGACCCCAGTGCATTGATCTGTAATCTAGGGGCAGTTAACCTTCCAGCACGTAGAGCTGTGTACACCACCCCATGGCGTTTCTTCTGTAAACCAGGATCAGTTACCCTCCCAGCAAGCAGGACTGTGTACACCACCCCAGTGCATTGATCTGTAAACCAGGCGCAGGTACCCTCCCAGCATGCAAGACTGTGTACCCCACCCCAGTGCAATGATCTGTAAACAAAGAGCAGATTCCCTCCGAGCATGTAGGACTGTGTACTGCACCCCAGTGCATTGATCTGTAAGCCAAGAGCAGTTACCATCCGAGCATCTAGGACTGTGTATACCACACCAGTGCATTGATCTGTAAAACAGCAGATGCTGCCCTCCCAACATGTAGAGCTGTGTACCCCACCCCAGTGCATTGATCTGAAATGCAGGAACAATTACACTTCCAGCATGTAGGACTGTGTACCCCACCCGAGTGCATTTATCTGTAAACCAGGAGCCGTTACCTTATCAGCATTTAGGAATGAGTACTTCAACGCAGTGCATTGCTCTCTAAACCAGGAGCAGTTACCCGCCCAGCATGTAGGACTATGTACGCCAACCCCAGTGCATGGATCTGCAAACCACGAGCAGTAAAAATTCCAGCATGTTGGACTATGTACCCCTTGTCCAGTGCATTGATCTGTAAACCACAAGCAGTTACCGTCACAGCATTTAGGACTGTGTACACAATCCCAGTGCATTGATCTGTAAACGAGGAGCAGTTAACTGCCCAGCATGTAGGACTGTGTACCCAACCCCAGTGCATTTATCTGTAAACCAGGAGCAGTTAACCTCCCAGCATGGAGGACTGTGTATACCACCTCAGTGCATTGATCTGTAAACCAGGAGCAGTTACCCTCCCAGCATGGAGGACTGTGTAACCACCCTAGTGCATTGATCTGAAGACCAGGAGCATTTACACTTCCAGCATGTAGGACTCTGAACACGACCCCAGTGCATTGATCTGCAAACCAGGAGCAGTTACCCTCCCAGAATGTAGGACTGTGTAAACCACCACAGTGCATTGATCTGTAAACCAGGAGCAGATACCCTCCCACCATGTAGGACTGTGTACACCACCCCAGTGCATTGATCTGTAAACAAGAGCAGTTACCCTTCCAGCATGTAGGACTGTCTACACTACCCCAGTGCATTGATCTGTAAACCAAGAGCCGTTACCCTCCCCGCATGTAGAACTGTGTACACCACCCCAGTGCATTGATCTGTAAACTAGGAGCAGAAACTTCCCAGCATGTAGGACTGTGTACACGACCCCAGTGCATTGATCTGTAAGCCAGGAGCAGTAACCCTCCCAGCATGTCGGACTGTGTACACCACCCCAATGCATTGATCTGTAACTAAGGAGCAGTTGCCCTCTCCGAAGGTAGGATTGTGCTCATCACCCAACTGCATTGATCTTTAAGCCAGGAGCCGACAACCTCCCAATATTTACGACTGTGTACACCAACCCAGAGCATTGATCTGTCATTCAGGAGCATTTAACCTCCCAGCAAAGAGGACTGTGTACCCCACCACATTGCATTGATCTGTAAACTAGGAGCAGTTACCCTCGCAGCATGTAGGACTGTGTACACCACACCTGTGCATGGAACTGTAAGCCCGGAGCAGTTACTCTCCCAGCATGTAGTACTGTGTACCCTACCACAGTGCATTGATCTGTAAACTAGGAGCAGTTCCCCTCCCAGCATGTAGGACTGTGTACACCATCCCCGTTGCATTGACCTGTAAACCAAGAGCACTTACCCTCCCCGTACATCGGACTGTGCACACCACTCCAGTGCATTGAACTGTAAAGCAGGAGGAGTTACCCTCCCAGCAGAAAGGACTGTGTACCCCACTCCGGAGCATTGATCTGTAAACCAGAAGCAGTTACCCTTCCAACATGCAGGACTGTGTACACGACCCCAGTGCATAGATCTGTAAACCAGGAGCAGGTGCCCTCCCAGTACTTAGCACAGTGTACACGACCCCAGTGCATTGATCGATAAACCAGGATCTGTTACCATCCCAGCATGTACAGGTGTGTACCCCACCCCAGTGCATTGATCTGTAAACCAGGAGCAGGTACCCTCCCAGCATGTAGGACTGTGTACACCACCCCAGTCCGTTGATCTCTAAACCAGGAGCAGTTAACCTCCCAGCATGCAGGACTGTGGACACGACGCCAGTGAATTGATCTGTAAACAAGGAGAAGGTACCCTCCCAGCATATAGGACTGTGTACACTACCACAGTGCATTCATGTGGTGACCACACGCAGTCACCGTCCCAGCATGTAGGACTGTTTACACCAGCTCAGTGCATTGATCTGTAAACGAGGAGGAGTTAACCTCCCAGCATGGAGGACTGTGTACCCCACTCCAGTGCATTGATCTGTAAACCAGGAGCAGTTAACCTCCCGGCAGGGAGGACTGTGTACACCACCCCAGTCCATTGATTTGAAAACCAGCAGCATTTATACTTCCAGCATGTAGGACTCTGTACACCACCCCAGTGCATTGATCTGTAAACAAGCAGCATTTACCCGCCCAGCATGTAGGACTGTATACATCACCCCTGTGCATTGATCTTTAAACCAGAAGCCGTTACCCTCACAGCATTTAGGACTGTGTACACCAGCTCAGTGCATTGAGCTGGTGTACACCAGCTAGGAGCAGTTCACTTTCCGGCACGTAGAGCTGTGTTCCCCACCCCAGTTCGTTGATGTTTAAACCAGGAGCAGTTATCCTCGAAGCATGCAGGACTGTGTACCCCACCCAAGTGCATTGATCTGTAAACAAAGAGCAGATTCCCTCCAAGCATGTAGGACCGTGTAGATCACCCCAGTGCATTGATCTGTATACCAGAATCAGTTACCCTCCCAGAATGTGGCATTGCTTGTCAAAGATAGTATTACAGCGGTGGAAAGGACGATGGATGAGGACTTGCCATCTGAGGTAGTTTGGGCTGAGGTTAGGAATAGGAAAGGTGAGGTCACCCTGTTAGGAGTCTTTTACAGGCCTCCGAATAGTCCTAGAATCATTGAAGAAAGGATTGGGAAGGTGATTCAGGAGATGAGTGACAGTAATAGGGTGGTTGTTATGGGGGACTTTAACTTTCCTGATATTGATTGGGAAAGCTATAGCTCAAGTTCGTTAGATGGGTCAGTGTTTGTTCAATGTGTGCAGGAGAGTTTCCTGACACAATATGTAGACAGGCCAACAAGAGGAGAGGCCATACTGGATTTGGTTCTGGGTAACGAACCAGGCCAGGTGTTAGAATTAGAGGTAGGTGAGCACTTTGGGGATAGTGACCATAATTCGGTGATTTTTACACTCGTGATGGAGAGGGATAAGTGTGTACTACAGGGCAAGAGTTATAGTTGGGGTAAGGGAAATTATGATGCGGTGAGGCATGACTTAGGATGTGTGGCTTGGAAAAGTAGACTCCAAGGCAAGAGTGTAAAGGATATGTGGAACTTGTTCAAGGGGCAACTATTGAGTGTCCTTGATAATTATGTACCTGTCAGGCAGGAAGGAAAGGGTCGTGCGAGGGAGCCGTGGTTTAATAAGGAATTGGAATCCCTTGTTAAATGGAAGAGGGCGGCCTATCTCAAGATGAGACGTGAAGGTTCAATTGGGGCGATTGAGAGTTATAGGGTAGCCAGGAAGGACCTGAAGAGAGAGCTAAAAGCAGCAAGGAGGGGACATGAAAGGTCCTTAGTCGATAGGATTAGGGAAAACCCTAAGGCTTTCTATAGGTATGTTAGGAATAAAAGAATGACTCGGGTAGGAATAGGTCCAGTCAAGGATAGTAAGTGGGAAGTTGCGTGTGGAGGCGGAAGAGATTGGGGAGACACTGAATGAATACTTTTCTTCAGTATTTACTCAGGAACAGGGCATTGTTGTAGATGAGAATACTGAGTCACAAATAAGTAGAATGGATGGCTTTGAGGTATGTAGAGAAGAGGTGTTGGAAATCCTGGAAAAGGTGAAAATTGATAAGTCCCCTGGGCCTGATGGCATTTATCCTAGGATTCTCTGGGAAGCAAGGGAGGAGATTGCAGAGCCATTGGCCTTGATTTTTATGTCCTCTTTGTCTACAGGAGTAGTCCCAGAAGACTGGAGGATAGCAAATGTGGTTCCCTTGTTCAAAAAGGGGAGTAGGGATAGCCCTAGTAACTATAGGCCGGTGAGTCTCACTTCTGTTGTGGGCAAAGTCTTAGAGAGAATTGTAAGGGATAGGATTTATGCACATCTGGATAGGAATAATGTGATCAAGGATAGTCAGCATGGTTTTGTGAAGGGCAAGTCGTGCCTCACAAACCTTATTGAATTCTTTGAAAAGGTGACGAAGGAGGTTGATGAGGGGAAAGCGGTAGATGTGGTATATATGGATTTTAGTAAGGCGTTTGATAAGGTTCCCCATGGTAGGCTACTGCAGAAAATACGGAGATATGGCATTGAGGGTGAATTGGAGGTTTGGATTAGGAATTGGCTGGATGGAAGAAGACAGAGGGTAGTAGTTGATGGCAAAGTTTCTTCATGGAGTGCCGTCACTAGCGGTGTTCCGCAAGGATCTGTTTTGGGACCATTGCTGTTTGTCATTTTTATAAATGACCTGGAAGAGGGGTTAGAAGGTTGGGTGAGCAAGTTTGCGGATGATACGAAAGTCGGAGGAGTTGTTGACAGTGAGGAAGCATGTGGCAGGTTACAGCAGGATATAGAGAAGCTGCAGAGCTGGGCAGAAAGGTGGCAGATGGAATTCAATGTAGCTAAGTGCGAGGTGATTCACTTTGGGAAGAATAACAAAAAGATGGGGTACTGGGCTAATGGTCGGATACTTGGTAGTGTGGATGAACAGAGGGATCTTGGTGTCCATGTACACAGATCTCTGAAAGTTGCCACCCAGGTAAATAGTGCGGTGAGGAAGGCATATGGCGTACTGGCTTTTATTGGTAGAGGAATTGAGTTCCGGAGTCCTGAGGTCATGATGCAGTTGTATAAGACTCTGGTACGGCCGCATCTGGAATATTGTGTGCAGTTTTGGTCGCCATACTATAGGAAGGATGTGGAGGCATTGGAACGGGTGCAGAGGAGGTTTACCAGGATGTTGCCTGGTATGGAAGGAAAATCGTATGAGGAAGGACTGAGGCACTTGGGGCTGTTTTCACTAGAGAAAAGAAGGTTTAGGGGTGACTTGATTGAGGTGTACAAGATGATTAGGGGGTTAGATAGGGTAGACAGTATGAACCTTTTCCCGCGTATGGAGTCGGTTATTACAAGGGGGCATAGCTTTAAATTAAGGGGGGGTAGATATAGGACTGATGTTAGGGGTAGGTTCTTCACTCAGCGAGTCGTTAGTTCATGGAATGCCCTGCCAGTAACAGTGGTGGACTCTCCCTCTTTATGGGCATTTAAGAGGGCATTGGATAGGTATACGGAGGATAGTGGGTTAGTGTAGTTTAGGTGGGCTTGGATCGGCGCAACATCGAGGGCCCAAGGGCCTGTACTGCGCTGTATTCTTCTATGTTCTATGTTCTATGTAATGTAGGACTGTGTACACCACCCCAGTGCATTGATCTGTAAACCAGGAGCAGTTACCCTCCCAGCATGTAGGACTGTGTACACGACCCCAGTGCATTGATCTGTAAACTAGAGGCAGCTAACCTTCCAGCACGAAGAGCTGTGTACACCACCCCATGGCGTTTCTTCTGTAAACCAGGATCAGTTACCCTCCCAACAAGCAGGACTGTGTACACCACCGCAGTGCATTGATCTGTAAACCAGGCGCAGGTACCCTCCCAGCATGCAAGACTGTGTACCCCACCACAGTGCAATGATCTGTAAACAAAGAGCAGATTCCCTCCGAGCATGTAGGACTGTGTACAGCACCCCAATGCATTGATATGTAAACCAGGAGCAGTTTCACTCCCAGCATGTAGGACTGTGCACACCATCCCAGTGCATTGATCTGTAAGCCAAGAGCAGTTACCATCCGAGCATCTAGGACTGTGTATACCACACCAGTGCATTGATCTATAAAACAGCAGATGCTGCCCTCCCAGCATGTAGAGCTGTGTACCCCACCCGAGTGCATTTATCTGTAAACCAGGAGCCGTTACCTTATCAGCATTTAGGAATGAGTACTTCAACGCAGTGCATTGATCTCTAAACCAGGAGCAGTTGCCCGCCCAGCATGTAGGACTATGTACCGCAACCCCAGTGCATGGATCTGCAAACCAGGAGCAGTAAAAATCCCAGCATGTTGGACTATGTACCCCTTGTCCAGTGCATTGATCTGTAAACCACAAGCCGTTACCGTCACAGCATTTAGGACTGTGTACACAATCACAGTGCATTGATCTGTAAACGAGGAGCAGTTAACTGCCCAGCATGTAGGACTGTGTACCCAACCCCAGTGCATTTATCTGTCAACCAGGAGCAGTTAAACTCCCAGCATGGAGGACTGTGTATACCACCTCAGTGCATTGATCTGTAAACCAGGAGCAGTTACCCTCCCAGCATGGAGGACTGTGTAACCACCCTAGTGCATTGATCTGAAGACCAGGAGCATTTACACTTCCAGCATGTAGAACTCTGAACACGACCCCAGTGCATTGATCTGCAAACCAGGAGCAGTTACCCTCCCAGCATGTAGGACTGTGTACCCCACCACAGTGCATTGATCTGTAAACCAGGAGCAGATACCCTCCCACCATGTAGGACTGTGTACACCACCCCAGTGCATTGATCTGTAAACAAGAGCAGTTACCCTTCCAGCATGTAGGACTGTCTACACCACCCCAGTGCATTGATCTGTAAACCAAGAGCCGTTACCCTCCCAGCATGTAGGACTGTGTACCCCACCACAGTGCATTGATCTGTAAACCAGGAGCAGATACCTTCCCAGCATGTAGGATTGTGTACACCACCCCAGTGCATTGATCTGTAAGCCAGGAGCAGTAACCCTCCCAGCATGTAGGACTGTGTACACCACCCCAGTGCATTGATCTGTAAACAAGAGCAGTTACCCTTCCAGCATGTAGGACTGTCTACACCACCCCAGTGCATTGATCTGTAAACCAAGAGCCGTTACCCTCCCCGCATGTAGAACTGTGTACACCACCCCAGTGCATTGATCTGTAAACTAGGAGCAGATAACTTCTCAGCATGTAGGACTGTGTACACCACCCCAGTGCATTGATCTGTAAACCAGGAGCAGGTACCCTCCCAGCATGTAGGACTGTGTACACGACACCTGTGCATTGATCTGTAAGCCAGGAGCAGTAACCCTCCCAGCATGTCGGACTGTGTACACCACCCCAATGCATTGAGCTGTAACTAAGTAGCAGTTACCCTTTCCGAAGGTAGGATTGTGCTCATCACCCAACTGCATTGATCTTCAAGCCAGGAGCCGACAACCTCCCAGTATTTACGACTGTGTACACCAACCCAGAGCATTGATCTGTAATTCAGGAGCATTTAACCTCCCAGCATGTAGGACTGTGTACACTACCCCAGTCCGTTGATCTCTAAACCAGTAGCAGTTAACCTCCCAGCATGCAGGACTGTGTAAACGACCCCAGTGCATTGATCTGTAAACCAGGAGCCTTTACCCTCCCAGCATATAGGACTGTGTACACTACCACAGTGCATTCATGTGGAGACCACACGCAGTCACCGTCCCAGCATGTAGGACTGTGTACCCCACTCCAGTGCATTGATCTGTAAACGAGGAGGAGTTAACCTCCGAGCATGGAGGACTGTGTACCCCACTTTAGTGCATTGATCTGTAAACCAGGAGCAGTTAACCTCCCGGCATGGAGGACTATGTACACGACCCCAGTGCATTGATCTGTAAACCAGGAGCAGTTGCACTCCCAGTACTTAGGACAGTGTGCACCACCCCAGTGCATTGATGTGTAAACCAGGAGCAGTTACCCTCCCAGCATGTACAGCTGTGTACACCACCCCAGTCCAAAGATTTGAAAACCAGGAGCATTTATACTTCCATCATGTAGAACTCTGTACACCACCCCAGTGCATTGATCTGTAAACTAGGAGCAGTTACCCTCCTAGCATGTACAGCTGTGTACACAACCCCAGTCCATTGATTTGAAAACCAGGAGCATTTACACTTTCAGCATGTAGGACTTCCAGCATGTAGTTACATTCCCCGCATGCAGGACTGTGTACCCCACCCCAGTGCATTGATCCGAAAACCAGCAGCAATTACCCTCCCAGTATTTAGAACTATGTACACCAACACAGTGCATCGATCTGTAAACGAGGAGTAGTTACCATCACAGCATGCAGGACTGCGTACACGACTCCAGTGCATTGATCTCTATACCTGAAGCAGTTACTCTCCCAGCATGTAGGACTGTGTACCGCACCCCAGTGCATTGATCTGTAAACCAGGCGCATTAACCCGCCCAGCATGTAGAACTGTGTACAACACCACAGTGCATTGATTTGTAAACCAGGATCAATTAGCCTCCCAGCATGTAGGACTGTGAACATGACCCCACTGCATTGATCTGTAAACTAGGGGTAGTTAGCCTTCCAGCACGTAGAGCTGTGTACACCACCCCATAGCGTTTCTTCAGTAAACCAGGAGCAGTTACCCTCCCAGCATGTAGGACTGTGTACATACGCCAGTGCATTGATCTGAAAACAAGAGCAGTTACCCTTCCAGCATGTAGGACTGTGTACACGACCCCAGTGCATTGATCTGTAAACCAGGAGCAGGTACCCTCCCAGCATATAGGACTGTGTACACTACCACAGTGCATTCATGTGGTGACCACGCGCAGTCACCGTCCTAGCATGTAGAACTGTGTACACCACCCGAGTGCATTGATCTGTAAACGAGGAGGAGTTAACCTCCCAGCATGGTGGACTGTGTACCCCACTCCAGTGCATTGATCTGTAAACGAGGAGCAGTTAACCTCCCGGCAGGGAGGACTGTGTACACCACCCCAGTCCGTTGATTTGAAAACCAGGAGCATTTATACTTCCAGCATGTAAGACTCTGTACACCACCCCAGTGCATTGATCTGTGAACTAGGAGCAATTACCCTCCGAGCATGTACAGCTGTGTACACCACCCCAGTCCATTCATTTGAAAACCAGGAGCATTTATACTTACATCATGTAGGACTCTGTACACCACCCCAGTGCATTGATCTGTAAACTAGGAGCAGTTACCCTCCTAGCATGTACAGCTGTGTACACAACCCCAGTCCATTGATTTGAAAACCAGGAGCATTTACACTTCCAGCATGTAGGACTCTGTACACCACCATAGTGCATTGATCTGTAAACCAGGAGCAGTTACCCTCCCAGCATGTAGGACTGTGAACATGACCCCAGTGCATTGATCGGTAAACTAGGGGTAGTTAGCCTTCCAACACGTAGAGCTGTGTACACCACCCCATAGCGTTTCTTCAGTAAACCAGGAGCAGTTACCCTCCCAGCATGTAGGACTGTGTACATACGCCAGTGCATTGATCTGAAAATAAGAGCAGTTACCCTTCCAGCATGAAGGACTGTGTACACGACCCCAGTGCATTGATCTGTAAACCAGGAGCAGGTACCCTCCCAGCATATAGGACTGTGTACACTACCACAGTGCATTCATGTGGTGACCACACGCAGTCACCGTCCTAGCATGTAGGACTGTGTACACCACCCGAGTGCATTGATCTGTAAACGAGGAGGAGTTAAACTCCCAGCATGGTGGACTGTGTACCCCACTCCAGTGCATTGATTTGTAAACGTGGAGCAGTTAACCTCCCGGCAGGGAGGACTGGTTACACCACCCCAGTCCGTTGATTTGAAAACCAGGAGCATTTATACTTCCAGCATGTAAGACTCTGTACACCACCCCAGTGCATTGATCTGTAAACTAGGAGCAATTACCCTCCGAGCATGTACAGCTGTGTACACCACCCCAGTCCATTCATTTGAAAACCAGGAGCATTTATACTTCCATCATGTAGGACTCTGTACACCACCCCAGTGCATTGATCTGTAAACTAGGAGCAGTTACCCTCCTAGCATGTACAGCTGTGTACACAACCCCAGTCCATTGATTTGAAAACCAGGAGCATTTACACTTCCAGCATGTAGGACTCTGTACACCACCATAGTGCATTGATCTGTAAACCAGGAGCAGTTACCCTCCCAGCATGCAGGACTGCGTACACGACTCCGATACATTGATCTGTATACCAGAAGCAGTTACTCTCCCAGCATGTAGGTCTGTGTACCACACACCAGTGCATTGATCTGTAAACAAAGAGCAAATACCCTCCCAGCATGTAGGACTGTGTAGGCCAACCCAGTGCATTGATCTGTAAACTAGCGGCAGTTAACCCTCCGGCACGTAGAGCTGTTTACACCACCCCATGGCGTTTTTTACTGGAAACCAGGAGCAGTTACCCTCCCAGCATGCAGGACTCTCTACACCACCCCAGTGCATTGATCTGTAAACCAGGCGCAGGTACCCTCCCAGCATGCAGGACTGTGTAGCCCACACCAGTGCATTGATCTGTGAACAAAGAGCAGATACCCTCCCAGCATGTAGGACTTTGTACACCACCCCAATGCATTGATCTTTAAACCAGGAGCAGTTTCACTCCCAGCATGTAGGACTATGCACACCATCCCAGTGCATTGATCTGTAAGCCAAGAGCAGTTACCATCCGAGCATCGAGGACTGTGTACACCACACCAGTGCATTGATCTGTAACCCAGCAGCAGCTACCCTCCCAGCATGTAGAGCAGAAAATGTGTTGCTGGAAAAGCGCAGCAGTGCAGGCAGCATCCAGGGAACAGGAGAATCGACGTTTCTGGCATAGGCCCTTCTTTAGGAAGGTTCCTGAAGAATGGCTTATGCCCGAAACGTCGATTCTCCTGTTCCCTGCATGCTGCCTGACCTGCTGCGCTTTTCCAGCAACACATTTTCAGCTCTGATCTCCAGCATCTGCAGACCTCACTTTCTCTTCCCAGCATGTAGAGCTGTGTACACCACCCCAGTGCATTGATCTGAAATCCAGGAGAAATTACACATCCAGCATGTAGGACTGTGTACACCACCGCTGTGCATGGATCTGTAAACCAGGAGCAGTTCAGCACTCAGCATGTAGGACTGTGTATACCACCTCAGTGCATTGATCTGTAAACCAGGAGCAGATACCCTCCCAGCATGTAGAACTGTGTACACCACCCCAGTGCATTGATCTGTAAACCAGGAGCAGTTACCCTCCCAGTATTTAGGACTGTGTACATCACCCCAGTGCATTGATCTTTAAACCAGGAGCATTTACGCTGCCAACGTGTAGAGCTGTGTACACGAGGAGCAGTTAACCTCCCAGCATGGAGGACTGTGTAAACGATCCCAGTGCATTGTTCTCTAAACCAGGAGCTGTTACCCTCCCAGTATGTAGGACTATGTACACGATCCCAGTGCATTGATCTGTAAAGCAGAAGCAGTTACCCTCCCAACATGCAGGACTGTGTACACGACCCCAGTGCATAGATCTGTCAACCAGGAGCAGTTGCCCTCCCAGTACTTAGCACAGTGTACACCACCCCAGTGCATTGATCGATAAACCAGGATCTGTTACCATCCAAGCATGTAGGACTGTGTACACCACACCTGTGCATGGAACTGTAAACCAGGAGCAGTTAACCTTCCAGCATGGAGGACTGTGTACACGACCCCAGTGCATTGATCTGAAAACCAGAAGCTGTTACCCTCACAACATGCAGGACTGTGTACACCACCCCAGTGCATTGATCTGGAAACCAGGAGCAGTTACCCTCCCAGCATGTAGGACTGTGTACACCACACCTGTGCATGGAACTGTAAGCCAGGAGCAGTTACTCTCCCAGCATGTAGGACTGTGTTCCCTACCACAGTGCATTGATCTGTAAAGTAGGAGCAGTTCCCTTCCCAGCATGTAGGACTGTGTACACCATCCCCGTTGCATTGACCTGTAAACCAAGAGCACTTACCCTCCCCGTATATCGGACTGTGCACACCACTCCAGTGCATTGAACTGTAAAGCAGGAGGAGTTACCCTCCCAGCAGAAAGGACTGTGTACCCCACTCCAGTGCATTGATCTGTAAACCAGGAGCAGTTACCCTCCCAGCATGTCGGACTGTGTACACCACCCCAGTGCATTGATCTGTAACCAAGAGCAGTTACCCTCCCCGCTTGCAGGACTTTGTCCACCACACCAGTGCATCGATCTGTAAGCCAAGAGCAGTTACCATCCGAGCATCTAGGACTGTGTACACCACACCAGTGCATTGATCTGTAATCCAGAAGCAGCTACCCTCCCAGCATGTAGGACTGTGTAGACCACCCCTCTGCATTGATCTGCAAACCAGGACCAGTTAAGCTCCCACTATGCAGGACTGTGTACACCTCCTCAGTGCATTGATCTGTAAACTAGGAGCTGTTACCCTACCAGCATGAACAGCTGAAAACACCACCCCAGTCCGTTGATCTCTAAACCAGGAGCAGTTACCCTCCCAGCATGCAGGACTGTGCTCACGACCCCAGTACATTGATCTGTAAACCAGAAGCAGTTACACTCCCACCAAGTAGGACTGTGTACATCACCACAGTGCATTTTTCTGTAAACCAGGAGCAGTTACTCTCCCAGCATGTAGGATTGTGTACACCACCCCAGTGCATTGACCTGTAACCAAGAGCAGTTACCCTCCCCGCTTGCAGGACTGTGTACACCACCCAGTGAATTGGTCAGAAAACCAGCAGCTGTTACCCTCCCAGTATTTAGGACGATATACGCCTCCACAGTGCATCGATCTGTAAACCAGGAGCAGTTACCCTCCCAGCATGCAGGACTGCGTACACGACTCCAGTGCTTTGATCTGTATACCAGAAGCAGTTACTCTCCCAACATGTAGGACTGTGTACCACACACCAGTGCATTGATCTGTAAACAAAGAGCAGATACCCTCCCAGCAAGTAGGAATGTGTATCCCACCCCAGTGCATTGATCTGTAAACCAGGAGCATTAACCCGCCCAGCAAGTAGGATTGTGTACACCACCCCAATGCATTGATCCGAAAACCAGCAGCAGTTACCCTCCCAGTATTTAGAACTATGTACACCTACACAGTGCATCGATCTGTAAACCAGGCGCAGTTACCATCCCAGCATGCAGGACTGCATACACGACTTCAGTGCTTTGATCTGTATACCAGAAGCAGTTACTCTCCCAGCATGTAGGACTGTGTACCACACACCAGTGCATTGATCTGTCAACCAGGTGCAGATACCCACCCAGCATGTAGGTCTGTGTACACCACCCCAATGCATTGATCTGTAAACCAGGAGCAGTATCACTCCCAGCATGTAGGACTGTGCACACCACCCCAGTGCATTGATCTGTAAGCCAAGAGAAGTTACCATCCGAGCATCTAGGACTGTGTACACCACCCCAGTGCATTGATCTGTAAGCCAGGAGAAGTTACCATCAGAGCATCTAGGACTGTGTACACCACACCAGTGCATTGATCTGTAACCCAGCAGCAGCTACATCCCAACATGTAGAGCTGTGTACACCACCCCAGTGCTTTGATCTGAAAGCCAGGAGCAATTACACTACCAGCATGTAGGATAGTGTACACCACCCCTGTGCATGGATCTGTAAACAAGGACCAGTTAACCTCCCACCATGCACGACTGTGTACACCACCCCAGTGCATTGATCTGTAAACCAGTAGCAGTTGCCCTCCCAGTACTTCGGACAGTGTACAGCACCCCAGTCCATTGATCTGAAAACCAGGAGCATTTATACTTCCAGCATGTAGGACTCTGTACACCACCCCAGTGCATTGAACTGTAAACTAAGAGCTGTTACCCTCCCAGCATGGACAGCTGTGTACACCACCCCAGTCCGTTGATCTCGAAACCAGGAGCAGTTACCCTCCCAGCTTGCAGGACTGTGTACACGACCCCAGTGCATTGATCTGTAAACCAGAACCAGTTAACCTCCCAGCATGCAGGACTGTGTGCACCACTCCAGTGCATTGATCTTTCAGCTAGGAGCAGTTACCCTCCCAGCATGTAGGACTGTGTGCACCAACCCAGAGCATTGATCTGTCATTCAGGAGCAGTTACCCTCCCAGCATGTAGGACTGTGTACCCCACCCCAGTGCATTGATCTGTAAACTAGGAGCAGATACCCTCCCAGCATGTAGGACTGTGTATGTCACCCCAGTGCATTGATCTGTAAACCAGGAGCAGTTACCCTCCCAGCATATAGGACTGTGTACACCACCCCTGTGCATAGAACTGTAAGCCAGTAGCAGTTACTCTCCCAGCATGTAGGACTGTATACCCCACCACAGTGCATTGATCTGCAAACTAGGAGCAGTTACCCTCCCAACATGTAGGACTGTGTACATCACTCCAGCGCATTGATCCGAAAACCAAGAGCAGTTACCCTCCCAGTATTTAGGACTATGTACACCAACACAGTGCATCGATCTGCAAACCAGGAACAGTTACCATCCCAGCATGCAGGACGGCGTACACGTCTCCAGTGCTTTGATCTGTATGCCAGAAGCAGTTACTCTCACAGCATGTAGGACTGTGTATCACGCACCAGTGTATTGATCTGGAAACAAAGAGCAGATACCCTCGCAGCAAGTAGGACTGTGTATCCCACCCCAGTGCATTGATCTGTGAACCAGGAGCATTAACCCGCCCAGCATGTAGGACGGTGTACACCAGTACATTGATCCGAAAACCAGCAGCAGTTACCCTCCCAGTATTTAGGACAATGTACACCTCCACAGTGCATCGATCTGTACACCAGGAGCAGTTACGATCCCAGCATGCAGGACTGCGTACACGACTCCAGTGATTTGATCTGTATACCAGAAGCAGTTACCCTCCCAGCATGTAGGACTGTGTACCACAGACCAGTGAATTGATCTGTAAACCAGGAGCAGGTACCCTCCCAGCATGCAGGACTGTGTACCCCACACCAGTGCATTGATCTGTGAACACAGTGCAGATACCCTCCCAGCATGTAGGACTGTGTACACCACCCCAATGCATTGATCTGTAAACCAGGAGTAGTGACCCTCTCAGCATGTAGGACTGTGTACACCACCCCTGTGCATAGAACTGTAAGCCAGGAGCAGTTACTCTCCCAGCATGTAGGACTGTGTACACCACCACAGTGCATTGATTTGTAATCTAGGAGCAGTTACCCTCACAACATGTAGGACTGTGTACACCATCCCGGTTGCATTGATCTGTAAACCAAGAGCAGTCACCCTCCCCTTATGTAGGACTGTGTACCCCACTCCAGTGCATTGGTCTGTAAATCAGGAGCAGTTAACCTCCCGGCATGGAGGACTGTGTACACGACCCCTGTGCATTGATCTGTAAACCAGGAGCTGTTGACCTCCCAGCATGTAGGACTTTGTACCCCACCACAGTGCATTGATCTGTAAACTAGGAGCTGTTACCCTCCCAGCATGTACATCTGTGTACACCACCCCAGTCCATTGATCTGCAAACCAGGAGCATTTACACTTCCAGCATGTAGGACTGTGTACACGACCCCAGTGCATTGATCTGTAAACCAGAACCAGTTAACCTCCCAGCATGCAGGACTGTGTGCATCACTCCAGTGCATTGATCTTTCAGCCCGGAGCAGTTACCCTCCCAGCATGTAGGACTGTGAGCACCAACCCAGAGCATTGATCTGTAATTCAGGAGCAGTTACCCTCCCAGCATGTAGGACTGTGTACCCCACCCCAGTGCATTGATCTGTAAACTAGGAGCAGGTACCCTCCCAGCATGTAGGACTGTGTACACCATCCCTGTGCATATAACTGTAAGCCAGGAGCAGTTACTCTCCCAGCATGTAGGACTGTGTACAGTCACACAGCTGAACTCAAAAATAAACACACAATTGGGAGTCTAAACTAAAATGAGTTATTGAGATATGAAAGGGTGTGTGGTGCAGGAAGATAGGAATGATTACAGCCAGGTATTAAGTCAAGGGTGTGAAAGTAAATTGTTATTGCATATAAATGGGAGCCTTTTGATGGATCAGCAAGTTCTGGTACAAGCGAGCACTTGGGCGGTAGAGTTTTCAATATTCTGGAGATTATAGGGAGGGTGACTGTGGGAAACTAGCCAGGAGTGGGTTTAATAATGAAATCTAGAGTTAGCAAAATGAATGAATGAGAGTTTCAGTAAATGAGCTGAGACTGTGCTGAGGTCAGGTGATATCACTGCAGTCGAAATAGTGGTCTTGGAGTGGGACTGGGCTATCACCCTGCCCTCACCTCTGGAATTCAGCTGTTTGTCAGTTTGTGAATCAAGTCTGTAACAAGGCCAGGAACTGAGTGGCCCTGGCAGAACCCAAACTGGGTGTCACAGAACGTTATTGCTGAGCAGGTGCTTGACAGCACTGTTGATGACACCTTCCATCACTTCACTGCTGAGCGAGTGTCGACTGATGGAGGGAAATTGGCTGGGTTGGCTCTGTCCTGCGTTTTTGTGTTGAACATCCCTGAGAAATGTTCCACAATGTCAGTAGGTGCCAGTGCTGGACTTGTCTTGGGCAGTAAGTTCTGGAGCACAGCCATCAGTATTATTGGCACAATGTTGGTAGGGCCGACAGCCTTTACACTACTTCTCCATTTCTTGATCTGATTTGAAATAAGTTTTCAACCAAGTTGATTCACGTCTGTGATGTCAGGGACCAATGTAGAAGGCTTATCCACTTGGCACTGCTGGCTGAAGATTGCTGCAAATGCTGTTGCCTTGTCTGTTGCATGGATGTGTGAGGTCCCTCAATCAGTAAGGGTGGGGATATCTGTGATGCTTCCTGCAGTGAGTTGTTTAATTGCCCATCACCATTCCTGACTAGGTGTGGCAGAACTGCAGAGCTCCGACCTGATCCATTGGTTGTTGGATCACATCGTTCTATTTGGTGTTGCTTGCACTGTTTGGCGTGCAGGTTGGTTAGCTTCACCAGGTTGGCACCACATTTTTAGGTATGCCTGGTGTTGCTCCTGGCATGCCCTGCAGAGCTCTCCATTGAACTCGGGTTGATTCCCCTGGCTTGATGTCAATGGCTGAGTGGGGGATATACCAGGCCATGAGATTTCAGATTGGGCTGGAGTACAGTTCTGCTGCTGTTGTTGGCCCACAGTGAGACAGAAGTTGCAGGGTCAAGAGGGCTGATTGTGTTGTTGTATTTTCCAGTGCATTGGTAGATGTAATGTGGTCCATCCAGTTTCATTCCTTTGTTGAGACTGTGCAGTGATTAATACAATGAGTGATTTGATGTGCCACTGTCAGGAATGCAACTTATAAAAAAAGGTTTTGTGATTTACACATGAAAGAAGCGAAACTATCATGGTACTCGAACAGATGAAAGACTCAACAGACAATCAAGGTATTTTTCAATGTATAATTTCAGTTACATCACACTAAATGTTTGCTATAAATTCTGTGCCTTAGAATTGTGCCCTACACAATCAACTGATGAAGGAGCGGTGCTTCCAATTAAACCTGCTGGACCATAACCTGGTGTTGTGTGATTATTAACTGAGAATATTACAGCACTACTAACAGGGCTGCATGTAAACAGGCTCAGTCCAGTTAATCAATACATTCGGAAGGATTTCCTCCAAGTTTGATGATGCAATATTAGTCAAATCCGTCAACTTCTACCTGCAATGTTGTTATTGACAAAAACTTCAGGTTGACCCAAAGCTCCCCACCCCACTGCAATGTGGTAAGTGGGCCTGGCCCAGGAATTGGAACTGGGACATTTGTGGACTGTGATCGCAAAGGAAGCGAGCTAACACAATTCTGACAGATTAGTCCTCAAAAATGAGTAGCAAGTTTGAGACAAGGCAGGTGGTATACCATCTTGCACTTAGCTTAATTGCATTTCTTATTTACGGTAGTGTTTTGCAAAGTATAAAGAACCGGTTTGTTTCCCATGGTTGGGGAGTTTTATCCCAGTTGATCACAGTTGCTGCCTCTCGCTCCCCAAGTCAAATCATAGGATCTAAACAATAAACTGCAGGTGCTGGAGATCTGAACCCCAGAAACAAAGTGCTGGAGAAACTCAGCAGTTCTGAGGGCATTGATGAAGAGAAAAAAATGTTACATTTCAAGTTCACTGACTCATCATCTGAACGGACAAAGGTCACTGGACTTGGAACTTACAATGTTTAATTCCCCTCAGAGATGCTGCTGGACCTGTGGTTCTCCAGCACTCTGCATTCTATATTGAACTTTCGTATTTTTCCGATCTGTTTTTAAATAATCTCCAAAGGTGAAAGTTTCATTGCAAACATGAGCATAGTGTCCACAGTTGAGTTACACAAGCACGTCTCAGTTTAAAAACAAGATTTAACTCAAAGTGACATTCCATCTCAAAATTAGCCAAGGTACACCTGTAATAAAGCTCATCCACCCAATGAGGCACTTCAGCACAACATCCTGCAGTGTTGCACACAGCCACCTTGACCAAAGAATGATCATGTCACAAAATTGAAGGCCAAGAGCATGTCTCTTGAAAGGAGCTGAAGTCAAACTCAATTTTTGGAAGGATTTTTATTAAACCTGATGGAACATTTAAATCTCAGAGCATAATCTTTGCTTTTTTTAAACAAAGTGTGTGAGAAACATCCCACAACTTGCTAAAGGTTCAGTTCCGCCTGATACATAGAGCCAAAGGTCAAGCAAACATCACACTTTCCATTCACTTCTACAAAGGCCTGACATCACATTTCTTCAGGATTTAAAGTAGTTTATAAATTGTTTGTAAAATCATTTGTCACGTTAAAGAACTGGACAATAAATGTCATTGTATACAATAAGAGTGAAGCCTGTGACAACAGATTTAGCTTTGGAGGGCAGTGTATGCGCTTTCTAAATTCTGGGAGCACTTTGGGAGACTGCTCCCAGATAGTGATAGTGAGCATATCTGGAATGCACTGTTTAGATTTGGGAATCCTTGGGAGACAATCTGTGGTTTAAATAGTACTTGGCTTGTGTTGTTGGTGTACAGTAAGCAATTCATAAAGTTACTTATGTATTGTTGTTGACTACCCGAATGGTATTCAAATCTGCCAGGTTGCCTTCAATAGTGTGAGTGCATCTATTGTAAATAATTGGAATATTCCAGAACTGCCCAGTGCTTGGCAAATTCAGGGGGGACAAAAAATCACATTGAGTAATTTGAAATTAAGAATCCAAGAGGACTTAACCACTGAAGTATTCAAATCAAATAGTTAAATGGAGTGCTCACATTTAAAATACCTCTTATCCATAGGAATGGATGGATTGACAGAATTGGGACCAAATTCCTGGCGGGGGCATGTGAAATGTGCTTTGATAAAGTCACCTGCATTTACCAACTATAATTTGGCAAGCTCAGAAATTTAAGAAAAAATACCAGCTTCATTGCTGCTCCAGTCGGGTCCCAAGCTCTGTGAAAAAATAACAATGTTCAGCTTTATTGCATACACTCTGAAACACGTGTTTCTTCTTTCGATCTTGCAAGTTTCCCCAATGAGCATAGTCCATCCAAATGATGTTGCTAACTTTGGCCAACTCATTTCTTTCCGAGCCTCTATAGCCTGAAGAGTGACCAGAAGCAATTACTCCATTATCGATGAGGATTTTTTCCTTCAGACTTGACTTCCATATATTCAGTGCCCAGAAAAGATAAAAAGCTTGTTACCTTCTATAGAGCAATGATTCAGTGGGAGTAAAACGCTAACATTTTCTTGCTTAACAATCAAGCTGCCTAAATTTTAAAAATGAACACTTCTTAATAGTTCACTAAATCCGAACGAAATATTTTGTGCGAAACAAAGCACATGATGCATAGTTATTCAGATAATAAAACAAGTTTGTTCATTGAAGAACCCAGAGGAAAAGGTCATGAAACAATGTGAGTGTGAGATACCTCAATCATCATTTCAAGTGCATTCTCTGCATAAATTCTCCTTTTCCTCCTCGAAGTATTCAACTTCTTAAATAATTGAGAGAATGAAGTCACAGTTGTACAACACAAAATCAGACCCTTCAGTCCAACTTGCCCAAGCTGACCAGATATCAAAAATTAATCTAATCCAATTTGCCAGCATTTGTTCCATATCCATATTAAACCCTTTCTACTGATTATCAGTTTATTTTACTTTATCATCACTTGCAATACTGACATTTTTTTTCTCCCAACATTGGTTTAAGAAATCATAAGTTCATTTATCTAAGTTAATTTTGTAATCTTTCACAAAGACACAAGTGAGAACAACATATAGCTGAGTGCAAAACAAAATACTGCAGCTGCGTGATATCTGGGAACACTCTAAAGGTGAGGCACTGATACTGCACAAGTTTGTCCGCTCAGTTTCAATTACTGATAATAATTTAATAATGTCTTAGCCTTCACATAGTTAAGGTACATGTGAGATATATGAATTTCATGAATTGGTTCCTATTGCACTTTGATCAACAAAAATTATTCTTGGTTTAATCTCCTCAAAGGAGAAAGTGACGACCAAAGAAGCTGGACATTGGAGTCGAAAAGTGTCATGCTGGAAAAGCACAGCAAGTCAGGCAGCATCCGAGAAGCAGGAGAGTTGATGGTTCGGGCATAAGCCCTTCATCAGGAATCACAGGCTTCAGAAAAATAACTGGCATAGACTTGTGCCAATACATACGTAGAAGGGTCAAAGCACGTTACCATCAGATTAGAGACTAATTTCAGATTTGGTACCATTCAGTGCAACATTTCAGTATGATATTGACATATGTACCTAAAAGAGAAGTTGTCTAAAATTACAAGCTCTAGAATGATTATATGATTAAACCTGGAAATAAAGCTGGTGAACAAGAATGGCAAAGTGAAGTCCCACCAGTGTCGCCTTGGGCAGTGTCAAGTCAGAATTTGAGAGCAGAGTTGTCACTTTGGTGTAACCTGCAGTCTGGCCAAATTGCAGCAAACATCTGTTCAATTTTATCTACAAACTATTGAATGCAAAATCCTCCTTGCACAATAATGAGGCAGCATTTTGGGATGTCATTTTTAAAATATATTATTTTCAAAGTTACTCAAAATTAAGAGTGATCACTTGGTGCTGTCTGCATAACACAGTACGAAAAGGAATTAACAGAAAAAACATTATAACCCAAATTCAGAGTCACTAATTTATTGATATTGCATGGGTCCAGCATTTATAAGTAATCGCTTTTTAAAAATAAATACAAATACATTTACTAACTACATTGGAGTACAGTCAAGTTTCTTCCTGAACAGTGACAGGATTGAACAGAGTCCGCATGGATTTAAGAGAGGGGAATCATACTTAGCAAATCTACAGAGTCGAA
This sequence comes from Chiloscyllium plagiosum, assembly GCF_037043375.1. Classification (NCBI taxonomy): domain Eukaryota; kingdom Metazoa; phylum Chordata; class Chondrichthyes; order Orectolobiformes; family Hemiscylliidae; genus Chiloscyllium; species Chiloscyllium plagiosum. The sequence continues at coordinate 98,070,829 of NW_028270151.1, forward strand.
TATTAAAGTAAGAAATTGCAGGACATTTCGGAAAGCTTATCATTAAACATGGTAGACTGGATTTTGTGAAAGAGAAACTATATTTGACAAATTTGCGACAGTTCATTGAGGAGATAACAAGCAGGGCTGATAAAGGGCAATCCAATGATGTTCTGTATTTGGATTTTAAAAATGCAAATGATAAGGTGCTACATAAAAGTTATTTGCACAATTTAGGAGCTCATGATATCGGCGTAATGTATTAGCATGGATTGGGGATTGGTTAACCACGCTAGCTGTTGCTGAGTCCTCACTGATAGAATGGGGGAACAAGCTGAAGGGAATGAATGCCCTACTCCTGCTCCGATTCTTTGAGGCTTCATTTCATGTTTTTTTTTTGTTTCCAAAGAAGAGCGTGATACAATGTACTTAAGATCTCAGATGTTGTGAAAAAGTGGTGTTTATGTATTGATTCAGATGGCATTGATTCATCAATCACAGCTATTTAGTCATGAGTAGGAAGGCAATTCCCTCCATGAATAAAGGAAATCTACTGCAGAGCTCACACAAATGGAATTTTTACCCTCAGTAAACTCACCTATCACATTACCCAACATATCAGCTAAAGCAGGACGCATTGCACATGTTCTCGCCAACAAAGGGACTCCAGGTGATTGATGTCAGCACCGGACCAATGAAAGGATGGTGGGCGGAGCTGGATGACCTAGCGGGATGTTGGTCCTCCAACCAATCAACGTGAATGAAGGGCGGAGCTAAACAACCATGTGATCACCCTCGCGCGCGGCGCACAGTCGCTGGAATGAATGCTCGGGAAATTATGGAGAGAAAGGATACGGTAAGGAAAGAAATAAACAGGGAAACGGGAGAAAAACTGTGTTGCTATGAGTGGAGAGGTTTTATAAACAAATTGTGCACGTCGGAAAACACAAATTTGAACGTCCCAGTCCCGTGTTTGCAGTAAATGAGGAATGGCCTCAGCGCGGCTGCAGGAGCGCCGCCATCTTTATTCGGGACAACGCTTCACTGGACACGTGCAGCGCCGCCATCTTTGTAGGGGGCAAGGTGCAGCCAGGCGCATGTGCAGCCTTTCTCTAGTAGAGAGCCTTTGGGATCAGAGCAGCCAATACAGCTCTGATTCACCTCTGGGCTCCCTCATGACCACTTTGTCAATATCTCGCTTCCTCAGTCTCGAACCATGGGTGTATTTTTGGTCTGTTTATTACTGTATTATTACTTTTATAGACCCTTTGTAAATTAGTTTTTCACTGAGGCCCAGCCCCTGACCATGTGCAGCTCTATTATCAGATGACTTTTTTTCTTTTTCATTCCCTGTAATCCATTTTGCATTCCCTGAAACATCAACTGTGTTTCTCCTTCCACAGATACCAGTGATTAATGCCAAAGCCCTGTTGTCTGTGGAGAGGGTGATGTTTGACTTTCTTGTACAGCTGCAGTTTGTGTGGTGAAGGTGCTGCCACAATGTGGTTGGGTAAGAGACATTACAGATTATTCATTACAGCAACAGTGATTATTTGAAGATAGTGTCCAAATCAAGAACAGTTTGTAGTTTTATTATCATGCTTATAACTTCACAAAAATACTATTGAGAACTTTAGATATAAGGCCAGCGATGGAGATTTTAAATCAGGCGGCCAAAAGCATTGCCAAAAAGCAGGTTTTGAGGGATGTCTTAAAGGTGGAAAGCAGACCTGTGAGGTTTTGTCTGCAAATTCCAGACCATGTTGCTTTGGTAACTGTAGAATCAGCCACACAGTTGAAGTAATGAATTAACAAATCGTTGGGAGTCTCGAAGAAAATGGGTTGAGACCTCGACAAAGAATGTGTGGTTGAAACTTTATTGCTGGAACAGCACAGCAGGTCAGGCAGCATCCAGGGAACAGGAGATTCGACGTTTCGGGCACAGGCCCTTCTTCGGCCTGTGCCCGAAACGTCGAATCTCCTGTTCCCTGGATGCTGCCAGACCTGCTGTGCTGTTCCAGCAATAAAGTTTCAACTTTGATCTCCAGCATCTGCAGACCTCACTTTCTCCTCAAAGAATGTGTGGTGCAGGGAGCTAGGGATGATAACAGCCAGGAATCAAATCAAGAATGAGAATTTTAAATTGTTGTTTCTTATGAATAGGAACCTTTTGACTGATGAATATGTTTGGGGAGAAGTGAGCACGTGGGCGATAGAGCTTTCATTTTTTTCTTGAGATTACAGGGAGGTTGAATTTGGGAGGCTGGCCAGGAGTGTGTTTGGATAATTAAGTCTGGAGATAACACACGATCGATGAGAGTTTCAGTATATGAGCTGAGATGAGGGTGGAATCAGCTAGAATTAGTGATTTTGGAGTGGGACTGGGCTGTCACTCTCACTTCACCTCTGGGATTCAGCTGGTTGTCAGGTTGTGAATCAGGGCGGTAACGCAATCGGGAGCTGAGTGGCCCTGGTGGTGCCTAAAATGAGTGTCGCTAAGCTGGCTGTTGCTGAGCAGCTGCTGCTTGATAGCCCTGTTGATGACATCTTCCATCACTTTACAGCTGACCGAGTGTGGACTGACAGAGGGAAATTGCCTGGGTTGGATTGCCCTGTCTTTTTGTGTTGAACATTCCTGGGCAATGTTCCACATTGTCGGTCGTGCCAGTGCTGGAGCGGTCCGTGGCTTGGTGGGTGGCAAGTTCTGGAGCACAAGCTATCAGTATTATTGCCAGAATGTTAGCAGGACCCCATAGCCTTTACACTACGTAACCATTTCTCGATATTATTCGAACTAAATTGACCTGGCTTAAAGCTCACATCTGTGATGTTAGGAACCACTGGAGAAGGCTGAGATGGATCATCCCACTTTGAATCTGGCTGAAAATTACTGCAAATACTGTCATCTTATCTTTTGCATGGATGTGTGAAACCCCTCTCAGTAAGGGTGAGGATATCAGTGGTTCTTCCTGCAACGAGTTGTTTAATTGTCCATTACCATTCACAACTGGGTGTGGCTGAACTGCAGAGCTCTGATCTGTTCCATTGGGTGTGGTATCGTTTAGCAGATGCTGATGCTGTTTGATGCAGATAGTCCTGCTTGGTAGCTTCACCAGGTTGGCACTTCATTTTTAGGTCTGCCTGGTGCTGCTCATGGCATGCTGTTCTTTCCTGTCCATTGTAATAGGTGAGTGCGGGATGTACAAACCCATGAGATTACAGATTGTGCTGGAGTACATTCTGCTGCTGCTGTTATCCCACAGTGCCTGAGAGAGATCCAGTTTGAGTTCCTACATCTGTCTCATTTAGCACGGTGATAGTACCACTCAACTTTAAGGTGAGGCTTTTACTCCAAAATGACTCTGGGATGGTCGCTCTTACCGATACTGTCATGGACAGATGCATTTGCAGCTGGTAGATTCACACTGATAAGATCTAGTATGTATTTCCCTCTTGCTGGTTCTGTTACCGCCTGCTGCAAACCCAGTTGAGCAGCTATGTCCTTGAGAACCCGACCAGCTCAGTCAGTAATCCTGCTGTTGAGCTACTGTTGGTAGATGACGTTGAAATCCAGTATCCAGAGTAGGCTTGTCACTATTTTATTGCCTCAGTGCTTCCTCCAAGTGTTATTCAACATGGAGGAGCACTGATTCATCAGCCGTGGGAGCAATGTATGTGGTAATCAGCAGACGCCATGAGACTTCCTGGTGTCCAAAGTCAATGCTGAGTACTCCCAGGGCAAATGGTTCCTTTGTGTACACAACTGTGCCGCCACCTCTGCCTGGTCTGTCCTCCTGGTGGGACAGGACATATCCAGAGATTTCAGGAGAAAGTGAAGACTGCAGATGCTGGAGATCAAAATCGAGAGTGTTGTGCTGGAAAAGCACAGCAGGTAAGGCTGATGTAGGGCTTAGGTGCGAAACGTCGATTCTCCTGCTCCTCTGTTGCTGGCTGACCTGTTGTGCTTTTCCATCATCTCAACTCAATATCTAGGGATGGTAATGGTGGTATCTGGCCATTATCTGTCAGGGATTACTCTGAGTCTGACTATGTGAGGCTGTTCCTTGACTAGTCTGTGAGACAGCTCGCCATGTTTTGGCACAAAAAACACAGATGTTACTGAGCAGGATGTTGCAGGGTAGAGAGGGCTGATTCTGTGGTTGTATTTCCTAATGCCTTGTTAGATGCTAAGCGGTCCATCCAGTTTCATTCCTTTGTTGAGACTTTGCAGTGATTAATACAGTGAGTAGCTTGTTGGGCGACTGTCAGGTTGGCAGGATTTTTTTGCCATTGACAATGGTTCAGTGGAGATCAGGAGATTCCTAATTCCAGTTATTTTCTCTTGAATTCAGATTCTACCATCTGCCGAGCTGGGATTCGAACAAGGACTTCAGTTGTACATTTTAATATTTTGGATAAAAGTTAAATACATTAGGTTTGTTCACTCATTTTAAATATCACTAACCCTGGTTTCGTTTCTTTGTAAAACCCTGTCCATCATCCTGTCTCCTTCACCCTTCCCTCCAACAACAAGAGCAAGGAACACATTGAGTTTCTCTGTCACTAAGACTGAGACAATCCGATCAGCTGCCTCTGCTGCTTCCCTCCCTCCCACTAACCCACCGAGGCAAACTGCCTCATATGGTGTTCCTGATTTTTGCCCCAAACTTACATCTTTCTCCAGTCTCTTGTCAAGCCTTATCAGAGCTCATCTTGATCTTTTACTAGTCTCGCTAAACTACAGACATTCCAACTCTGTTTCCTCCTCATCACTCCCCCTCGCCAATTCACAGGTATTGTTCCTTGTTCTGTCTGTCTGTCGTTTCTGGTTATGTCCTTCTCATCCATACTGCAAAAAAAACTAACATTTGACCTCATCATCATTTGTAAGTCCTGCTCCATCTCCACTTTCCCTTTCCTTTCTGAATTCCTTGTATTTGGTGTCCCTCAAGGATCTCTCCTTGGTCCGTCCTGTTTCTCACCTACGCACTGCCAGGAGGTGACATCGTCCAAAAGCACAGTGTGAGGTTTCACATGTACACTGACGATGCCCAGCTCTCCCTCCGCACGATCCCTCTCCATTGCTCCACTGTTACTCATTAACCAAACTGCTTATCACATTCCCATTACTCGATTACCTGCAATTTCCTGCAAAGAAATATTGTTATGGTTAAACCCATTACCTTCAGTTGCTAATACAAATTCCTTTCCCTAACTGCTGCGCCCCTCCCTCTCACTGGGTGCAGTCTGAGGCAGAACTACATTCTTCACAATATTGCTGTCATATCTGTAACCCCAAGGTGACCTTCTGATCAGACATCTACGCAATCACAAACACCAGGAATTCCAATCTCTCAAATGTTGCTTGTCTCCACCTCACCCCAGCTCCATTGTTACTGAAACCCCATACCCGTGTCGGTGTTACTTTAAACTTGATGAATCTGAAATGAACCCTTGATTCCGTGACTGACCCAGAATCTGCTCGCTTTCTGTGTTTCCTGCACAATTACCCCCTGGTCCCTTTGTGGTGGAGCTTTCTACAGTTTCCACGATGTAAATAGCACTCTGTTCTTTTATTATCCCCTCCAAAATGACCGACTTCCCATTTTCCCAAATTGTACTCCATCTGACAATTTGTTGCCTCCTTCTCCTGTGCATCTCTCTCTCTTCACAATCCTCCTAGCACTTTACAGTTATGCCTTTTCCAAGAGTTCCCCCACCCCTTCTAAACATTTACAGGGAGCACTGGGCAGTGTGAAGCGTGCAGTGTTGCTCTGTGTTTAGAGATACTCTATGGGAGGAGCTTGCTGCCCATTGGTCAGAATGGAGGCAACTTGCCCATCGAGCTGCATGAGCCTTTCACCCCCCATGTCTTATTGATGAGGCACAGCGGCAGCACAGAAGGAAAAAAAAAGAAGCAAATCCTGCTCTCCACATCTCACTGACTCTTGGATCATTCTGTCCCATGTGTCAAAGATCTGCCCTGTTCAGTCACATGAAATTCCAAGGTGGAAACTCCTAGAAATCCATATAGATTTCCACCTGAACTGACTGCTGACCTCCACAAGGGGTAATGTGTCCAGTCATCCTGGGCCAGAGGAGGGGATGGTGCGAGTTTCTAACCTGAACTGACAGTGATGGATTTTATAAACTTGTATTAGAGGATACTACAGGTGGACATTCAGCTGGTAATCTCAGTCATTGTAACATCTAACTCTGATTGAATTAGTCAATTCATCAGGACCTGGATATTTGCATTGTGTGAGAGCATTGTATTCCATCTGAATCCCATTTGCTGCATAAAAGTTCTCCTGTGAATCTTCCCAAACCTTTAATGTGTGTCCGGTAATCCTTGTATAATGAGCTGATGGGTGTAAGGTTTATTATTATAACGTGTAACCTTTCTAAACCCCTCTGTCACAGCTCCCCTCAATTGTCTTTGCTACAAGGAGAACAATCTCAGTTTCCCCAAACCCCTGATTCCCCAATGTCTGTTTGCTCTCTATAAGGTACACATCAGGATTGTGTTGGAACATTCTCCACTTGCCTGCATCAGTGCACCCCCCCCCCCCCAACACTATTAAAGAAAGTGAACATCCTCCAGGACAAAGCACTGTGCCTGAGTGGTGTCCCATCCACCACCTTTTCAGCATTCCCTCTCCCCACCCCAGAGACACAGTGGCATCACTGTGTAAAAGGTAAAGGCAGCATTGCCCTACCAGACCATAGGGCTGCTCTCTCATTAGGGAGGAAACTGGAGCCCCTGGAAGAAACCCATGCAGACACTGGGAGAATGTGCAAGTCCCACAGAGACAGTTGTCCAAAGCTGGAATCGAACCTGGGGCCCTGGCAGCAGTGTTAATCACTGAGCCACTGTGCCACCCTAAAATTGTATTTTGATTCACAGCTACCACTTCCTCTGATAGTTCATTCCATTTGTCTGAACAAAAATAAAAAAAACATTCCCGAACGCTTTTTTAAAGCCGTTCTGCTGTCACCTTAAAAGGTATCGACCCAGTCTTGAATCGCGTCCTTTCCTGGAAAGGACACCTGCTGTTCACATTACTGATACCACCCCTCCATGATTTGAGAAACATCTAATAAGGTCACTCCTCAGCCCCCTGCGCGCCAGTGAAAGAAGTCGCAGCCTATCCAGCCTCTGCTTATAAGTCAAACTATCCATTGCCATCAAATCCTGGTAAATCTCTTCTGAATCCGCTCCAACTACATAATGTCCTCCCGATATCAGCATGACCAGAACTAGACACAGAATTCCAGAAAAGGCCTCCCCAACATCCAAAATAACGTCCCAACTCTTGTACTCAAAGGTCTGAGCAATGAAGGCAAGTGTGCCAAGCACCTTCTTAACCACCCTGTCTACACGTGACACAGACTTGAAAGACTGGAACCCCTCGGCCTCTTTGTTCCATATCACTACTCGAGGCCCTGTTTTTGATTAGTGTCAGTCTGCCATCGTTTGTTTTATCAAGATGTAATATTTTGCATTTATTCCAATCCAAAAATCCCAAAAAACCCTGAGCATTAAAGACAGTAGGAGTATACGTAAGAGGGAAATCAGGAGGGCAAAAAGGGGACATGAGATAGCTTTGGTAAATAGGATTATGAATACTCCCAAGGGTGTTTATATATACATTAAGAACAAAAGGGTAACTCGAGAGAGAATAGGGCTCCTCAAAGATCAGCAAGGCAGCCTACACGTGGAGCCGCAGGAGATGGGAGAGATACTAACTGAATGTTTTGTGTCAGTGTTTACTGTGGAGAAGGACATGGGCAATATAGAATGTGGGGAAATAGATGTCGACATCTTACAGAGGAGGACGTGCTGGGTGTCTTGTAACCCGTAAAGCTTGGTTAATCCCCAGCACCTGATCAGGTGTACCCGAGAACTCAGTGGGAAGCTGGGAATGTGATTGCTGGGCCTCTTGCTGAGATATTTGTATCATCGATTATCATAGATGAGATGCCGAAAGACTAGAGGTTGGTTAACGTGGTGCCGCTATTTAAGAAAGGTGGTAAGTACAAGCCAGGGAGCTATCGACCGGTCAGCCTGACATTGATTTTGGGCAAGTTGTTGGAGGGAATCCTGAGGAACAAGATGCATGTATATTCTGAAAAGCAAGGACTGATTAGTGATAGTCAGCATGACTCTGTGCATGGGAAATCATGTCTCACAAACTTGATTGAGTTATTTGAAGATGTGTCAAAGAGGATTGATGAGGGCAGAGAGGTGGACATGATCTATGGAATTCAGTAAGGCGCTCGACAAGCTTCCCCATGGAAGACTGGTTAGCAAGGTTAGATCTCATGGGATACAGGGAGAACTAGCCGTTTGGGTACAGAACTGGCTCAAATGTAGAAGGCAGGGTGGTGGTGGAGGGTTGTTTTTTCAGACTGGAGGCATGTGACCAGTGGAGTGCCGCAAGGATCGGTGTTGGGTCCACTACTTTTCGTCGTTTATATATATGATTTAGATATGAGCATAGGAGGTATAGTTAGTAAGTTTGCAGATGACACCACAATTGGAGGTATAGTGGACAGCGAAGAGTGGCTACCTCAGATTACAACAGGATGTTGTTCAGATGGGTGAGAAGTGGCAGATGGAGTTTAATTCAGATAAATGTGACGTGCTGCATTTTGGAAAAGCAAATCTTAACAGGACTGATACACTTAGTGGCAAATTCCTAGATAGTGTTGATGAACAAAGATATCTTGCAGTGGAGGCTCATATTTCTTGAACGTAGAGTTGCAGGTAGATACGATATTGAAGAAAGTGTTTGGAATACATTCCTTCATTGATCAGAGCATTGAGTATGAAAGTTGGAAGGTCATGGACAGGACATTGGTTAGGCCTCTTTTGGAATATTGTGTGCAATTCTGGTCTCCGTTAATCGGAAGGATGTTGTGAAACTTGAAAGGGTTCAACAAAGTTTTACAAGGATATTGCCAGGGTTTGAGCTGCAGGAAGAGAGCAAAAAGGCTGGGGCTTTCTTTCCCTGGAGCATCAGAGACTGAGGAGTGACCTCCGTAGAGGTTTATAAAATCATTAGTAACATGGATAGGGTAAACAGACAAGGTCTTTTCCCTGAGCAGGAGAGTCCAGAAATAGAGAGCATAGGTTGAGGGTGAGAGGGGAAAGATATAAAAGGGAACTAAGGAGCAACTTTTTCACGCAGAGAGTGGTGCGTTTATGGAATAAGCTGCCAGAAGAAGTGGTGGAGGCTGACAATTATAGCATTTTAAAGGCATTTGGATACTTGACATGAATAGGAAAGATTTAGAGGGATATGGCCCAGGTGCTGGCAAGAGGGATAAGATTAGGTTCGGATATCTGGTCGGCATGGACAAATTTGAGCGAAGGTTCTGTTTAGTGCTGTTCATCTGTGACTCACAGCTCTGTGGGTTTCGGTCTCTTCAAAGATAAATCTTAGTCTGTTTTATTTTAGTAAAGCTACAACATTCAGTAGGGTGATGGTTTATTTCTTTAAATAAACATCTTATGATACTTTGATTAAGTTTTTTAATATAAAATATTGGTACTAATTTATTCTAGAGTAGTGTTTTGTAAAGCTGTAAGACTGTGTGCCTTTTTCTGGGTCTGTGGACTGTTAAGGTGCAGAGATGGTCATTTGTATAGTGATGTGCTCTTCCTGTTGGATGTAGGAGATTAAGGAAAGTTTCAATGATCCTGATTGTCTGCAGGAAGTGAGGATGCAAATCCTGTAGGATTTCATGGACCAGATGGAGCGATGGTTAAAGGTAATGAAGAATTTACAGGAGCCGGGAGATGTGATAGGTGGCAGTTGCAGAAAGGTAAGAAAACTGCCGATCCAGTCAGGTAGATGGGTTTATTCTCGGAAAGGGAAGAGTGGAGGGCAAGTAGTGCAGGAGTCTCCTGTGGTTATTTCCATCTCAAACAAGTATACTGTTTTGGAAAGCGTCGGGGGTTACAGACTCGCAGGGGACTATCGCACTGACAGCCAAGTTCCTAGTGGAATGGATCTAGTGAGGTATATCAGGTTCCACGCGATCGATGGTGATAGGGGGCTCTCTAGTCTGCAGCACAGACTGCAGTTTCTGTAGCTAACAGTGAGACATCAGAATGGGGTGGTGCCTCCCTACTGTCTGGGTGAAGGATGGCTCTGAGGGTGCAGAGTATTCTGAAAGGGGAGAATGATCAGTGGGAGGTCGCTGTACATTGGTACCAATGACATAAGAGAGAAGGATGAAGTCCTGATGAGAGAATATAGCAAATTGTGGGTGGCACGGTGGCACAGTGGTTAGCACTGCTGCCTCACAGCGCCTGAGACCCGGGTTCAATTCCCGCCTCAGGCGACTGACTGTGTGGAGTTTGCACATTCTCCCCTTGTCTGCGTGGGTTTCCTCCGGGTGCTCCGGTTTCCTCCCACAGTCACAAAGATGTGCAGGTCAGGTGAATTGGCCATGCTAAATTACACCGTAGTGTTAGGTAAGGGGTAAATACAGGGGTATGGGTGGGTTGCGCTTCAGCGGGTCGGTGTGGACTTGTTGGGCCGAAGGGCCTGTTTCCACACTGTAATGTAATGTACTAATCTAATCTAATCTAATCAAATTAGCCTGTAGGATAATAAGCAGGTCCTTGTCGGTAGTAATATCTGGATTACTCCCGGTACCACATGCTAGTGAAAGTAGGACTAGCAGGGTACGGCAGATGAATGCGTGGCTAACGATCTGATACAGGGGAGAAGGATTCACATTTTTGGATCATTGGAATCTCTGCTGGGGTAGAATTGACGTGCATAAGAAGGATGGATTACACCTGAATTGGAAGGTGTCTAATATCCAAGCAGGGAGATTTGCTAGTCCTACACGGGAGGCATTAAACCAGTGAGGGAGTGAGGGGAAACCTAAAGAGATAGTGAGAAAGGAGGTAAGTCTGAGACTGGTACAGTTGAGAAGTTAGACAGGCAAGGGCAAGGCAAGGGTAAGACACAGAATGAGATCGGACTGACAAGGTACAATAGACAATAGGTGCAGGAATAGGCCATTCTGCCCTTTGAATCAGCACCAGCATTCATTATGATCATGGCTGATCATCCATAATCAGTCTCCTGTTCCTGTCTTATTTCTGTAACACTTGATTCCATTATCTTTAACAGCTCTATCCATCTCTTTCTTGAAAGTATCCAGAGACTTGGCCTCCACTGCCTTCTGGATCAGAGCATTCCATGTGGCCACTACTCTCTGGGTGAAGACGTTTCTCCTCAACTCTGTTCTAAATGGCCTCTCCCTTATTTTTAATCTGTGTCCTCTGGTTCTGGAAACATGCATCCTGTCTCCAGAGTGTCCAACCCTTTAATAATCTTGTAGGTCTCAATCAGATCCCCTCTCATTCTCCTAAACTCAAGTGTATACAAGCTCAGTCGCTCCAATCTTTCAACATATGATCATTCCGCCATTCCGGGAATTGACCTCATGAACCTACCCAACACTCCCTCAATAGCCACAATGCTCTTCCTCAAATGTGGAGACTAAAACTGCACACAATACTCCAGGTGCGGTCTTACCAGGGCCCTGTACAGCTGCAGAAGGACCTCTTTGCTCCTATACTCAATTCCTCTTGTTATGAAGGCCAGCATGCAGTGAGCTTTCTTCACTACCTGCTGTACCTGCATGCTTGCTTTCATTGACTGATGTACAAGAACACCTAGATCTCGTTGTACTTCCCCTTTACCAAACCTGACTCCTTTAGATAGTAATCTGCCTTCCTGTTCTTACCTCCAAAGTGGATAGCCACACAGTTATCCACATTAAACTGCATCTGCTATGCATCCGTCCACTCACTTAGCCTGTCCAAGTTAACCTGTATTCTCATAACATCCTCCTCACATTTTACCCTGCCACCCAGCTTTGTGTCATCAGCAAATTTGCTAATATTACTTTTAATATGTTCATTTATATTATTAATGTATATTGTAAACAGCACCGAACCTTGTGGTACCCCACTAGTCACTGCCTGCCATTCCGAAAGGAAGCGTTTATCACTACTGTTTGCTTCCTGTCAGCCAGCCAATTTTCAATCCAAGTCAGTATATTCCCCTTTGTAAATCCATGCTGACTCTGACGAATCCTATTACTGCTATTCAAATGAGCTGTAACTTCTTCTTTTATAATTGACTCCAGCATCTTTCTCACCACTGACATCAGGCTAACCGGTCTATAATTCCTTGTTTTCTCTCTCCCACCTTTCTTGAAAAGTGGGACAACATTAGGGCGGCACGGTGGCACAGTGGTTAGCACTGCTGCCTCACAGCGCCAGAGACCCGGGTTCAAATCCCGCCTCAGGCAACTGATTGTGTGGAGTTTGCACATTCTCCCCGTATCTGCGTGGGTTTTCTCCAGATGCTCCGGTTTCCTCCCACAGTCCCAAAAAATGTTCAGGTGAATTGGCCATGCTAAATTGCCTGGAGTGTTAGGTCTGGGTGGGTGCGCTTCGGCGGGTCGGTGTGGACTTGTTGGGCCGAAGGGCCTGTTTCCACACTGTAATCTAATCTAATCATTAGCCACACTCCAATCTGACTCTACATCTCCTGATTCTGTGTCTCCCCCTTCGCAAGGGACTGAACGTCATCCCTCACCAACAGGGCCATCTTACCCCCTCTGCCCATCAGTCTGTCCTTTTTATAGCACTGCACTGCATTTACTTCAATGCAAGAGGTTTGACAGGGAAAGCAGATGAGCTTAAGATATGGTTTTGAACATGGGACTGGGTTATAGTGGGTATTACAGAAACGTGGCTTAGGTTGGACAGGACAGGTAGCTTAATGTTCCAGGGAGTAGATGTAAGAGGAAGGATAGAAAGGGGGAATAAGAGAGAAGGTGGAATGGTGTTTTTGATTAGGGATAACATTATTGTTGTGCTTAGGGAGAATATTCATGGGAGTTCGCCCGGTGAAATTACTTGGGTGGAACTGGGAAATAGGAACAGGATGATCACCTTATTGAGGTTGCCTGTGTGGATTTCGTCCGGGTGCTCTGGTTTCCTCTCACAGTCCAAAGATCTGCAGTTTGGGTGGATAATCCAGGCTGAATTGCCCATATTGTTCAGGGATGTGCAGGTTGGGTGGATTGGCCATGTGAAATTGCCCATATTGTTCAGGGATGTGCAGGTTGGGTGGATTGGCCATGTGAAATGCAGCGTTACAGGGTTAAGATAGGAGGCTCAGAGTGTCAGTGTGGATGTGATGGGCTGAATGGCCTGCTTCCACACTTGGGATTCTCTGACGATAATTCTACTAGTTTTAAAATAGTTACAGAAAATAATAAACCAGATCTAATAGTTAAGTTTCTAAATTGGACAAAGGTGAATTTTGACGGTTCAAGGCGAGAACTTTCAATATTTCTCTGCGACCCCCAGGTAAAGGGACGGCTGGAAAGTGGGAACATAAGAACAGACGGAATAGGAGCAGGAGTAGGCCATCTGGCCCTTCAAGCTTGCACTGCCATTCAATAAGATCAGGGCTGATCTTTTCGTGGCCTCAGCTCCTCTTTCCTTCTCTCTCACCATAATCCTTAATTCCTTTCCTGTTCACATTATCTACATTTCGTCTTAAAGACATTCAAGTTGATAACGTCAACTGCTGCACTCAGCAGGGAATTCCACAGATTCATAACCCTTTAGCTGAAGAAGTTCCTCCTCAACTCTGTCCTAAATCAGATACCCCCTTATTTTGACGCTATGCTCTCTTGTTTGACCCGCTACCCCCCCCCCCCCCCCCCAATGGAAATAAACTCCCTGCTTCTATCTTATCCATTCACTTCTTAATTTTATTTTTTCCAATACAACCTCCCATTCTTCTAAATTCCAACAAGTATAGTCCCAGTCTATTCGGTCTCTCCACATACACCAACCCTCTCAACTCCCGACTCAAACTAGTGACCCTCCTCGGCACCCCTTCCAGTGTCAGTACATCTTTGCTGAAGTGAGGAGATCAAACCTGTACACAGTACTCCAGGTGTGACCTCACCAGCACCCTGTACAGCTGCAGCATAGCCATCCCTCTAGCAAGGAAGGTCAATAGACCCTTCACCATCTCTTTTAGTCCCCTGGGATGCATTCCATCACGGCCAGAAGACCCGTGTACTTTTGGGCTGTTATCTTTCCCAACACTACCTCTTTACTGAGAATGTCTGTTTCCATGTCCTCATCTGCCATTGCCTCCATAGGCCTGTGAAAATGAGACACCAAGAGTACAGAGACAGAATGTTCCTGTTATTTCCAAGTCTGGTAGGTATAGAGAATGTTGTGTGTCTAGAGAAATTGAGGGTATCGTCAAAAAGATGAAGGAGAGATATGGCAGGTACAGACAGCTAGGTTTGAGTGAATCCCTTGGAGTGTAGGGGCAGTAGGAGTACACTTGAGGGAAAACAGGAGGGCAAAAAAGATACATGAGATAGCTTTGGGGGGAAAGAGGTTTAAGGACAATCCAAAGAGATTCTACAAAACACTAAGGATAAAAGAGTAACCAGGCAGAGAATAGGGACCCTCAAAGATCAACAAGGCTGTCTGTGGAACCACAGAATGTGGGAAGGATACTATCCGAGGATTTCATGTCAGCTTTTACTGAAAGAGCATATGGAAGTTAGAGACTTTGGAGAAATAAATAGTGATAAGTTAACAACTATCCATATTACAGAGGAGTTTGTACTGGATGTCTGAAATATAAAGCTGAGTAAATCTGTGGGACCTGTTCAGATGTATCCCAAATCTTTGTGGGAAGTTAGGGAAGTGATTGCCGGGCCCCTCGCTGAGATATTTCTATCACCGATAGCCACAGGTGAGGTGCTGCAAGACAGGCGCCATCATTTGAGAAAGATGATGAGGAAAGGCCAGGGAACAATACACTGGTGAGCCTGAGGTTAGTGGCAGATAAGCTGTTTGAAGGAATTCTAAATGACAGGTTTATATGTAATTGGAAAGACAAGAAGTGATTAGAGATAGTCAGCATGGCTTTGTACATAAATCACTGACTTGGACTTCAGAAAGACATTCAAAAAGGTTCCACATGACAGACTGGTTAGCAAGTTAGACACCATGGGATACGGAGAGAACCAGCTATTTGGATACAAATTGGCTGGAAGGTTGGAGACGGAGGGTAGTGCTTTTCGGACTGGAGGCCTGTGATGAGCAATATAATGTAAGGATCGGTGCTGGGTCCACTGCTTGTCATCATTTATATCAGTGATTTCTTTGTGAATATATGAGGTATAGTTAGTGGGTTTACAGTAGACATCAAAATTGGAGGTGCACTGGACAGCAAAGAAGGTTACCTCAGAGTACAATGGGACTTCAATCAAATGGGCTGAGGATTGTCGAATCGAGTTTATTTCAGATAAATGTGAGGTGCTCCATTTTGGAAAAGCCAATGAGGGCAGTAATTATACACTTAATGGGAAGGTCCTGGAGAGTGTTGCTGAATAAAGAGACCTTGGAGTGCAGGTTCATAGTTCCTTGAAAGTGGAACCATAGGCAGGGTAGTGAAGAAGGTGTTTGGTGTACTTGCCTTTACTGGTCAGTGCATTGAGTAGTGGAGTTGGGACGAAATTTTGCGGCTGCACAGCACATTGATTCAGTCACTTCTGGAATTCTGCTTTCAGTCCTGGTCTCCCCGCTATCGGTATGAAATTTTGAAACATGAAAGGGTTCGGAAAAGATCCGCAAAGATGTTGCCAGGGTTGAGGGTTCGAGCTATATAGGTAGAGGCGGAATAGTCTAGGGCTGTTTTCCCTGAAGCATCGGATACAATTGTGAGGGGCATGGATAGGGTGAAATCCCAGGGTCTTATTCCCAGGATATGTGAGTCCAAAGTTTGGGTGCACAGGCTTCAGGTGTGAGGGAAAAGATTTAAAAGGGATCTAAGGGGCAATGTTTTCCAGCTGAACATGGTACGTGTATGGAATGAGCTGCCAGAGGAAGTGTGGAGGCTGGTACAATTACCCAATTATGCCTTTGAGATGTTGTCTGTGATTAGCAAAAGTTTAGAAGGATATAGGCCAAGTGCTGGCATATGGGATGCGATTTCTTTAGGATATCTGGTCAGCATGGACAAATTGGATCGAAGGGTCTGCTTCTCTGCTGTACATCGTTATGGCACTAGAAAAATTAAGATGGGTTTCTCTTTTATGGAGAGTTAGCAGAAGGTCAGATAATTCTCCTTGGAGCTGAGAAGGTTAGGCAGGGATTTTGACCAGGAGCAGATTTGTTTCCAGGATATTTAATTTACAGAGAGACAGAGGGAGAAATTATTAACGTCACAATTTTTAGTAACTACCTTCAGGTAACTGGCAAATAATGCAGGTTAAAAATGTGAAGATTATTTTACTCATTAAGTTCTGAGCATCTGGAACAGTTTGACCGACAGCTGGATGCAGATACAGTAGTTATTGTCAAAACAAATTTGGAATTTAACTTTTTTAATGAAGGATTTGGAGGGCTACAGACAAATGGGAGGTGAGTTGGGATAGACTGGCACCATCTCCCGAGGGCCAGAGTACAGCCCCATTGGACTGAATAGCCACAAACCCCTGTGCTCTGTTACTGCTCCATTCACTGTGAATGATGAAGCTCATCCCAGGGCAGAGTCATAGAGACCTATAGCATCGAATTAGATTCTTTGCTCGAACTGGTCCATGCCAACATATCCCAACCTAATCTAGTTCCATTTGCCAACACCCTTCCTATTCACATACCTATCCAGATGCCAAATGGTGAAATTGTACCAGCCTCCACCACTTCCCTGAACAGAGGATTCCATACACGCAACAAACTCAGTGTGAAAATAGTTGCCTCTTGGGTCCCTGTTCAATCTTTCCCCTCTCACCTTAAACCTACACCCTCTCGTTCTAGACTCCCCCACCCGGGGAAAAGGCCTTGTCTAACTTTCCCATCCACACTTCTCATGATTTTATAAAGCTCTTTGAGGTCACCCCTTAGCATCTGATGCTCTTGGAGGTGCCCACTCATGTCACAATGGGGCCCGGGTGATTGACAGCAGCTTCAGACCAATAGGAGAATTGGCGTGATCCTCCAGCCAATGGGAGTGAATTGGGGTGGGTCCAGCAGACCAATATGTGGCCATAAGCTGTGCAGGCGCAGTGTCACGGTGAGGGGGACCTCGTGAGTGTGAAGGGAGTGGGAGAGACTGCAAAGTCTGGGGAAGAAATGAAGCTATTGTGGACTGGAAGGGTTTATAAACGCACGGTTTTAGGCTGCTAGACCTGAATTAGAAATTCCTGGTAAGTTAGAACCAAAAGAACTGCGGATGCTGTAAATCTCTCACAATAACCAAAAGGTACTGGAAATGCTCAGCAGGTCTGGCAGCATCTGTGAAGAGAAATCAGTTAACATTTTGGATCTGCTGACCCTTCCTCAGAACTGATGTTACTGAAAAGAAATGTCGGTTTATATGCAGAAGGTTGGGGTAAAGGAGTAAATGATCGGTGGGGATAGAGTGCAGAGAAAGAGATGGGAGCAGTTGGACAAATGAGTGGATAACGATCTGGCTGGGGGAGGGTGAATAGCTATTTATGGGGCCTGTTAGTGACTAACCATAGGTAATGTGTAGTGATAGGCTATGTGATAACAAGGTCTGGTATGTGGGTTAAGAGGCTAGGGCGCTAGGAAATTGGAGAGTTCAGAACCTAAAATTATTGAATTTGATACTGGTGTGCAGGGTTCCCAAGTAGAAGATGAGGTGTTGTTCTTCCAGCTTGCGTTAACATGTGGCGCTGGAAAAGCACAGCAGGTCAGGCAGCATCTCAGGAGCAAGAGAATTGATGTTTTGGGCATATCCCTTTCACCAGGAATGCAGGGATTCGGGGGGGTGTGAGTAAGAGGGCTGAGAGTTAAATAAGAGGGATGTGTGGGGTTGGTGGGAAGGGAGCTAGGAATACAATAGGTAGATGTAGGTGGAGGGTAATGGAGAGATGGTGGAGGGGATAGTTGGAAAGGAAGATGGACAGGTGGGACAGTTCAAGAGGGTGGTGTCGAGTTGGAGGGTTGGATCTGGGATAAGGTAGGGGAGGGGGAATGAGGAAACCTTGATTCTGTGGTTAAAGGGTCCCAATGTGGATGATGAGGTTTTCTTCCTCCACGCGTCGGGTGGCTGGGATTTGGTGGTGGAGGTAGCCCAGGACTTGTATGTCCTTGGCGGAGTGGGTGGGAAAGTTGAAGTGGTCGGCCACAAGATGGTGGGGTTGGTTGGTGCATGTGTCCCAGAAATGTTCCCTGAAACTTTCTGCAAGTTGGTGTCCTGACTCCCCAGTGGAGAGGAGACCACATCGAAAGCAAAGGCCGTAATAGGTGAGGTGTTTGGATGTGCAGGAAAATCTCTGCTGGATGTGGAAGGGTCCTTTGGAGGTGAGGGGGGAGGTGTGGGCACAGGTTTTACACCTCTTGCATTGACAAGTGAAGGTGCTGGGAGTGGAGGGTGGGTTAGTGGGGAGCATGGATCTGACTAGGAATTCACAGGGAATGATGTCTGTGGAATGCTGAAAGGAATGAAGAGGGAAATATATCTCTGGTGGGATCTGATTGTAGGTGGTGGAAATGGCGGAGGATGATGCGTTGTATCTGGGTGGAAGGTGAGGACTGGGGGATTCTATCCTTGTTGCAGTTGGAGAGGTCTGGTTCAATGGCAGAGGTGTGGCAAGTGGTGGAGATACACTGGAGAGTGTTGTTGACCACATGGGAGGGGAAATTGCAGGCCTTGAAATACGGGGCATTTTGGATGTTCTGGAGTGTTCTGCCAGTTTGCATCAAGCTTTACTGGAACACTGCAGTAAGCATGAGACAGAGATGTTGGCCAGGGAACAGACTCGTGTGTTAAAGTGACAGGCAACTGGAAGCTCGGGGTCTGTTTTTGTAGCAGAACGTAGATCATTAGCTGCCATTTCCAGCACCTCCACTGAGATGATCCCAGACACAGCTTCCTGTCCTCTCCATTGCACCCTCCCAGCCAGATTGTTATCCACTCCTTTGTCTTTCCAAATGTTTCTTTTGGGCTCTGTCCCCACCTATTTTTACTCTTTATCCCCTAACTCCTGCAATCCAAAGATGTGCAGGTTCGGTGAATTCACCAAGCTAAATTTCTCGTAATGTTCAGGGATGTATAGGTTAGGTGCATTGGTCAGAGGAAATCTAGAATAATAGGATAAGGGAATGGGTTTGGTTGAGAAACTCTTCAGAGGGTGGGTGTGGACATGTTGGGCCGAATGGCCTGTTATCACACTGTAGGAATTCTAATTTGCCCAGCTGCTGTCGGTTCTGAGGAAGGTTCACTGGACCTATAATGACCCTTGGTGTGTGCAGGAGGAGGAAACGGGAAATGGGACTTGGATCCAGTTTAGACTGGGAGGGTTTAATTACACTCTGTACATGGAGTTAGGCCTGAATTAGAAACTCTTGGTCCCACGTTTACAGCAAATGGGAAAATGGCTGTGGCCCTCAGGCGGTGATAGGTCCTGGGTTATCGCCACCATCTTTATTTGGGGCGAGGTACAGAGAGGCACATGGACATGTCCTCTTCCTGGGTAGGGGAAGGGTGATTGAGAGAGGAGAATTTATACATCAAACACATACCAAGAGAAATATTTCTGTTTACTGTTCAGCCTGCACTGACTGTGAGGTTTGTTTTGTGTATTCATTTTATAGGATATTAACTGAGTTTAATTGAGACAGGGATCTCAAAAGCAATTTTCTATCGTCAGCAGGGTCATCAGGATCTGAATACCATTGACATTTAACTGTGGAAGGAGAAAGATGTGTCTGTTCTCTCTGTGAGAAAGTATCTTTTTTTTTTCAAGCCAAAAGCAGAAAGATGTTCAAATTTGTGGTTAGTTCACCCTTGGGGTTTGTGCTCAATTCTGGGCCCTGCAGATGTGGAAGGTGTTATTGGCCTGAGAGGAAGCACAGGTTTGTCCAAATTACACCTCGTCTCTTTATAGGAATTGTCAGATTTAGACCCAATCACCCACTTCATGATGTTAACCTGTAAACTCCTCATTTTCAATTTCCTGCAAACTTCTCATTAAAATTCCTTATGGACTCAAATTCCAGGACCATTTCAGGTGGAATGTTCCAACTTCAGACAACTGTCTGTTCATTCAGAAACTGCTGAGGTTCATGTTGACTCTGCGGTTACAAAGGGCTGAATTGAAAGATGAGATGCTGTTCCTGAGCTCCCATTGAGATGCATTGGAACAGTACAGGAGGCTGACAGCAGTGTAGGTGGGAGCAGACAATGAAAATGATAGGGCTGCACTGTGGGTGCTGATTGGCTCAATGAGAGTGTTTTGGAGTTGGTTGTAAACAGAGCGAGGTGAGACAGGGAGAAGGTGAACCTCAGCTTCAGTTTTAGTGCAGGCCATTCAGAAATTCTCTTTATCCTAATGAGAACAGGCAGGTTGTAAGCGATACCTGCTGATTTTTTTAAACAGTTTTTAAAAGTATAAAATGTCAGCTTAAGTAAAGATCGGGGCTTTTGATTAAAATGGAAATGTTTGAAGTGAAGGAAGGTTGCTAGCTCATTTAAATTCTCTTAATGGGAGTAACTAGCTGAAACTAGAGAGACGTTGTGACAGGAGACCTCAGACTAGTGGTGTGCTCCTCTTGCACAATATGGGAAATAAGAGATGCTTCCAGTGTCCGCGATGGCTATGTATGCAGGAAGAGTGCCCATCTGCAACTACTGGGAAACTGCTTTTCAGACCTGGAGCTCAGAGTGGACTCACTGTGGAGCAATACTGAGAATGTCATGGACAGCACGTTTTGTGAGTTAATCACACTGCAGGTGAGGGTTAGACAGGCAGAAAGGGAATGAGTGACCATCAGATCAAGTAAAAGGCTCAGGAAGGAAGTGCAGGACTTCCCAGTCATCGTTCCCCTTCTCAAACAGATATTGTGCACCGCTTGTGATTCTGTAAGGGGGGATCAGGTGGAGTGGACTCTCAGGGGAAGTCAGCAACAGCCAGGTTCATGACACCACAGATAGCTCCGCTGCACAGAACGGGAGGAAGGAGAATGGCAGAGCTGTAGTGACAGGGGATCCAGTAGTCAGGGTGAGAGACAGGCGTCTCTGTGGCCACAGACATGAATCCAGGACAGTGGAATTGAACGCAGGTCCATTTATTGATAAGTGCACAGACCAATAAAGGTCAGCGTCCCAAATGCAACCTTCAGCACTTGACCACCCTGAAGCTCTACTTTCCAGGGACTGTGCAGTTGTTCTGAGCCCTTCAGAGAGATTGAAGGGGTAGGGAGAAAACAGGGTTGTGTTGTAGATCTACAAAATAACCGTCAACATCCGCTCTTGGTCTCCCACCTCCCATCGTGCCTCCTCCCCACCGCAGGGAAAGACCTTGTGTATTTCCCTATCCATGCCCCTACTGATTTTATAAACCTCTATAAGATCACCCATCAGCCTCTGATGCTCCAGGGAAAATAGTGTATTCATCTTCTCCCTGTAGCTCAAATCCTCCAACCCTGGCAACATGCTTGTAATACTATTCTGGCAACTTTCAAGTTTCACAATATTGTTTTGATAGGAAAGAGACCAGAATTGCATGCAATATTCCAAGTGTAACCTAACTAATGTCCTGTACAGCCGCAATATGACCTCCCAACTCCTATACTCAGTACTCTGACCAATAAAGGAAAGCATACTAAACACCTTCTTCGCTAGCCTATCTACCTGCGATTCTGCTTTCAAGGAGCTATGAATCTGCACTCCAAGGTCTCTTTGTTCAGCAGCACTCCCAAGGACCTTACCATTAAGTGTATACATCCCGCTAATGTTTGCTTTTCCAAAATGCAGCACCTCACATTTATTTAAATTAAACTCCATCTGCCAGTCCTCAGCACATTGGACCCTCTGATCAAGATCCCGTTGTAATCTGAGGTAATCCTCTTCACTGTCCACTACACCTCCAATTTTGGTGTCATCGTACTAACATTACTTCCTATATTTGCATCCAAATCATTGATATAAATGATGAAAGTTAGTGGATCCAGCACCGATCCTTTGTGACACCCCACTGGTTACAGGTCTCCAATCTGAAAAGCAACCTTCCACCACCACCCTCTGTCTTCTACCTTTGAGACAGTTTTATATCCAAATGACTAGTTCCCTCTGTATTCCATGAGATCAACCTTGCTAACCAGTCTCCCATGGGGAACCTTGTTGAACGCCTTACTGAAGTCCATGTAGATCATTTCCACTGCTTTGCCCTCATCAATCCTCTTTGTTACTTCAAAAAAATTGACTCAAGTTCAAGAGACGTGATTTCTCATACACAAAGCCATTATTAATATCCAGGACTTAACTCTGTTCATTGGGATCTGTGTCACCCAGTTATGAGTGTTAATATTCTGGATAAAGTTCAAGTACACCAGCTTTGTGTTAGTGACTGTGTATTGAGTCTTGTTAATATCATCCACACAGGTAAGTTCAATTTGAAAGGCAGTCCCTATATCCCTAACCCCCTCCCACCTACTTTGTCTCCATCCCCACCATAGACAGTAAGTGGGAGGAGCTCATGGAGTTTCCATGTGAGAGAGATTGAGAAAATCTTCCCTTCTTTCCACTAGCCCACCAGGAAATTTTGGTAGTGTTCTTACTTCTGAACCAGGAGGATCAAGCTCAGAGTTCAGTAACAGCATCTTTGAAAAGGCTGATTGGAAAACGTGCCCAAGCCTCCAGCACATACTGTCTCCCAGTTGTCCCTGCCTGAGCCACCAAAGAGAACCTTCCTGTAGTTACTCTCCTGTCAGATTCTCCCATTGTTCAGTTTGTCCAGGGTCCCCTCCTACTGCTGCACTGCTCCTATCTCTCACTGACCTGTCTATCCCCCAGTGTACTCCAAATTCATTCATTGTTTGAAATCTCCAGCCCTGCCCCTTCCACTCTGTTGGGCAGCAGCTGCTGTCAATCACCCAGCTTCGTGTGTGATCTGGAGCATGTGCTGTAGGAGGGGAGACCAGTGCACGGGCACAGTGCTGGCCAATTGTTGGTGTATGTGCAGCGCGGATCAGTGCCAGGAGGGAGGCTGTGCATGTGTGGGATTAATCTGTCATTGGCAGTTTCCTCCCTCTGGGAATAGGACCCAGGGAAATAGCCCCTGCCCTGATATCGTGACAAGTGGTCGGCTATCAGTGGGGGGAGCATTTTGCAGAAAGTTACCAGAACTCGGGTGAAGATTCACGAATGTTATGGAAAGGAACACAGATGGGCCTGCAATTAAAGTTCTAATTTGTTTCATCTTAGTTCAATCAGATATGACTTGGCCAGTGTGTGCAGGATGGTTCTCATCAGAGGGCCGGTGTGGGGGAAAAATAAAATGTTCCAGACTGGGGAAAAAAAATCAGTTTGGTTCTGACCAGGAAGGAAACCTGGGAGGTGGGGGAAGGATTCACCAACATCCAGGAACCTCCGAGTCAGACTCATTGATTTGATTAGATTAGATTTCCTACAGTGGAGAAACAGGCCCTTCGGCCCAACCAGTCCACACCGACCATCGGAAGAGTAAGCCACCCAGACCCATTTCCCTCTGACTAATGCACCTAACGCTATGGACAATTTAGCATGGCCAATTCACCTGACCTGCGCATATTTGGATTGTGAAAGGAAACCTTTTTTTGGTTCTTAGTCTGCAGGCAGGAGCTAGGAAGCTGATTTCAAAGAGAAGAGAGAGTGTGTGAGAACTGGGTGTGGTGGAAAAGGGGTGAAGAGATTGGTTTGCATTTCAGGTCACAGAAGAGAGCAATTGTGAGACTGAGGTTTAAAGCTTTGGGGGAACAAAGAAACTACAATTTAATACTATCACTGTCTTATGAATTTCCATACTGTGTTAACGGTGGTGACCTGTTTTCTCTATTGTAGGGTTCTGAAATGGCGGATTTGTGGATGAGAAATTCAAATTGAACTTCATGTTCCGTTTTGATAGTTACTTGATCCGTGCGATCTGAATATCATTGGCCTTTTCATGTGGAAGGAAAGGTGTGTATTCTGTCCATGGGCGAATATTTCAAATGTCAGTGTGTCTGAAAACATTACAGAGACGCAGCCAAGTCCATGTTAGTGTGGTGACTGTGGAGAATGAGTGCATTGGTTGTTAAATGTCTGAAAAAACATGGCACATTTCCCAGGAACAATTAAGCTACAGATTTGTTGTGTATGAGGATATTTTTTTAATCAACCATGCAACCAGAAAGACACAAGGATGCCTGCATCATGGAAAAAACTATGAAAGCAGGATTGTTGTAAAGGAGTTAATTATCGATCATGGCTTGTAATCCATTGGCGTTGTCACATCGGTTCCAGTGCCATGGGGAAACACTGGAAATGTGATGAGTGCAGTGTAGGTTTCAGTTATTAAACTGGGAAAAGTGCAGAAGAAATTTACAAGAATTTTTGTTCGGGCTCAGGGGTCTGAGGTGTAAGGAGAGGTTGGACAAGTGAGGATTTTGTTTGTTTAGAGCAGAGGAAACAGAGGGGAGGATGTTTTCTGGAAGTGTATAAGACCATGAGAGGCCTGGGTAAGGTGAATGCATTCAGTCTTTTTCCCAGGAAATCAAGGAGTGGAGGGCATCAGTTTACAGTTAGAGGAGAAATTATGAAAGGGAATCTGAGGGGCAACAGTTCTACACAGAGGGTGGTATGTATACGGACTGAGCTGCCAGTGGAAGTGCTTGAGGTGGGTACATTAACAACATGTAAAAGACATTTGGACAAATATATGGATAGGAAAGGGTCAGAAGCAGATGGGTCAAGTGCAGGGAAATGGGGTTAGCGTGGATGGACATTCTGGTCGGCATGGGCCAGTTTGAGCCAAAGGGCCTGTCTCTGCTGTAGGACTCTGACTCCAAGTATATTTACTATTTCTCCCGCTATCTCTGGTAGCACCCTGGGATGTATTCCATCTGAGCGACAAGACTTGTCTACCTTTAGCTCCATTAATTTACCCAGCTCTAACACTTTCGTGATAATGGTTGTTTCTTGTTCCTCACCTTCCTCAGTTTCCTTATCAATTACTGGCATCTTCTTCGTGTTCTCCACTGTGAAGACTGACTGCTGTGAAGACTTCCTAAACCCTGCTGGATAGCAATAACTGGGCACAGAATTCTGAGAGGTCTTTTTTGAGTCTTTATTGATGAGACATGGCAGTTACCTGGATAGCGTACATGCAGAACACCCCCAGGCAGCATCAGGTAACTCCCCGCCTTTCAGATGTGCCGCTCCCATTCTTATACCTTAGTGGTTTGTGGTTTTGAATGGATGCTGTCTCTCAATATTATCTCCATGGCACTGGCAGTTAAAAAGTTGAGTTCAGCCCAGCACTGTGTGGTTAAACCACATACCCCTCCCCCACGCCCCTGTGGCTCAGTCAGGTATCCAACAGGCACTTCAGTTTCAGTGGCGCTGTCTGTCAGGATTCTGATGTGAAAGAGCCGTTGTTGGAGCGGGGTGGACAAAGTTAAAAACCATACCACCAGGTTATAGTCCAACAGGTCTATTTGGAAGTACAAGCTTTTGGAGTGTGCTGTGAGTTTTAACTTGATCAGGATTATCTCTATGGTAACGGTTAAGTGCTTCAACAATTACAGAGGCCATATGTTCCCCACACAATAGGTGCCCCTCTAGCAGTGTAAAGTGCTATTCTGGCCCTGGGGATAGCTACTCATCACTTTTCTCCCCCAATCCCATCTAGCTCTCTGTTGATCTTTAAACTTTTTCTAATCTCCTAGTTTCTCCTTGGTCTTTGCCAATTTGCATAATTTCAATTTGATAGATTCCCTTATTTCCTTTGCCACCCATGGCAGATTACTCCTTTTCCTACAGTCCTTCCTTTTCATTGATATATACCTTTGCTGAGCTGTTTGAAAAAATTCTTTGATATTCCTCCACTGTCTGTCAACTCGCCCACCCTAAAGTCTTTGCTTGCAGTCTACATTAGCCAACTCCTGCCTCATCCTATTGTAGTCTCCTTTGTTTAAGCACAGGATCTTAGGATTGGATTTAATCTTACCGCTTTCAAGCTGTATTCTAAATTCAACCATACTTATCGCAAGTCTTTTATCAGATTACGAGGTGAGGCGATGTTACCTGGGTGTTTTGGTTTTCATTGTCAGAGACCTTGGCTTTGTAATAAAGTACAGGATAGATATTCACAACAGAGTATTCTGGACGGTGTGAATGTCCGACACAGTCCAAAACCATAAATCACTGTCTCCCCTCAGTTTACATGATTTGGAGATCCCGATGTTGGATTGGGGTGTGCAAAGTTAAAAATCTCAACACCAGGTTATAGTCCCTCAGGTTTAATTGGAAGCGCACTTGATTTCGGAGCGTTGCTCCTTCATCATGATCCAATTAAACCTGTTGGACTATAATCTGTTGTTGTGTGATTTTTAACTCCCCTCAGTTTAAAATTGCAAAATCATTATCTCCTACATGCTTCCGCACTAAGTTTGGAACACGAATCCACCTGACTATCCTGCATTTTCCGAAAATCTCCTTTGGTGAAGGTGGTGAGTTTTGGATTCAGCTTTCCAGTTATTACCGTAAGAAGATAAGCACTGGTCACAGGAGAGTCAATGCAGCCCTTCGAACCAGCTCCACCATTTAATACCATGATGATTGAGCTCACCTTGGTCTCAGCTGGATTTTCCCGCCTGCTCTCTCTCACCCTTCAACTCATTGCAAATTCAACATCTGTATCTCTTCAGTAAATTTGCTCATTGTCCTGGCATCCACCGTATTTCGAGTAGGGAATTCCACAGATTCACAGCACATTGAGATAGGTACATTCTTCTTCATGAGAATAGAATAGAGTCCATATAGTGCAGAGTCCACACCAACCCTATAATGAGCATCCCATTCAGACTCACCCATTCCCTGTATTTCCCATGGTTAATGGCTTAACCTGCACATGCATGGACACTGTGGGAATTTAGCATAGCCACTCCACCCAACCTTTGGACGTCTTTGTACTGTGGGATGAAACTGGAACACCCAGAGGAAACCCGCACAGACACAGGGAAAACATGTAAACTCCACACAGTCGCCTAAGGCTGGAATCAAATCCAGGTCCCTGACGCTGTGAGTCAGCAATGCTAACCATTGAGCCACCTCTGCTTAAAATCTGCTCCTCCTATTAACCACCCCACGTCCCAGTTAGCTGAATCTATATTCCTTACATAAGAAAATCAGTTTGTGGAAGCAGGTGTCTCAGTAAAACCCAGTGACAGTCCATATGTTCTGAATGGGGATCCTGTACACAACACCCTCCAGTTCACACTTTTCTTTCACTTTTCAGAGGCAGGGCGCCAGTGGGTGCATGGGAACTACAACTCCCAGAATCCCTGAAGCAGGGACCACACATGTGCAGGGAAATCCAGCATTGTCCATGTACAGAATGTGGGCGGGTTTTGGTGCATGTGCTTTGGGTAAGTATACTTTGCAGAAAGTGTTTCACACTGTGATTGGCTGGAGGAGGAATGCATCTGCTTATAGTATTGATCAGTTGGGGGTCAAAGTATCACCACCATGTAAGACCACTCTCCATCCCCAATTCATTGTAATGGTGGGAATCAACTAATGGGAAACAAAGAAGGATGTGACCCATTCTCCCAGCCTGAAGGCTCCTCTTCTGTCCAGGATCTGCCACCTCTCTGTCTGTTTCCTTTTGTTTCATTCTGCTGTTACATTATTGACTTGCAGCAACTGAAGGGAAAGGAAATGAACCCAGAAAGGGTGCAGAGTCTAACCAGGGACGGGAAGTGGCGGCATGGATCTGTTTATCAGCAACTCCATGAGAATGGGGAGGGTGTACATTAGGGGGTAGCAGAGTCAGAATGGTGGGAGAGAGTAAGTGGGCTGGAGGGTTACAGCTTTTGGGGAAGAATGGGGAAAAAGATATTCCAGAGAAACTAGAATTGTCTGTTCTGAATTTCTAATATGTATATATTCCTTTATACAGGGTGCTAGATGGTGAAGATTTGCAGACAGAAATCTCAAAATCATGTGCAGATGATGATTAAGTTAACCAGCATTTGAAGATCCAATGATTTTGAATCACTCAGCCAAAATCCTGCAACACTCTCCTCACTGCATTGTCGGTCTATCTGCGTCAAATGGATTGTGAATGCTTCAAGACAGCAGCTCACTACCATGTTCTCAAGGGTATCTAGAGATGGGGAATAAATGCTGGCTGAGCCAGTGATGCCCAAATCCTGGAAATGGTTTCTATCTCGAGTTGCTGAAATCCAATTGATGTTACTGCAGGATTATGAGCGACGCTGAGTGAATTCCCAAGAGAGAGCACCATCACATTACCCCTGCGTACACCCACACAGTAACACCGCAACGTCACTGGAACAAAAGGCAGTGAAACCAAAGGAGGACTTAGATATAGTTCTTCAAGGTAAAGTCATCAAAGGGGATTGGAGCACAGCAGGAACAGGAGTCTGAGCTGGATGGTCAGCTGTTGCCGATTGAATGGTGGAGCAGGATTGAAAGGCTGAATGGTCTCCCCCTGCTGCTATCTCCCAGGTATGTATATAGTCATAGAGCCCGGGTAGGAAGAAGTGGGCAGGGATTCTCCAGGAGATTGCACCTCCACATCAGTTTTCAGTGAGGGATGGTTTGATGGATTTTATTTAACATTTATCTTTAACACAAGGTTTGTAAATTTTGGCTTTAAAATGTTGTAAAAGATTTTTGCACAGCAAATAAAATTAAAGAAAATAAATTAAACTGTCTGAATATAACAGTTTTAATGCTTTCAACCTCTGTAAAACAAAATCCTGTCTTCCCGGGCACCATCACTTTCCAGCTACTCAAACTCCAAGGAAATATTCCCTCCCTGTCTGAACCTTTGGTTTGATTTAACTGCTTTTCAGTTCTCGTTCTATGAGCTGTGATGCGTTCTTTTTCCCCATTTCTCCGACCCAGAAATATGATCACAGCATCCTTCCCACCATCAAAATCATCATTATGCTATTTGCGCTTATGGTTAACATATAATCACCAGCAGTGTAAAAGTGAGAACTGCAGATGCTCGAAACCAGAGCCTAGATTAGAGGGGTGTTGGAAAAGGGCTTTTGCCAAAACGTTGATTTTCCGCCTCCTCGGATCCTGCCTAACCTGCTGTGCTTTGCCAGCATCACTCTAATCGAGACATATAATCACCAGCAGTAAACCATTTGTGTAACCAATTGAATATTTCCAAACAAAGCCCATTACCGGCCAAGCAAACCATTGCAAGTGACAGAGTGAGAAGGGACTAAATCAAAGTAGGGTTGTGAGGAGGGGACAGCGGTGGAGATAAAGCGCTATATCTCCTGCGGTGCCCACCTCTATCTCAAGGCATCGAAAGCATTGATTTACACCGCATGTTCCTTCTCCAAGGACACCCGACTATGTTGCCTTTATCCTCAATCATAGAATAGAATCCCTACAGTGTGGGAGGAGAGCATTGGCCCATCAAACCCCACCGACATCACGCCCAGAGCACTCCATCTCTGTAACACTGCTTTTCCCATGGCTGATCCACCTAGTCTGAACATTCCTGGACACTGTGGACAAGTTAGCCTTCCCATCTTTGGGCTGTGGGAGGAAACCAGAGCACCTGGAGGGGACCCACACTGTCATGGGGAGAATGTGGGAACTCCACACAGGCTATTGACCAAGACTGGACTCCAACCTTGTACCTGATGCTGTGAAGCAGCTGTGCTACAATCATAAATTAAATCAAAGCAGATGATCCCTGCTTATTGTCACATTGCTCTTTGTGGAGGCTTACTGCCCAGAGAGACATCCTGAGGTTCAGAAAGGGGCAATGTAAGTTCAGTCAACTCCAGCCCAGTTAATGTGGTTAACAACAACATCAATACTCCAGCAGTGTCATCATGTACAAGGTCCACTCCTGACTCTGATGAACAGTAACATCAGAATCAGAGTCATGCAGTCCACACGGAGCAGGTGGATGACCGCGTACCTGTGTGCACTCACTGGTCTCTCAATCGTGTTGAAGGCGCAGCAAATCCCTTGTCACACAGAGCGGTGAACAGCTCCTACCCAGTGTGAACATGCTGGGGTCTCGGGTGGGATGAATAACTGAATCCCTTCTCCTACACTGAGTATTGGAATGGCCTCTCCCCCTGTGTGGGCTCACTGGGACTTTGCAGGTGGTGCATTTGTGTAATTCTCCCCCCACACTGGGAGCAAGTGAATGGCCTTTCCCCAGAGTGAGCTCGCTGGTGTTTCAGCAGGTCACTGCGTGAATCCTTTCCCACAAACTGAGCAGGTATATGGCCTCTCCCCGATGGGAATGCACTGATGTCTCCGCAGGTGAGAGATTTGAATGAATTCTTTCTCACATATGGAGCAGGTTTAGGGTCTAACTCCGCTGTGCCATCTCTGGTGCCTCAGCAGGTTGTAAGATCGAGTATTTCCCTTCCCATACATGGGGCAGGTAAACGGCCTCTCCCCAGTATGACTGTGTCAGTCAGTGTCACGCTGGGAGGTGTAAGTGAATCCTTTCACACAGTCCTTACATTTACACAATGGTCGAAACACATTGGTGTCTTCCCAGATCACATGACCAGTTAAATATTCGACCACGTGCATAACATAGGAATGATTTTTCTGGCCTGGGAATGCTGCTTTCCCCTTCCATATTACCGATAAGGATCAGGACCTGCGGAATTGGACGACACTGCAGTTGATGTGATGTTAAAGCTGAGTTTCCCATCTGGGAACTCTGTCTGTGTGTAAAACAAGGTATCATTACTACAACTCCCAACACCAGCTCTCCGTTCAGTTCCCCTGCATTTCTAAATTTGGACTAATGCAATGACCTACTTAATGTGCCTTTCTCTCACTTGTATCTGAAAGTAAGTTGGCGCCATTTTGAATAACTTTATACACTTTACCAGCAGAACTCGTACTTACTCTGTCATTTCCGATTTGTAACTCATGGGAAATTTGTTACCATCTCCGATGACCTTTATAATGCTCTGACCACTTCTCTGGAGCCAGTGCAAGTCAATCCTAACAATTCAGATTTGTATCTGAACGGGATGCCCCCACAACAGTAGGCGCTATGACACTCAATGCCCATCATTTAAGTTATTTCTCAAAACCCCTCATGTGTCTGGCAATCTGGCAATACAATCGAAAATATTTTATACAGTAACCTTTCAGTCTCAATTGCCAGTTCCAGCCAGTAACATGCTAGTGAATTGAATTCTAACAGCAGCATTGCACTGGCCGGAGAGATTGAGGAGAATGAAGCTGTCTTCTCTGGACTATCTAAACATGAAACACTTCAAATGAACACACATCTTAAAGAGATCAATATGGTAGACACTGCAAGGATGTGTGCCCTGGCTGGTGTGTCTGGAATTAAATCAGCACTAACTCTGGTATCTTTACCCAGCATCCCCTTTAGCTGCATAAATGTTTTAAGATTTATGTGCTGCTCTAATTCCACTCTGTTGATCACTCCCACTTGTAACTGCTGTAATGTTGGTGGCCGCGCAAATTTATAACATTTGATTTATTCCATCCCAAAACCTCTCTGTATAGGTGTCTCACTTTTGTTCACCGAGACTCTCATTCAATCTGACCACTTCACAATCCCTGCTCCGATAATTCCTTAGAGGGCTCAGAATGAAATGTTCACAGAAGGACAAAAGGAGGCTGATTGACTCATCAGTTCTCCAAAGGATCACCTCAACAAATGCCATTCTTTACCTTTATCCCATAAACATTCCCATTCATCCCCTTCCAATAGCTGTTCAATTCTATTCTCTTCATTGTACCTGGCTCCACCTCGCTCTTTGGCAGTGCATTCCATAAACTTTCTCTGCATGAAAGTCTCATGTCACATGTGCTTCCTTTGTCAATCCCTTCACATCGGTGCCTCCTCATTATTGATTCTTCCATGCATGTGAAGAGTTTCTCCCAATCTACTCTCACTAGATCCCTCTTTGAGGTATATTTACCCAGTATCCCCTGGGATGGTGAATATGTGGGCAGCACGGTGGCACCGTGGTTAGCACTGCTGCCTCACAGTGCCAGAGACACGGGTTCAATTCCCGATTCAGGCGAGTGACTGTGTGGAGTTTGCACATTCTCCCCGTGTCTGCGTGGGTTTCTTCCGGGTGGTCCGGTTTCCTCCCACAGTCCAAAGATGTGCAGGCCAGGTGAATTGGCCATGCTGAATTGCCCGTAGTGTTAGTTAAAGGGGTAAATGTAGGGGAATGGGTGGGTTGTGCTGGGTTCAGTACACCATCCAGCCTCGCTGTACTCCAGTGAATACACACTGGGGAGAGGCCATTCACCTGCTCTGAATGTGGGAAGCCACGCACTCAGATGTCCAGCTTGATGAAACATCGGCGAGCTCACAAGTAACCACAGCGATTGTATTTGTTCAGTTTGTTCATGGGATCACGGCATCACTTGCTGGGGCAGCATTTGCCATCCATTCTAACTGCCCAGGAGATGGTTGAGAGTCAACAACATTATTCAGGGTCTGGATTCACATGTCGGTTGGACCAGGTCAGAATTAGCACAATTTCCCATACCCAGTGACATGAAGATTTCTGGTCTATTATCCTATTTCAGAAATATTAATGAATAATGTTTGCAGTTGAATTAAAAGTGAATGTGTTTTATTCTGATTGAGCACGTCCTCCTGTTTTCTCAGTTGTTACTGACAGTCTCATTCCCCTCGCACCAGAACCTGTTCCAGAGAATGTTACAGAAAAGGCAGAATGGTCAGCTGCAGCTGGTCACCTGACCGGTCACTGGTCCAAAAGGTGCAGTCTCCACAGATGCTGCCAGATCTGCTGAATTTTTCCAGCAATGTCTGCTTTTGTCCCTGATATCCCAGCATTTGCAGCTGATCAGTTTTTTAATATTCATCTTGTCTGTTGCAGAGGAGTTTATTGATGAGTTTGGAGGGTTTTGAAAATTGCAAGTTAGGCCACAAATCAGCCATGATCATCCTGAATGGCAGAGCAGGGTTGAGGGGTTGAATGGCCTCCTCCTGTTCCAATGAAAGTTGTCCATCTGCAGCTTGTGGCAACATTTCCCCTCACTGTTCACTTCACCTCCATGTCTAACACACTGTTACTGACTGAACAAACCTCCTGTGTTTGAACTAAACCTGCTCATGTTCAGTGGCTCCCTCTCCTGCCACCCGGGTTTAACTCTCATTATGGAATGCTGTCTCGTGTTACTGCAGGAATGCCCACAAGGACTAATCCTGGAGTCTGAATCCCCGGGATCCACAAATCCTGTTTATTTCCTCCTTCCTCTTTCATTCTGGCTATTGAACTGTCAGTTTCAATCCATTCTCCTGTCATGCTCTTCAACATGCCCATGTGGGTGGACTGTTGGCAGCTGGGATTTAATGAAGGGAAGTGGGGATTAGGCAGAAACACTAAGAGAGGTGACAGCAAAGAAAGCTCTCATGATAACAGCAAAGTTTCTCCGTGATCCAGTGAGTGGTGAGGCACCTGAGATTGTGGGGGGAGGCAGATTCAATCAGGGATTCGGGAAAACACTCAGACAATGACCTATCCATCTGAATGTTAACTCAGACAGATAGGCAGAAAGAGAGATGCACATTTCGATAGCACCTTTGATAACCTGGGGCAATGAAACATGCTTCAAATCCAATGATTTCAACCTCAAATCTCTGAAAACACAGACACAAAGCTTTCTACTTGTACCAGGTTGTCTCTCAGCCTCCTCTTTTCTTAAGAAAATAGTTTTAAGCTGTTAAGCCTTTCCTTGTGATTATAATATCTGCGTTTCTGTCAGATTTGTGACTGAAACTTTATGTTCCTGTTGTGAGTGATGCTAGTAGCAGAAACAGTTCCGGACTTGTGAGGGGTTTCGGTTGGAGTATTTATATTTACAAATTCATTTCCACCCTCACAAACAGTGTGAAATTGATGTAAAATTGAAGGAAAGGCTTGAGTGAGAACCCAGAGAAACACAAAACGCAGCATGTGTACCTGAGCTGAATGAAACTGGCATGAGGAAAATGTGACAACAATCACAATCAGTTAGACTCACAGCATCCCTAGGGCGCACAAACAGGCTTATCGGTCCACCGAGTCTGCAATGACCTGCTGTCCCACCCTACCCCCATAACCCCACATTTATCATGGCTAACCCAACCCACCTAACCTACACACTACAGGCCATGTTATCACGGACAAACCATCAAACCTGCACATCCGTGGGAGGGTCTCAAATTATGTCTAACTGCTCAGAATTGTGGATGAGGACTCAAAATACTTTACTCTGACGCAAATCCTCTTTTCTTTTCAAAATAAAATCGAGGGGAAACTGCAGCCAGAAAGATTTCCGATTATCTCATGAGGAAGAGAATTCAAAACTCGTGCCACTGACCCAGGGGGCGCAGTGAAGTCACAGAGGTCTGGAAATCAGAAATGTAACAAGTTGTGAGCAAGATGAGGGTGAGACAAGGACAAAAAGACAGTCTGTCACACGGGGGAAGGCAGGAGAGATTAAACAGCAGAAATGGGCTGGCAAAGAAACCAGGAAACAAGGTGTGCAGCTGTGAAAGATATTCATTATAAAAACAGATTATAACAACATAGAGGGCAGAGTTCACAGTCTGAAATTGTTGCTCTCATTGGTGCGTACAGAACGCTTTAAAGCCTGGGTCATTCTATTACAGCCAACATATGCAGGATGGACTACTTGGCCTCAATCTGTGCTGTAACTTTCTGATAAAGTTATTCTGACATTTGGAATTCAGGTCGGATGATGTTCATAAATTCTCAAATTGGACTTGACTTTAATATCCTGGATAAATCTCAAATAAATCACAATGATCCCATTCTGCAGACTTTAGTCCGCAGCCCTGTGTGCTCCAGCATTTCAGTTACATCCAAGTCCATTTATTCAAATGTGATGCTGGTTACTGCCTCTGCCACCCCAACAATGAGTTCCTGCTCCCCACCATCTCCGAGTGAAATGAATTCTTCCCTCCCCTTCTTTCTGAGAATTAGTTTCAATCTAAAACCTCCAGTTTCTGACCTCCCAGTTACTGAATAGCTCCTTCCTATCCACTCGATCTGGATTCCTCAGCATTTAATCACTTCAATTAAATCTCAGCTCATCCTCCTCGGAAATCATCCCCAATCTATCCAACCTTTCCTCAGAGCAGACATTCTCCAATCACGGAAACATTCTGATCAGTCTCCTGTGTCCCCTCTCTGGTGTGATCACATCAACCCTGGAATGTGTGGATCAGAAATGTGTGCAGTACTTTAGATGTGGTCAAACGAGTGTTGCTGACATTTCCCACGTCACCTTCGTGTTGTTGTGGTTGTCGCTCACACAAGAAGTGTCCTGGTTTTCCCACATGGAACTGGATGTGCACTCCATGAGGCTGGGATTCCCTACCATGTGTTTATTTGTTAACTAATCCTAAATTAACTTCAGATTAAAACAACATTATCAGCTACCCACCAATCAACTTCTTCCATTGTACTCAAGTCACCTTACTTTTTAAAATCTCTTTAAAATTATTACTATCTAAACACAACAGGCTTTAATTTGCTGATCAAGTATTCAGATGTCTCCACGGTTACAATCACTTGAAGATTATCTTTACCTTCAGCTACACTTGGTGAATTGAACACTGATTGTAAATATATGAATATCAAACTGACTTGAGTTTTATGATAATTAATCCAGTCTGACATTCTTGTTGGTTAATATCTTGAAGACAACTGTTCTCAGAACTCCAGCTGTGCTCTGATTTCATTCACAACTGGATTTGGTTGGACTGCAGATCTTAGGTCTGTTCTGTTGTTTCCCGGATTGCTTCACTCTGTCTATCACTTGCTGGTTATGCTGTTTGGCATACAAGCAGTCCTCTTTGGGAACTTCATCAGGTTAACACCTCATTTTTAGGTAGTCATGTTGCTGTGACTGACATGCCCTCCTGAATTCTCTCAGTTGAATGAGGATTGATACTCTGGTTTGATGGTAAGAGGTAAGTTGGGGGATATTCTTGGCCGTGATTCTATAATTTTTGTTGGAGTACAATTATACTGCTGTTGTTGGAAAGAAAGAGCTAAACTCTTACACTGTTGGCCCCATATACTACATGCAGTATCATGAACACTGATAGGCCAAGACATGAAATACGAGCAACACTGTACAATGATGCAGGATCACAACTGCAGTAAGGGGAGTTTAAGATCCAACTTGACATAGGAGTAGGGAAAGAAGCAGCCGATCAGATTGTCTCATTCATAATCATAAAGAGACTCTATGAGATTATTGTACTGTTGGAGATGTGGATGGAGGAGGTTGGGGAGATGGAGAGTCCTTCTACAAAAACTAATCTGCCTGAGAGTTGTGAGATATAATTGATTGCCATGCATTTAACAGAAAGCTAATTGAAACTGGTACCAAAAGGTACCAAGACTGATGGTGCTTCCAATCATCATCAGAAACAAACCCCAGAATACATGGTTCGGAGATGGATGTCAATAGCCAATCAACATCCAACTCCTGCAATCATTGAGCAAACGTATGTGTGATTACCCAGTTCTGATGAACCAGAAAATCACTGTTCACTCTGTGCAGATGGACAGCGATGTGGGGAAGTATTTGCCGAGTGGTATTGTCGTGAGACAGTTAATCTAAAACCCCAGATAGTGTTCTGAAGACCTGGGTTCAAAGCCTGCTGCAGCAGATGGGGGCATCTGAATTCAATAAAAAAACTTGTGAATTTGGAGTCTAATGATAACCATTAATCGATTGTCAGAAAAACCCATCTGGTTCACTAATGCCCTTTCAGGTAGGAAGCTGCCATCCTTACCTGGTCTGGCCTACATTGTGACCTCAGACCCACAGCAATGTGGTTGACTCTTCCCTGCCCCCTGGGCAATTAGGGATGGGCAGTAAATGCTACCGGGCCAGCAACACCCTCATCCTGTGAATGAATAAAGGAAAATAAAAATCTGTACCCAGTGTGAATCTGTGCATGTTCAACAATGTTGTGAACATTTCCAAAGCTAAGATCTCTATGTGCACAATTTTGTGAGTTGCCAAAACCATTGTTCATTACTTGGCGTGAAAAAGAAAAAAAATTATTGAACTGTGGCGATCAGTAAATTGACTGGTGTCTCAGCAGGATGTATGCCTGAGAGAATCCCATCACCCCCCCCCCCCACACACACACACACACAGAACAGGTGATTAGCTCCCCAGTCTGACTGGTTTGGCCAGTTTCCAGGTGGGATGGGTAAAGAATTCCCTTCTGGCATTCCCCACATTCCAGAGTCGATACCTAGTGTAGCTGCACTGGTGTTTTGCCATTTCAGATAAATGCTAGCAGACTGTTACACACACCGTTAGCCTGCCACCCCGCCCCCAACACCCACCGCCCCAAAGAACCCAGTATAAAACAGTAAACATTATCTCCTGCTGTGGAGGGACAGCCTGTGTTGGTCTGAGTAGGAGCACTGCGCAGATTTACCTAAATGACAACTTAATCGGCGACCAGAGCAAGTAAAGCAATTCCAAATAAAATGCATTATAGCACAGAAAGAGGCCCATCAAATCCAAGCTGGCTCTCTGTCGCAGAATCCAATATTCTCATTCCCATACATACCCCATAACCTGCAAATTTATTTCCCTCAGAACTGATCTAATTGTTTTTATCAATCATTGATCTTCTCTACTTGCATCACCATAATAGGCAACATGTTCTGCATATTTCCAGCCAATACAGTCAGCAGAAACACTTGCTCATCTCCCGCTGTCTCAAAACCTTACATCTGACCTTAACTCTTGTGCCATCACCTATTGAATACAGATATTTTTGTCTGCTAAATTTAGGTTTGTTATTATCTTATGCAGCTCTATCAAAAATATATCCAACTTCTTCACTTCAAAGAAAATCGCAATTTCTTCAAATCAATCCAGTGATTGCATTTTCTTCATCTGTGACCACTCCAGTAAGTCTGTACGCCACAGTCTGAAGATCACTCATATCCTTCATTGTTGATGCCTATTTTGTTCCACAATCCAGACAATGCAGGTTTTCTGCACAACAGCAGTAGCTTTATTATTGGACAGCCGGCGAGAGTTTCAAAGCGTCTCTAAAGTAGCCGAGTTTCTACTTGTAGAGACTCTTCTTCACGAATCTCTGCCTTACCCACAGAGACAGTATATTTAATAGGAATTAGACAAAGGCATATCAGTCACATGGGCGATTGTCAACAGATAGGTAATTATGACCTTACAAAGCTTGAGGAAGGACGATGTCCTGTGATAACGTGTGAATGGATTACAGAAATTGATTATCATATTGTTCATGATTATGTGTTGATGGGAAGAGATTAAGGCAGAAGGGTTCTTCCTTCAGTAAATGGGGGATTCACTTACCTATGGTCATATGGAGGGAAGGTAAGGGCTCTCAGTCTTGTCTGGAAATGGCAAATTCCTCTGTCTGGGGTTACGGGGAAATCCACACGTGTGGCTGTAAGAGGTTCTATTTTGAGATACTGTCAGCCTCCACCCTTCTGAGGTGTTCTGTCTGTATTCTAAGAGTACAGGCCGTCAGATGATGAAATAAGGCCTTTGGCAGGGGACTGTTTAACCCTTGAGACCCCGCGCTGTCTTGAAAGAGAAGCAAAGGGTATGGAACTGGTCCCGCTATGGTATTTTAACTTCCTCATTCTGACCAGGAATCTGTTGACCAGAATTGAATGCAATGATTGACTGTGACCTAACTAGAGCTTTGTCAAGGGTCAGCATCTTTTCCGTGAGTTTGTTATCATTCTCCCATTAATGAAGCCCAGCATCCCATTTGTTTTACGCAAAACACTTTATGTTTTCTCTCCTTTAATGATTTGTACACATTATTCCCCATTCCTGTTGTCCTGCTCTCTGTGTCTGTGCCACTCAAATATATGTTCCCTTTCTATATTGCTTCTCTCAAAATGCATCAACTTACTGTGTGTTCTAAAGAAGAGACATATTCTACTCAAATATTATTTCTCACTCCACACATTCTACCCCCTGGAAAACAGAAC
Source organism: Chiloscyllium plagiosum (assembly GCF_037043375.1). Classification (NCBI taxonomy): domain Eukaryota; kingdom Metazoa; phylum Chordata; class Chondrichthyes; order Orectolobiformes; family Hemiscylliidae; genus Chiloscyllium; species Chiloscyllium plagiosum. The sequence continues at coordinate 98,109,965 of NW_028270151.1, forward strand.
AGGACAGCACCGGAATAATCGGCCCACCATGTCTGTGCGGACCATGATGCCATACCAAACTAATTCCACCTGCCTGGACATGATCCATATCATTGCCAACCCCTGACTGCTTATGTGCCTGCCCAAATGTCTCTTAAGCATTGTGATTGTTTCTGCTTTTACCACCTCCCAGATGAATACATTCTAGTCATCTACCACTTTTTGCGTAAGAAACTTGCCTGACATAATTCCATTTAAACTTTCACATGTTGTTGGAAATGCTCAGCACGTCTTGCAGCATCTGTGAAAATAAAAATCCGTTAATGTTTTGCGTCCTTCCTCAGAAACGTGAACTCTGATTTCTCTTTACAGATGCTTCCAGACTTGTTGAGCATTTCCAGAAACCTCTGTTTTTGTTTCTGATTTACAGCATCTGCTGTTCTCTCGGTTTTTATTTTCTTTAAATTTCCCCCTGTCCCCTGAAATCTATGGCCTCTAGAATTTGTCACTTCTACCTCGGAAAAATATTCAGATTATAGAACATAGAACATAGAACAATACAGTGCAGAACAGGCCCTTCGGCCCTCAATGTTGCGTCGACCTGGAATTTTCTCAACTCGTCCCCCTACACTATCCAAAAATCATCCATGAGCTTATCTAAGGATTGTTTAAAACTCCCTAATGTGGCTGAGCTGACTACCTTAGCTGGTAGGGCATTCCACACACTTACCACTCTCTCTGTGTAAAGAATTTGCCTCTGACATCTGTCTTAAATCTATCACCGCTCAATTTGTAGTTGTGCTCTCTCGTACAAGTTGTCGTCATCATCCTAAGAAAAAGACTTTCACTGTCTACCATATCTAATCCTCTGATCATCTTGTATGTCTCTATCAAATCCCCCCCTTAGCCGCCTTCTTTCCAATGAGAACAGATCCAAGTCTCTCAGCCTTTCCTCATAAGATCTTCCCTCCAAACCAGGCACCATCCTGATAAATCTCCTCTGCATCTTTTCCAATGCTTCCACATCCTTTTTGTAATGGGCGACTAGAACTGTATACAGTATTAAAACTGTGGCCGCACCAGCATTTTGTATAGTTGCAGCATGATATTGCGGTTCTCGAACTCAATCCCTCTTCCAATGAAACCTAACACGCCGTATGCCACCTTAACAGCACTATCCATCTGGGTGGCAACTTTCAGGGATCTATGTATATGGACTCCAACATCCCTCTGCACACCCGCACTACCAAGAATCTTTCCATTGACCCAGTACTCTGCCTTCCTGTTATTCTTCCCAAAGTGCATCACCTCACATTTAGCTGCATTGAACTCCACTTGCACCTCTCAGCCCAATTCTGCAGTTTATCTAAATCCCTCTGCAACCCGTAACACTCTTCCAGACTGTCTACTACTCCACAGACTTTAGTGCCGTCTGCAAATTTACTAATCCATCCACCTATGCCTGCGTCTAAGTCATTTATCAAAATGACAAACAACAGTGGTTCCAAAACAGATCTTTGTGGAACATCACAAGTACCTGGGCTCCAGATTGAATATTTTCCATCTACCACCACTCGCTGCCTTCTTTCAGAAGTTTCTAATCGAAACTGCTAAATCACCCTCAACTCCATGTCTCTGCATTTTATCCATCAGCCTACCATGTGGAACCTTATCAAAGGCTTTTCTGAAGTCCATGTATACCATGTCAATTGCACTCGTCTCATCTAAATGATTGATCACCTTCTCAAAAAACTCAATGAGGTTTGTGAGAGACGACCTGCCCTTGACAAAACCATGTTGACTCTCTGTAATCAAATCGTTGCTTGTTGATGATTATAACTGTTATCTCTTATAATCCTTTCCAAAACCTTTCCTACAATGGAAATAAGGCTCACTGGTCTATAATTACCTGGGTCATCTCTGCTGCCCTTCTTGAACAAGGGCATAACATTTGCAATCCTCCAGTCCTCGGGTACTAAACCCATAGACAATGATGACTCAAATATCAAAGCCAAAGTCCCAGCTATCTCCTCCCGAGCTTCCCAGAGAATCCACGGATAAACCCCATCCGGCCTGGGGACTTGTCTACTTTCACTCCTTTTAGAATTGATAACACCTGTGCGTAACTAACCTCAATCATTTCTAGTCTAATATCTCGTACCACATTTTTGTCCTCTACAATATTCTCCTTTTCCTGTGTAAACACCGATGAGAAATGTTCATTTTTCACTTCTCCGCTCTCTGCAGGGTCCACACTCAACTTCCCACTTCTGTCTTTGATTAGCCCTATTCCTACCCTAATCATCCTTTTACTCTTCACATACCTATAGAAAATTTCAGGGTTATCCTTTATTCTGTTTGCTAAAGACTGCTCGTGTCCTCCCTTTGCTTTTCTTAACTCTCTCTTTAAATCCTTCCTAGCTGATCTGTAACTCTCCATTGCTTCAGCTGTACCATTTTGCCTCATCAACACATAAGCCTCTTTCTTCTTCTTAACAAGAGATGCAATTTCTGTAGTAAACCATGGTTTACAAACTCTGTCTGTGCCAGTTGGGTCACCCCACAGCCATTGACTTTCCAAAGAGAACTATCCAAGATTTTCTAACCTCTCCCATACCAGGCAACATCCTGGCAAACCTGTTTCCACCTTCCCAAAAGCCTTCACATTCTACCTATAATGTGGTGATCAAAACGGCACACAATACCCCAAAGGTGGCCTGATTATAGTTTTATGTTCATTCCTCTGACAGAAGAAGGCAAGCCTGCCATTCACCTCCTTCACGACTTTCAGGGATCTTTCAGCTTGCCACTGAAGATCCCTCTGTATATCAGTGCTGCTCAGGGCCCTTCCGTTTATTGTATACACTCCTCTTGCTATGTGTCTTCCAAAACCCATCACCTCACACTTGTCTGAATTAAAATATATCTGCAATTTCTCCACAAAACTTTCTGACTCATCTCTTTCTTGCTGTATCCTTTGACATCATTCTTCACGATTCACAACTTCAACAGTTTGTGCCATCTACAAACTTGCTAATTAAATCGTTTCCATTTTCAAACTTTTCATTTATATACATTACAAGCAACAGATGTCTAGTTCTGATCCTTGTGGAACAGCACCAGCCATAGACCTCCAGCCAGCAACATGCCCCTGCACAACTGTTTCTGGGAGAAATATCAAAGAGGAGCCTTGAGTTCTGTGTTGAGCAGCATGACCAACGTTTATTCAGAGCTCCTGACGAATACATGATGGGAGAGGTCCCTCTCTGGCTCCCCCAGATAAGTCCAGCATTTTGATGTGTTTACTTCATACGTTCCAGTAATATTTTCCCCCTGACCTGAACTCCAGGATTTGGAATGTCAGCTCGGATATTTCCATGTTCCCTTTCACAGTCTCGGATTCTCTCAGCTCATGCAGCTGCTTTGCCAGTTCTTTCACAAATGGTTTAACCCTATCCTTGTCATTGCACATCTCCAGCCTGCCACTACCACACATCTCCGGCCCTCCCACTACCATACCCTGTGGGATCTGCATAGTCCATCCAGTCACTAATTCAAAGGGGGACAGCCCCGTTCACTTTGCTGAGGATGTCCTCAGTTTCATTAGGCTGGTGGGGAGTACTCAAACCCATCGTTGTCCTGTCTCTGAGAGAGCCTTAGTCAGACTAGCTTTTAGTGCCTGCGTCATTCCTTCTACTGTCCCAGAGCTCTGGGGGTGGTATGGGGGATGGGATTTCTGTTCAGTACCAAACAGGGAACATAGCTCTTTAGCTATGTTCCCTGTAACATTTGTCCCTTGGTCAGAATCTGCAGGGGAATGCTTCCACACACTGAGTAAACCTATTTATTAAAACCCCGCAGGACTTCCTTCCCTGGGATTGGGATGAGTGTGTGTGTGTAAAATCCATCTGTAATTGTTCCCATGAGCCCCTGTGTCCCTGCTGCTGCCTCCATTTTATTGCTTTCGCTGGCTCACACTGTGAACAGACTACACACCTTCGACAAAACCTTGCTGTATTTCTCCCTGTTCCAGGCAAGGATTGTAGTGGATCATCTGATATTGCATTTTATCTTCCCCAATATGGGCCAGCCCATGATATGTTTTTAATAATGTTTGTCTTATACAGTGTAGTGGCACTGCTGGATCATTCAGACTCTGACGTGTCCTTTTACTGCCCCACCCTTTTCCCATTCCTATTTCTCCTGTTGTGGGACTATTTCTGGGAATATCTTTAAACCTTCCTCTATCACTTCTGTAGCTACGGCCATTGCCATCTCCTCAAATGTTTGCACTGTTTCAGTCTGTATTTCACATATAAGATTATTAAAGGAATGGACACTCTGGAGACAGGAAGCATGTTTCCGCTGATGGGTGAGTCCTGAACCAGAAGACACAGTTTAAAAATAAGGGGTAGGCCACTTCGAACAGAGTTGGGGAGAAACTTCTTCACCCAGAGAGTGGTGGGTGTATGGAATGCTCTGCCACGGGAGGCTGTGGATGCCAAGTCTCTGGATACATTCAAGAAAGAATTGGATAGAGTTATGAAGGATAGTGGAATCAAGGGTTATGGGGATAAGGCAGGAGCAGGATACTGATTGAGGATGATCAGCTATCCTCATAATGAATGGTGATGCTGTCTGGAGGGGCAGAAGGGCCTACTCCTGCACCTATTGTCTATTGTCTATTCACCTGCTGTACCCACATACTCACTGCCCCGTTGGTGTGAGGTTTCTACTTTCCAGTGAGCAATAATCTTCATTATTGCTGCTTCACTGGGAAAGTTAGCTGCTTCCACTAAATCTCTGACCTGTCCTTCATGCTCTATGTGCCCCCAGACAGGGTGATGTACCCTCACCGAGCCCAGGCCATCACTTGGTCATGAACTATACCAAAGGCATGCTGACTGTCTGTGTACATGTTGACTCCCTGACCCCTGGCTAATGTCAATGCTTCTGTCAGGGCTCGTGATGGTTCTGCCATTTCTGGGCAATTCCCCACAAAAGTCCTGCAATAATTAAACAATCCTAAAGTTTGTCTTACCCCCTTCACGGTGTGCGGGTGGATAGTTTTGAAATCATGGTCTTTCGTTTCACTGGGATTGTCCCCCTCCATTTCTGATTTAATTTCCCTGATGTGATGTCCCAGGTACATCTCTCCCTACCTTCCCACGCTGTGTGGGTTAATTTTAAGTGGTGTGGTACACTACTGTAGGATACCCTTTCGTGGCGGATTTACTGAGGGAGGTATAATCAATAGTGTTGTGGGATGAGCCATTCGGCTTCTGTGAGTTAGTCTGGGATACTGTTGATCTGACTATTCCCTGCTTCTCTCAATCTGTTACTGTCACAATTATTGCCTCCTCAGCCCCAGCTTTAATGGAATCCGGTTTGTGTGGGGAGTGAGAGGGTCCTCGATCTTTACAGGGTCTACAGATAACAACCCACATTCCTGTTTGAGTTACCCGCCCTGCTGTTTGGGTCCTGCTATAACTCGCCAGATTCTCTGACTGTTCCAGTCTCCCTGCAAGGTAACTACTCTGGAGATGTCGCCTCTCCTTTGCTTCCTGTTCCGGGCCTGTCCAGGTTGTTCCCATATTAGAGTTTGTGTCTCTACATCAATAGTTGCTCCGAACTGTTCTAAAATGGCAACTCCCGGAATGGTCCCTTCCTCAGTTTCAATCTCCCATATCTGAATATATTTTGCCATATCCATGATCTGCACTGGGACAGGTTTATTTCATCCAGCTTCCACGATTCCCTCTCCAACTGCTCTCATTTTAGTAATTGAGGGGTGAGGGGCAAATCCGTATCGGTAACTGATATAGATGCTCCTGTATTAATATTATGTTCTGCTGGTTCCCAAACACAGCATCAATGAATATTCGTGTGCCTACGTGAACTCATGCACACACACGTAATGTGAACATCTATCTCCCTCTCTCTGCCTACGTTCCTTGGCTATGTGCCCTTTCATGCTTCACTTGTAACATTGTGGGTCTGGTTACCTTCCTGTACTGCAGTTATTCCCCTGTGTTTCTGAGTTTGCCTCTGCTCTCATGGCCCAATTCATAATGTGGTTAGAATTATCTCCCACTGGGAGTCCCATGTATATAATTACAGTTAAATAGAGTCCCATGTTATCTTTAAAATACATCAAACCTATTTCATCACAGGCTGGGGTTTGGTAATGCTCCGTGGTCCTTACACAGCTCAGGCTTCCTCTCTGTATGATCCTCGATATTACCCTTGGCTCCCTGAGCCACCAAGGTTATTTTAGCCCATTCAGCCTGTCCCCTCCCCAGTGTATCCCTGTAATATCTGTAAATGCCTGGAGACACTGATCGGCTGTACACTGAGGGGGGACCGGTTCACACCCTCACTCACTCATTGCAGAGTCAGGTGCTGCTGTACACGTCGGGGCATCTTGGCCTATAAGATTTTGGCCTGACACCATCATCGGTGAGACTGTACCTCAACTAATTTATCTATAGTCTCCCAGTAAGGCCCATTATTACCATTTCTCTATCAGGCTGCGTATTCATTCACCAACATCTGTCGTTCAGCCGGGTAAACGGTTCAGTTTGGTTTCTGTCCGTTCCCTTTCTTGCCCCACTCCTGTCTGTCCAAGTTTGAACTTTGATGCACAGCGGTGCCATAGACACGGCCTTCTGGGCCTTACAGAGCGGTGGGTCATCCCACCCATTGCCGTCCCTCTGTCCATACGTGGGCGCTTTGTCATCTAACCCGTTCCAGTCAGTTTCACCATCCTCACTGCCTTCTGAGGAAAGCGGGGCACGAGGTACCTTCCCCACTGTAACTACCACCTGGCCCTTTGGCTTTCAGGCCTCACGTCTGAGAGTCACTACCTTCACTTGTTCCTGTTTCCCATAATAATGTAACACATCCTGTCATTCCTGGAATAAAACAGAACAAAATGTGAATTTGGTTTGACTTGAAACATTAGTAATCTGACATTCACTTTACATATCTATAGAGGTGAAAATTGTACCGTAATTATTTAAGTGAATTTAACGTGATCATACAGTGAAAATAACTGATAATCAACGACTATGAATGAACTGAATAATATGTGATCATTTGTACAAGTTCTTGCAATAAAAATTCAATTTTATTTAATGCTTGTCACCCATTACACCATGGGCATTCTTATTAGGGAATAAAGTAATGGAAGGATATCAGAGAAAATAAATAGACTTTAATTTTAGCTTCACTGCAATAATGAACCAAAACAATATTTGGAAATATGGGTAAACTACATAACAAAGTTTCCAGTGTCATTAATATCATGAAAACTATTTTATTTGCAAGTTGTTTTGTACTAAGAATAATTGGAAATGAATTGTGATTATGAATTGACCATTTAAAATATATTTTGAAGAGAATGATCAGATATATTTTTTGGAGGAAATTAGGAAAGTAAATAAATATGGATACATTGGTATTAATAGTTTTAAAATGTTTGGAAGTTGACTGGGATTATTTGATTGAGAAAGGGTGCATGATTATAAAGACTAATTCACCTTTTTCATTGCATTGTTGGTTTCACTAGAATCTGTTATGGTCTAAGCTCTTGTTGTGTGCAATGGACTGTCACTAATAGCTTAATTAACCTGCGAGTCCATGATCAGGTTTCCTTTGTCTGTAAGTCAGTCTGTAAGTGTGCGACACACCTGCTTTTCTGAGGGGAAACAGAGATTCTTTTCAAAGGAAATAAGTGGCAGTTTTCACTGAGAATGGTGGCTACCACACACTATAAGCAGGAAAGTGTTTTTCAAAAGAATTCCAATCTCTATCTATAAATCTGATGGTATCTGTGTTTGTCAGTTTGTGGATGATTCAGCCCCTTTGTTCTGAGCTGTTTTTATACAAGCAGTTGGTTCATTATGTCTTTGCCAAGAATGTTGTTTACTTTCCCCTTTTACTGTGATTCTGCAGGTTAGAATATTCTGAGAGTCAGTAATGTTCAATAACTGAACATTGAATGATTTAGACTCTAACAGAGCAGCGGCTTTGTTTTCAGTTAATTATTCAATTTTCCATTTCCTGGTTGTGTTGAATGTTACAGAAACAGGATCTGAGCAATGTTTACATTCACTTGTGTTGAAGTCAGAGACAGCCACGTGGTCAGTCATTTCAGGCTGATGGATCAGTTTCTCTGCCCTATTAGATGGTGGTCCCCTGCTCAGTTTCCGATGGCTCACCTGAGTGTCAGTCCATCAGCTGCTGAAACCCTGCATCCAGCATTTGTTCCCTCTCACCATCACTAATCCAATACATTCCCAGCCTGTCTCCCAAATTCTACCTCCATATACTCATGATCACCTCAGATTCCACTGTCTGTGTCCTTGCAGCAAGTTGTGTAAGACACCAATTTCAATTTTAACCTGATCTATATTATGTTCAGGAAGATCATTTCAAAATTTAGTTCACTGCTTTTAAACCTACCCGGGCCTTCACTCTGTTCTCTCTGCGTCCTTCCACACCTCCTTGATGTATCTGCATTTATCCAATTCCAGCTGTGTAAGTGTGTCTTCTTTTATTCTCCTCCCTGTTGGTGGCTTTAGTTTCAACTGCCTTGAACCTAAACTTGGTCATTCTCTTCCCCCATTTCCTTCAATTCTTCCCATTCTATCAGCTGTCCTTAATTTCTACCTGTTTGATTAAGGTTTTGGTTTCCACCCTTAAAACCGTCCCTTTGCAGCTCGGTAACAGCCTCGTGGTATCGTTGCCGAAGTGTTAATCCAGACACCCCGGCAATATTCTGGGGACCCTGATTCGAATCCCATCACAGCAGATGTGGAATTTGATTTCAATACAAATCTAGAATTATAAGCCTATTGATGAAATTATTCTCAATTCTGGGGCTGTATCTGCGAAGGTCTTTAAACTTTCCTTACTCACGTCTGCGGCTACTACCACTGCCACTTCCCCAAATGTCTGCCCTGTTTCAGTCAGTATTTCACTCGCCTTACCCACATACTTATTGCCCCGTTGGTATGGGGTTTCTACTTCCCTGTGAGCTCTAATCTTCATTATTGCTGCTTCACTGTGATAGTTAGCTGCTCCCCACTAACTCTCTGACCTGTACTTCATGCTCTATGTGGCCCCCAGACAGGTTGATGTACCCTCACCGAGCACAGGGCAACACATGGTCATGAACAATACCAAAGGAATGCTGACTGTCTGTGTATATGCTGACTCCCTGATCCCAGGCTAATGTCCGTGCTTCTGTCAGGGTTTGTGATGGTTCTGCCAATTCTGGAGAATTCTCCACAAAATTCCCACAGTAATTAGACAATCCTAAAGTTTGCCTTACCCCTTCACGGTGTGGGGGTGAATAGTTTTGACATCATAGTCTGTCGTTCTGCTGGGATTGTCCCCTCTCCCTTCCTGATTTGATCTCCATGATGTGATGTCCCAGGTACATCTCTCCATACCTTCCCACTTTCTGTGGGTTAATTTTAAGCCCAGCTTGCCTGACCTGACCCTATATTCTGTTTAATATCTGGCTATGTTCTTTCTCACCAACTGCGGTAATGAGGTGTTGGGAACATCAATGTGACTAACTTCATCAGCCATGAATCAGTGGGATATAGTGGAATATTGTGGGAATCCCTGAGGTAACTGGATCCAGGTCTACTGTTTTCCTCAGACAGTAAACGCCAGCCTATTCTGGGATTCCAGGTCCACAGGTATGGACCAGAGGTAAAAACAATGACTGCAGATGCTGGAAACCAGATTCTGGATCAGTGGTGCTGGAAGAGCACAGCAATTCAGGCAGCATCCGAGGACAGGCAAACCCCATTCACAATATAAAGGGCTGAGTCTATATCCAGTTGCGATTTCAATCCATTAAATACAGTGGTGTGGTTCGCTAATGTAGGATACTTTTTAGTGGCGGATTTACTGAGGGAGGTAAACTCAATAGTGATGTGGGATGAGCCGTCCGGTTTCTGTGAGTTAGTCTGGGATACTGTCGGTCTGACTATTCCCTGCTTCTGTCAATCTGGTACTGTCACAATTACTGCCTCCTGGCCCAGTTTTGATGGGATTCTGTTTGTGTGGGGAGTGAGAGGGTCCTCGATCTTTACAGGATCTACAGGTAATAACCCACATTCCTGTTTGAGTTACCCGCACTGCTGTTTGGGTCCTAGCTATAACTCCCCAGATTCTCTGACTGTTCCAGTCTCCCTGCAAGGTAACTACTCTGGAGATGTCACCTCTCCTTTGCTTCCTGTCCCGGGCCTGGCCAGGTTGATCCCATATTAGAGTTTGTGTCTCTACATCAACAGTTGGTCCTAACTGTTCTAAACTGACAACTCCCAGAGTGGTCCCTTCGTCAGTTTCCCACCCCCATATCTGAATATATTTTGCCATATCCGTGATCTGTGACGGGAGAGGTTTATTTCATCCATCTTCCTCGATTCCATCTCCGAATGCTCTCATTTTAGTAATTGAGGGGTGAGGGGCAAATCCATATCTGTAACTGATATAGAATCTCCTTTTATTAATATTTGTTCTGCTGGTTCCCAAACACAGCATCAAAGAATATTCATGTGCCTACGTGAACACATGCACACACAGAATGTGAACATCTATCTCCCTCTCTCTGCCTACGTTCTTGACTCTGTGTCCTTTCCTGCTTCACTTGGAACATTGACAGTCTGGTTCCCTTCCCTGTACTGCAGCTATTCTCCTGTGTTTCTGAGCTTGCCTCAGCTCTCATGGTCCAATCCAGAAGGTGGTTAAAATGATCTCCCACTGGGAGTCTCATGTTTATAATTACAGTTAAATGGGGTCCCAGTTTAAAAACAACAAACTGACATCATCATCACCGATTGTGGTTTGGTAATCCCCTGTTGTCCGTACACACCTCAGGCTTCCTCTCTGTATGATTCTCTATATTACCCTTGGTTCCCTGAGTCACTAAGGTTATTTTAGCCCATTCAGCCTGTCCCCTCCCCAGTGTGTACCTGTAATATCTGTAAATGCCTGGAGCCACTGATCGGCTGTGCACTGGGGGGAACCGGCTCACACCCCCATCCTCTCATTGCAGGAACAGGTTCTGATGTACACGTCGGGGTATCTTGGCCTGAGAGATTTTGACCTAACACCATCATCGGTGAGACTGTACCTCAACTAATTCATCCATATTCTCCCAATAAAGCTCATTATTACCATTTCTCTATCAGGGTGGGTGTTAACTCACCAACATCTGTCATTCAGCAGGTGAACTGTTCATGTTTAGTTTCTGTCAGTTCCCTTTGTTGCTCCCTACTGTCTGTCCAAGTTGAGCTTTGATGCCCAGTGGTGCCATGGACATGGTCTTCTGGGCCTTACAGGGCAGTGGGTGATCGCACCCACTGCCATCCTTCTGTCCATACGCGTGCGATTTGTCATCTAACCCGTTCCAGTCAGTGTCACCATCCTCACTGCCTTCTGAGGAGAACGGGGCACTAGGTACCTCCCCGCTGTAACTACCACCTGGCCCTTTGGCTTTCAGGCCTCACGTCTGAGAGCCACCACCTTCACTTGTTCCTGTTTCTCATAATAATGTAACACATCCTGTCATTCCTGGAATAAAACAGAACAAAATGTGAATTTGGTTTGACTTGAAATATTAGTAATTTGACATTCACTTTACATATCTATAGAGGTGAAAATTCTACTGTGATTATTTAAGTGAATTTAACGTGATCATGCAGTGAAAATAACTGATAATCAACGACGATGAATGAACTGATAATATGTGATCATTTGTACAAGTTCTTGCAATGAAAATTCAATTTTGTTTAATGCTTGTCACCCATTACATCCTGGGCATTCTTATTAGGGAATAAAGTAATGAAAGGATATCAGAGAAAATAAATAGACTTTAATTTTAGCTTCACTGCAATAATGAACCAAAACAATATTTGGAAATATTGGTAAACTACATAACAAAGTTTCCAGTGTCATTCTTATCATGAAAACTATTTTAGTTTGCAAGTTGTTTTGTACTAAGAATAATTGGAAATGAATTGTGATTATGAATTGACCATTTAAAATATATTTTGAAGAGATAATCAGATACATTTTTTGGATAAATTAGGAAAGTAAATAAATATATATACATTGTTATTAATCGTTTTTAAATGTTTGGAAGTTGACTGGGATTATTTGATTGAGAGAGGCTGCATGATTATAAAGACTAATTCACCTTTTTCATTGCATTGTTGGTTTCACTAGAATCTGTTATGGTCTAAGCTCTTGTTGTGTGCAATGGACTGTCACTAATAGCTGAATTAACCTGCGAGTCCCTGATCAGGTTTCCTTTGTCTGTAAGTCAGTCTGTGAGTGTGCGACACACCTGCTTTTCTGAGGGGAAACAGAGATTCTTTTCAAAGGAAGAAAGTGGCAGCTATCACTGAGAATGGTGACTACCACACACCATAAGCAGGGAAGTGTTTTTCAAAAGAATTTCATTGTCTATCTATAAACTGATGGTATCTGTGTTTGTCAGTTTGTGGAGGATTCAGCCCCTTTGTTCTGAGATGTTTTTATACAAGCAGTTGGTTCATTATGTCTTTGCCAAGAATGTTGCTTACTTTCCCCTTTTACTGTGATTCTGCAGGTTAGAATATTCTGAGAGTCAATAATGTTCAATAACTGAACATTGAATGGTTTAGACTCTAACAGAGCAGTGGCTTTGTTTTCAGCTAATTATTCACTTTCCATTTCCTGGTTGTGTTGAATGTTACAGAAACAGGATCTGAGCAATGTTTCCATTCACTTGTTTTGGAGTCACTGACAGCCACGTGGTCAGTCAGTTTCAGGCTGATGGATCAGTTTCTCTGCCCTATTAGATGGTGGTCCCCTGCTCAGTTTCCGATTGCTCACCTGAGCGTCAGTCCATCAACTACTGAAACCCTGCATCCAGCATTTGTTCCCTCTCACCATCACTAATCCAATACATTCCCAGCGTGTCTCCCACATTCACCTCCACATGCTCATGATCACCTCAGATTCTACTGTCTGTGTTCTTGCAGCAAGTTGTGTAAGACATCTACATCGGTTTTAACCTGATCTATATTATGTTCAGAAAGATCATTTCAAAATTTGGTTCACTGCTTTTAAACCTACCCGGGCCTTTACCCTGTTCTCCCTCCGTCATTCCACACCTCCTTGAGGTATCTGCATTTATCCAATTCCAGCTGTGTAAGTGTTTCTTCTTTTATTCTCCTCCCTGTTGGTGGCTTTAGTTTCAGCTGCCTTGAACCTAAACTTGGTCATTCTCTTCCCCCATTTCCTTCAATTCTTCCCATTCTATCAGCTCTCCTTAATTTCTACCTGTTTGATCAAGGTTTTGGTTTCCACCCTTAAAACATTCCCTTTGCAGCTCGGTTCACTGCTTCTTCAGGACCTTCCTGAAAAAAGGGCTCATGCCCGAAACGTCGATTCACCTGCTCCTTTGATGCTGTCTGACCTGCTGTGCTTTTCCAGCAACACATTTTCAGTCGTAATTGTAGTAACTAGTTAATTACAAGTTATTGACAACATATTTTAAGAGGAGCTGCTATTGGTGGTCGAAATGCTGCTGGTTGGTATAAAAGAGGGCTGGGGTGAATACTGTACTCGGTTTTGATGAGAAAGTTCAGCAATGTAAGATTCTTTTATCTTTGCTAATAAGAAGAGGCAGAGATTGCAGCTAGGACATCCACAAGCATCCACCCTCACCACCACTGATGCACAGTAGCAGCAGTGCCAATCAAGCGGGCTGCTTTATTCCGAATAGTATCAAGTTTCGTGAGTGTTGGTAGGGCTGCACTCATCCAGGCAAGTGGGGAGTATTCCACCACACTCCTGACTTGTGCCTGGTAGCGTTTGGACAGGATTTCAGGAGCCAGGAGTTGAATTACTCTTGTAGCCACTGTGTTTATGTGGTGAGACCAATTCAGTTCCTGATCAATGATTATCCACAGGATAATATTGATATTGGGTGTTCAGTCATGGTATCATCATCCAATGTCAAGGGATGGTGGTAAGGTTATGTCTTATACGTGATAGCCTGCATTTGTGTGGCATGTATGTTACTTGCCTCCTGTAAGCCCAAGCCTGGATATTGCCCACATCCTGTTGTACTTGGACTTGGACTGCTTCAGTACCTGAGGAGTCAATTATTTATTAACATTAAATAGTCATGACATTATGCAAATTCCTTTTTCTACCAAATGTCATGGACTGTATCTTGTGGTCACTCTCATATTCACTTTCATTATCTTTTTATTTTCTTCTGAATTCAGACACAAATGTTTGAACATCAATCAGAATAAAATTACATAAATTAAAAATACATGTTTCTACAAGTAAACTAATTGAATGAAATACATTATTTCTGGATTGTCTGCATTTTGACAAAAAAAAATATTTTCAATAACTATTGAATGGCTCATTTATTGTCCTCAATCCATCAATCGAGGTATTATATTTCAGTCTTCAGTTTACCGATCTTAATGTACGTCTAATCAACATCAGAGCAAAGTGTTTTTAAAATATTGAGTCAATGTATTTGTTCAGAATACAACGTTTATTAGGAATTCATTATCCTTATAATAATTGCAGAATAATTTATTTGTCTTTCGAACGTGTATCGTCAGATCCATATATTATTTTAATCCATATTTTAATTTAATCTATTGCAATAATGCTATTGTTTTCAGGTCAACTATCCCACAATGGAACCAATCATTTTGCATTCAACACGCTTTGCAAACTGACTTTTGCTCATTTGAATAATGACAGTAATCTCAGCCCTACGAATTCAGAGAACTATCACTACTTTTTACTGCAATAATTCCTGTTCATGTCTCCATATTGCACAGTCATGTAGCAAAATTAAATTTCTCCTTCTTCTAAGTGTACTGATAGATTTTCGAAAATTTAAGTGTTGCTAATATCTAATTATTGTTCAGTACAGTAGGGGGTATAAATGTGTAATAATGGCTCAGTACATGAAGTAATGTGAAGATATTGCAATGTACAAACTCACAATGATTGTGAATATCATTTTTTATTTTAACCATGGAAACACAGTTGAATTGATTTAATTATATTTCACTTCAATGCTCACATTCATTGTATTTATAATCACAATAAGAGCAAACTATTTCATGTGACAAAATTATTTAAAATTCCTGTCACTTTTTTATGGACACAAAATAGAATTAACACTCGTTTGTTCTTTCCTTTACCAATCACAGTGAAGTTTGAATTGTAGAATGCTAGACTGATACAGCACGGAAACAGGCCATTCAGCCTAACTTGGCATTCCGGCCAGGTTTCCGAAACTAAACTAGTCCCATTTCCCTGTGTTTGTCCCATACCTTTTTTGACGTTTTCTATCCAATAAACTGTCCAAATGTCTTTTAGATGTTGTAATTGTACCAGCCACTGCCCTTCATCTCACAGCTCATCCCAATATGTGAAAACACTGTGGAAAAGTTGCCCCTCAGACCCCTTTTAAATCTTTCCCCCACACCTTAAATATTATTTATACCGTAGAATCTTTAAGACTGCAAAGTTATTAAAAGTTGAGAGGTATTTAGAAGCAGCGTAATAACATTCATACTTTAATCAGTGATGTGAAGCAAATGAATTCAAGATGTTGTGATCATTACAATGAACAACAGTTACAAGTTGAGACAATGTTGGTTGAAAAGCAATTCAATAGACTCTTAGATATTTTATAATCAACTCTGAGGTGTTTTGAAACATCTCTGTTGAAGGTGGGATTTGAACCCATGTCCCCTGGTCTACTAATACAGACATTAACGGAGTCCTCCATAATATTCCACTGCAGGAAGGGCAGGACTATAATCACATACTGACTGCGTTTGTTCACAGGGGAAACTACTCAGATATTTATTGTTATAATTGGACTAGGATTGTATTAGACAGCTCCAGAGTGCAATGGTCCGATAAAAATAATTAGTAATTTCTAATAATGAAGGAACGAAGCAACAATGATCTTAAATAAACATAGATCTCATGATAATCAAGTAAGTCAATATGTTTGAAGCATTTATTCATCTGCACAAATAAAAATTAACCTGCTTTGTAATGCACATGAAATGGAAATAAAGCATTAGTCATTCAATGTGACTACTCAGCGAAAGACAACTTGCCTCATTTTCAAAAAATTGTGATGGCTAAGAATTCAAGATTTATTGTAAAAGCATAGAACAAACATTTGTTAATTCTGGTTTATTTACACAAGAAACTCATAAAATTTAAATAATGTTAAACATGAAAAATGCTTAGCTCTTATTGTAATAATCAGAAATATAGAAATGTTAGAATTGAAGTGAAATACAATCAATACAAGAATATTAAAAAAATGGATGCTGGAAATCACAAACAAAATCAGTAATTGCGGGAAAATAATTTAGCAGTTCTGGCAGCATGTGTGGTGAGAAATCAGTGTAAATACTTTTGGGCCAGTGACATTTCTTCAGACTGCATTTTTGCACACAACCAATTCAATCCAGCTAAGTTTACACACTTCAAATTATTTTTGCTAAGATTAAGATATTGGAGAGTGCACTATTTTTTGCGTCAGTTGATGTACTGAGCCATAGTTCCACATCGACAGCTGGAGATATTGGATTTCAACAATGATTACCGGTTAGATATTGATAATAATTAGTTTTAAAATGGCTGATAACAAATTTAAGAATGATGAGGAAACTCTTATTGCAATGTAATTGTGCAATATGTTGGGGAAAATGAAACAGTTATGTGAAAAATAGTTAGCCATCTCTTAATTGATAAGACTGATTAATGATCCTTCCATTGATATGAGAATTCAAAAAAAAAGAGAATGAGATAGTTAGAATGATTGTTGGATGAGAAAACTTTGGTTGATTGCAGGTGTGTTGACCTGAAAAGAATGTTAGTATTTCATTATGATACTGGCACTAAGAAATAATGGATTCAACTAAAATGTGAATCTCATGATGGTGTGTGAATTGAAATAACAATTTAATAATAATTAATGTTAGAACTCAACACTTAAAATGATTCAATATTTTCAAAGCTGTTTGTACTGGGTATTCATTATGATCAGTAAACTGAGAATTAAAGCATGGGGTTAATATAAAAACAAAAATCACAACTTAGAAGATTATTCATCAGAATTGTTCTGTCATTGAAAAAGCCTAATTTCTTCAAGAATTCTGCATTACCCTCATTTTCTGTCTTTTTTCCACAGGTATCTGTACTGGAACCCCTCTGTTTGCGATACAAATATATAGAAGTGAAATGGATTAAAATCTATTTGGGGGAGTTAATAAGTTTGCAGATGATATAGCGTTCAGTGCAGTTGGGGACAATGTCGAGGGTTGTCAAATAATGCAGCAGGAAAAAGATAAATTGCAGCTATGGGCAGATAAATTAAAGTTGAAATTTCATCCATACAAGTGTGAGGTGTTTAACTTTGGAAGCTCAAATGTTAAGGAAAAGTAGATAGTTAATGGCAGGACCCTAACAGCTTTATTATTCAAAGGGATCTTGGTGTTCAAGACCATGGCTCCCTGAAAGTGACCATGCAAGTAATTAGGTGGTTAGGAAGGCAAATGGCATGCTTGCCGTTATTGGTCAGGGAACTGGTTACAAGAGTCAGGAAGTCATGTTGAAACTTTATAAGACTTTGGTTAAGGCATAGTTGAAGTATTGTATTCACTTTTGCCCGCCACATTACAGGACGGGTATGGATGCTTTGGAGAGGGTACAAAGGACGTTTACCAGGGTGCTGCCTGGATTCGGAGAGGCTAGAAAAAACTCAGATTGCTTTTTCGTGGAGTGGCGGAGACTGGGGAAAGACTTGATGGATATCTGTACAATCATGAGATACATAGATAGGGTTGACGGTCAGAAAGTTTTTCCCAGAGTTGATGCGTCAAAAACTGTGTGACATGCGTTTAAGGTTAGGGGGAAAGTTCAAGGGGCATGTAAGGGGCAATTTGATTTTACACAGGGAGTGGTAGGTGTCTGGAATGAACTTCCAGGGTTGGTGGTCGAGGCAGATACATTAAGGATCTTTAATGTTCATTTCGATAATTTGGAAGGATATGGACCAAGAGTAAGGAGAAGGGATGAGTTTCTTTTGCATTATGTTCAGCACAACGTTATGGGCCAAATGACCAATTCTTGTGCTGCACAGATCTTTGAGAGAAAACAAATGTCAAACTCATATGACATTTAATCTAATTAATATTTAGCCACTAGTGTCAGAAATAGGAAGGAAATAAGTAGAGAACGAACTTGACTACAATCTAAATATATAGTCAGTTAAATGTACAGAATTTTTTTGATATTTATTCTGAATTATCAGATTAGTAACTTGCATGGAGATGTTTCGAAAATGTTTGCAGTTACTGATCTGCTGACCCAAAATTACCCTTGTTAAACTGAAGATTGGACCAGAAACCTGTTAGAAAACTTGAAAATATTCAGTAAAGTGAGATGTACATCATAATTTAATCCATTATTTCTTACTGCCAATACTACAATAACAAAGTCTTTCAGGTCTACACCAAAAAGCATTGATTTCCATCCAATGCACATTATAAATATCTGAATGCTACTCGTTTCAACAGTCAAAGTAATCACAGCCTCGTTGATTAAGAGATATCTAAGACATTTCACTAATAATTACTGTTTATTTCGACAAATTGCTCGTTCAAACAGCAATGTGAGATTTCTCATTAATATTCAGTTCACTGACAGCATATTAATAATTTAGTTATTGCTAATATCTAATAATTGATCATTCCAGTATGGGGTATAACAGTGGAATTAGTACATTAACTGATGGAAAGATATTGTTGTGTTCACTCTCCCAATTATTGTGAATATCGATTGTATTTTGATTTGATTTGATTATATATTTCTTCAACGTGAAGATTTATTGTATTTCTGATCACAGTAATAGTTAAATATTTTAAAGCTAAAAAAAATTTCAAATTTGTGACTTTTTTGTCAACAAGAAAAAATAATTTACATGCTTATGTTTTTTTCTTTATCAGAGTAAATTTTGAATTGTTGCAAGTTATATATTTGTGTAAGGAAGGGGAGTTGCCTGCAACAGAATAGTCAGTGATTTTTTTTTGAGATTACATCCTGCTGCTAAGCATTCTAGCTATCTTTTCATTATAAGAAAAATTGCTTTAAACACATTCCGCAGTCATATTTTTCATGAATTTACAATAAGCACATGATATGTGTATTTATCTTTCTTTCAATTGTCATGATTTTAATTTTTAAGAAAGAGTATATATGTTTAGTACCATCATTATTGGGAATTAGTATTTCGTTCTCAGTCCATTACACACAGAAACAGTCTAATTAATTCCCAGCCCAATTATCGGAATGAATATTGATTAGTTTTCATTTGAGTAATCACAATTGATTATAATCCCACCCTTCCTTGTTAGGAACATAATGAAAGACACTTGTGGATCTCTAATAGTGTTTCTCCTATGAGACTAGGAGGTGTGGGTTCAGTTCCCTTCTCCAACAGAGATACGGCAGAGCAGTTTAGAATGGTGATTAGAAAATATCTAAGCAGAGTTTGAATTGATTTTCAATCCAGTTTTGGATCTGCTTCTGTCTGTTGTTCATTCCAATAATCTCTTAATCTGCAATTTATTATCTTCAGGTTATTAATAAAAGTATGTATCACATTACATTATATCTAAATTTTAGATTTGAGGACACTGCAGTTTTTAAAATTTTAAAGTATGTAAGTAATGAAATTCATTTTATTTAATCAAAATACATTCAGGTATTATTCATATGGTGGGCAACAGGATTTGACTTCCAGTCAGCTCATGAATGCTCAGATTTTGTTTATTCTGTGAACTTATTGCTGCAGAAGAGTTTCAATAAACATTTAACACATCAAAATTGTGCATTTCAACACCTCACGTACACCAATCCTTATTCTCTCGTCCGAGCAGATGAAGAGATGAAGGTCGCCTGATGAAGAGGCAGCACCTTGAAAGTTAGTGCTTCCCAATAAACCTGTTGGACTATAGCCTGGTGACATTTGATGTTTAACTTTGCTCACCCCAATTTTTAAAAAGAAAATATGACTTTAGTTAAGCACTTTAACACGCGATTATTGATCCCTTCCGATATTAGTAAAATATCTCAATGTAAGTGAAATCAATGCTCACACAACAGGGCACATCCAGTCTTCCTGGTCATCTAATTACTGCTCAGGAGAAAAACCAGAGGAAGTATCTTATCGTTTCTGAGAACAAGAGTCACAACAAACATTTGGTGACCAGTTCCATCCAATAAATGCATTTGATTTCTTACATTTTGGTTCAGTAATTGCACACAAAATATTTAACTAAAACCAATAACCATGCTTTATTACAAATGACTGAGGATGCTAACATCAACATACATAGCAGCTTTCCAATCAGGGTTCCAGTTGAAGTATCGCAAAATAAAATAACTTAATTTAAGCTTAGTACAACTGTAGGTGAAAACATGTTGATTTTGCGCATTAAAAACCTTTATCCGCTTGTTCAGAGAAAATAATGAAAAGGTGGCACTGTAAATTTAATTTATTTTGACTTTCTTTCACGAAAACAATCATGTGAATTGCTTCTCATTTTCTTCCTAGTTCTGATACAAATGTCAACATATTTACGATATTAACTCTTTATGAATAATGAAATAATTTTCTCTGCAAGAACGACATGAAGATGTTCAAGGTCCTCTAATTACTGTTGAGCAGAATACTCTTCATAAGGGTCTTATTATCTTGAACCGATGCTTTTTATGACCTTGATTTTATTTCTGACTGGTGTTTTGGTGACTGATGTGTTTTCAAACCATGTGCAATGCATAAGGATTTCTTTCAATTTGTTATAAGAAAAAACTGATTTGAACATGTTGATTTCTAATTATTTTTTACTCCCAAGTTATTTATTGATACACAATAATCACAAAATTATGGAAGATCCCAGTATCTTATGTTTACTGCAATGTGCACTTTCACTATCTACTTATTTGCTTCCTACGTCTGACATGAATGTCTAAACATTAGTAATGAACAAAAAGGTGTAAATTAAAGCCACATCTCAATAAGCAAACCAATGTATGGAAACATGTAATTCTTGTAATCCTACATTTTTGAACCAAACGCAATTCTGCTGAATAATCACTGAATGGGTATGTTTTGTAAATCTATAAAGCTAGCTACCATATTATATTTCTCAGTTTACCGATCTTAATGAATATCCAATCATCATCGCAACAAAGTGCTTTTAAAATATTGAATCAATTTATTTTTTTTAGATTACAACGTAATTTTCCAGTCACTGCCATGACAATAATTGCACAATTATTGGAGTTAGTCGCTCTAACACATATAGTGCCATTCGCATTTTAATTGCATCAATTGTTTCTTAGTACGAACACTACAATATATAAATCAATTTACTTTTCAGGTGAACGATTCCATAATGGAACCAATGACTTCCCATTCGATGCCTCATTGTAAATATCTGATGATTGCTCATTTGAATGATCGCGGTAATCTTAGCTGAAGCATTCAGAGAACTGCAATTATTTTCATCAGAACAATTCCTGGTCGTTTCTCCACATTGCTCAGTTAAATAATTAACTGAGATTTCTCAGTATTCTTTAATGAAATGATATAATTTAGACAATTCAATTGTTGCTATTACCTAATCGTTGCTTAATATAGTTCAGGGTATGAATACGAAATTATGGATTATAAATTAAATAATGTAAAGATTTTGCAGTGGGCATTGTGGATATCAATTTTTATTTTAACCGTGGAAACAGTTGAATTGATTTAATTATGTTTAACTTCAATGTTAACGTTTACTGTATTTAGAAAAACAATACAAGTTAATCACTTTTCATGGAACAAAATCATTTAAAATTCTTGTGACTGTTTGAAGTACAACAAAAGGAACTAACATCTCTTTATTGTCTCATGGAATAGTCAGAGTACATTTTGAACTTTGGGAAGTTGAACATTTCTGGAAAGAAGGGAAGTTGTCTTCAGATGAGTAACCGCATTGACTGACTAATTCATTTATTTTCCTATTCATTTATGTTGCAAATGCATGTTAATTTTCTTTTCATTCTGTGACAAACTGCATTGAACATATGGAACTTTTTGATTGATTGAGTTTCGTTCATCAGTGTACGCTGGTCAAATAATTAGTTTTTTTCTTATCATGAATAATCACGAGATTCATATTTAATTAAAGTCATTATTACTTTGTTACATCATTACTGTAAATTATTAATTCGTTTTGTCAGTTCATTACACACAGGAAATACGCAATTAATTCCCATTCAAATAATTACAAGACACGTCTGATTAATTTTCATTTGAGTTGCCGCCGTAAGCATGTGACTATACACCTGCCCTTCCCGGATGGTAATATTATGACGGGTCCTTGTGGAGCTCTGACAGTGTCTCTACGACAAGATCAGGAGGAATGATTTCAATTTTCATCTTCAGCGGAGATGTGTCAGAGCAGCTCGGAAATTTCATTAGAAAATATCTGAGTATAGATTGAACTGCTTTTCAAAACGACAATAGATATTCTTCAATCTGTTCTGCATTTCAATCATCACCATATTTCGTATTTATTTTCTTCAGTTCACTAATAAAATGATGCATCTAATTGTGCTGGTTCTACATTCCTTGGAAAAATAGTTGACGATGTTGCTACCTTAAAGTTGGGAGAGTCTAAGACATGGTAATCATGATTTGTTTTACTGTTTAAAGGAACCTAGTTCAAACATTTCAAGCACATAAATCCTTATTCTCCGTTATTATAAAGATGAAAATATTAACAGTCGAAATTCCTCTTTAGCAAAATAACCAAATGCAACTTCATGTTATTCATTGGTCAGCTGATCACCTACATTTGTAACTAAATATTGCAATTCTTCTAAATACTGGTATGTGCTTTGTTCAAATTTATTTTCTAATTATTACTTATTCATGAATTGTCAGGAATTTATTTTTATTTTCCATTCACCTATTCATATTGAATGTAACATTGATATGCTGTGAAACTATTGGCGTGTTTTCATTTGAACGTTTAATTTGTCTCTCTCTCTCTCTCACACACACACACACACACACACACACACACACACTTATCTCACTTCATGCATGATGGTTTCAATGTACCTTGCTAAACATAAAAGATTTTGTTGACTTTAAGTAGTATCTTTAGCACTTACTTATCAATTTAATCCAAAATCATAGGATTATAGAGTCATAGAGTCCCTACAGTGTTGAAACAGCCATTTGGCCCAACAGTCCACACTGACCATCCAAAGAGTAACCCACCCAGACACTCCCTTGCTCTATTACTCAATATTTCCCCTGACTAATGCACCTTACCTAGGTAAAAAACAATGACTGCAGTTACTGGAACCCAGAGTTTAGACTAGAGTGGTGCTGGAAAAGCACAGCAGTTTAGGCAGCATCCGAGGAGCAGTAAAATCAACGTTTCGGGCAAAAGCCCTTCATCAGGAATACAGGCTGTATTCCTAATGAAGGGCTTTTGCCCGAAACGTCGATTTCACTGCTCCTCGGATGCTGCCTTAACTGCTGTGCTTTTCCAGCACCACTCTAACAAACTCTAATGTACCTAACCTGAAACATCCATGAACATTGTGGACAATTTAGCATGGCCAACTCACCTCAGCTGCACACTTGTATTCTATCACAATGTTATTGAAATCAATGCTCACACAAAGCACGATACATAAAGCCACACAATGGTCTTCATGACCATCTAATTACTGTTCAGGAAATAATCTTAGTAATTGTCTTAATGTTCCTGAGATTAATCATCACAGTAAGCATCTGGTCATCATTCCCTCCAATAAATACAATGGGTGTCCTCTGAAATTTCTGTTCAGTAATTATCCATGATACTTGTTGCTCAAAGCAGTATTTATTCTTCATCATGAGTGGCCAATGATTCTAACAGCCATTGATTTTGATCTTATTATTACTGAGTGCAATAACCACAGTAAACATCTGGTTATCATTCTTGCCAATAAATACAAGAGCTATCCTCTTACTTTTCAGATCAGTAATTATACATTGTACTTGTTGCTGAAAGTGGTATTTATTCTTTATGACAATTGGCCGAGGACACTGACAGCAAGACATGTTGATAGTCCTGATGTTTTTAAACAGGTTTTCAGGCCATGTATTTCAAAAAGAAGTAATTTGACTTCGTTCAAAATTAAATGTAAATATTTTCAGATATTTTCCATTCAAAATGTTTATTTGCTTATTCAGAACAAATTTGAATCTTGCCTCTGTAAAGTGAATTTATTGTGCTTTCCATTCATGGAAGTACTCATTAATTGGTCCTCATTTTCATCTTAGATCTGATGGAAATTTGAAATACTGATTACAATGAAAATTATATGAATTATACATGAGTGGTCTCTAAAAGAAAATCACGAAAGGCGAGATAGAATTATTGAACAGCCTGTATATTTGAATAAAGAAAACATTACTTCCAAGAAACACAGTTAAAACTCACACGACACCAGGCTATCGTCCAACATGTTTATTTGGAAGCACTGGCTTTCGAAGCGCTGCTCCTTCAACCACCTGATGAACGAGCAGCGCTCTGAAAGCTAGTTCTTCAAAATAAACATGTTGGTCAATAACCTGCTGGTGTTTGATTTTTAACTTTGTACAGCCCAGTCCAACACTGGCGCCTCCAAATCATTCCAAAAATAAAACTCTTAAGTCTGTGGTTTAACAATTCAGCAATCCTGCAACTAGATTATAATTCTCAGTTTATCTATCTTAATAAATATCTAATCAATGTCAGTGTAAATTCCCGGAAAACATCAAATCGTTTTGTTTGTTAAAACACAAACTTTAATTGAAGATTCATTGTTATCACAATATGTGAATTATATTTTAGGTCTCCAGTGATATGAAGTGACCCTTGGACAGACATTGGCTGTTCTAAATTCACCCACAGGCAGAGAAATCGGGGCAAATACAAAATCAATCAAACTCAATCAAACAGCAGCTGAAATCAATCAGCTCCAGGATGAACCAGATTTTCTTACACCTTGACTTCCAGCCAGTGCCTGAGCATTGTACACCTCTCTTGGAAATGTCAATAATGAAGGGTTTTCACACCAACACATTGGATTCTTTAAACCCAATTCATGACCACATGTGGATGTTTGTCAAAAATTATTAATCATTTTACAAATCATGGAAAATATCTCAAAGTTATGGAAATAAATTAATCACTGCACAGAAAGCCACACGATGGTATTCAAGGACACCTAATTACTGTTCAGTGCAAAACCTTTTGTCAGCATTGTATTGTTCTCAAGATGAATAACCACAGCAAACAACCACGCTTTCACACCATCCCAAATATATGCAAGAGATGCCTTCTTATAATTTACACACATCTTTCCCACATCATTAAGTAGACTTCATTATTTACGAATAAGGATGCTGATAGTAACATGTTTTGAGATAAAGGAATTCCTAAATATAGGCGAGTTTTCTGATAGGTTCCTCCCCAGTCATCATGATAAACATATAAATGCGGCTCAATACATTATAACAGATACCCATTAAACTTTTACATGTATTCACTCAGAGACAATGTTTAAACATTCCATCTATAAATGCTGTTGATTGTTTTTTTGCTATGATACCTATGTTCGTTGTCGATTTATTTTCTTTGTAATGCTGACACAAATGTCTGAATATTGATGACATGAAAAGCTGCATGGATTATATATTGTATTTCTACAGAAGAAAATCTGAGACAACAAGTACAGATTGCAGGAGTATCGGAGAATGTTGAATGATCAATAATGACTCCATATCGAATGTATTTTCCAAATCATCATGCCAGCATTCTAATTCTCAGTCCACTGATACTAATTATTATGTAATCAATATCACAGCAAACCCGTTTGGAAATATTGAATCACTTAATGTATCTGTGTTCTAAAATAGATTACCAATTCATTGTTAGTCCAACAATCACACAGTAATTCAATTTAGGTTTTGTAACAAATATCGTGAGATTCACAGTTCCATTTAAATCATTATTTCTTACTGCAAATTTTACAAAGAAAAATTGATCTTTTATTCCAGGTCAACATAACCACAAACCAAGCAATGATTCCTCATCCAACACTGACAGGAAATATCAGATACCTTCTCATTTGAATGTTCACAGAAATCATTGGATTAATATTCGGCCTTACAAACGAAGATACGTCTGATTGTTTTAGACTCCAATAATTAATGTTAAATTCTACATGTTACGGATAGTAATATGACATTTCTAATCATTTTAAGTTTACAGTGACCAGTTTTAACACTAATTGTTACTTATATCTAATACATAATCACTGATCAAATACAATATAGTCGGCTTTTAGTGTGGAATTATGTCTCAGTGACGTAAGCATATTG
Source organism: Chiloscyllium plagiosum (assembly GCF_037043375.1). NCBI lineage: Eukaryota > Metazoa > Chordata > Chondrichthyes > Orectolobiformes > Hemiscylliidae > Chiloscyllium > Chiloscyllium plagiosum. Next base: position 98,136,504 of record NW_028270151.1, read on the forward strand.
CATGGTACTGTTTCCTAATGGTAGCGAATGCTGATTTTTATTTTAGTGCTGAAATCCTTATTGATTTGCTGATGTAGGGATGCCCAATCAGCCTGGCTTGGAATTAAAACACAAATGGTGGAGGGGAGGTAAATAAGACTAACAGTCTGTGTCAGTCTTAAGTAAAAAAGAGAACATTTTGTGCAATCCGACTCCAAGTCCATAAGTATGCCATCCCAAACAGTCATATTCCAGGTAGTGATAAGACAATGCCAGCACACAGAAAAATGACCTACCCTGACTTTCATTAATGAAAGAATAATTGTCCCAGTGAATGAATAAACACCAGCTGTAGGATAGAGCCCAGCTAACTTCCACAGCTGCAATCACGGAAACAGACAGGGTTTGATTGTCAGAAATAATTACTATTTTAAAGTTGCTCAGAACATTTAAAACGTTTCTAATTACATATTATTGAGAATCGTAAATAAGGCAGAGTGAGATGCCCAAAGGACTGCAGCAATTAATTTCGTAATCTGAGGAAATAAAATGCACAGAGAGATCCCAAGGCCTGATTACAGCACCTGTAAAATACCTTGAAACAATAGGAAGCTGGGGCTATCCATAGCAATGTCCATCTGAGATTAGGTGTTCCACTGGATCGGGTGTCTGTATAAGGAGGGAAGGACTGTAACCACATTGCATGTGGCCATTATAATATAGAACGTGTATAAAAATACTGCTTTTTACTGTACATGTTACAGTGTGTCATGGATCTTCCTTCCGAGATTGGCCTCGGGGGATGATCCCTGCATTAACTGATTGCAGCATGAGTAGCCATCTTCCACTTGCCTGCGTTCTGCCTATCTCCTCAGTCTTCATCCCCTGTCAGGGGAAATCACTCCTACAGCTATGGTGACATTTAAATTCAATACAAACACTTATTATCTGTGAAATGATTACTTGCAGAGCGATATCATTTCTATGTTATTTTATTTTTAGTTTTTTTTGTGTGCAAGATAACAATGTAGGTACATCCATTTGTCATTTAGTTTAACTAATACTAAATTTTAAATTATTGAGAAGACTCCGGGGGGGTGGGGGCGTGGGAGGGAAGAACGATTCTTCAGCTCAAATGTCACATGAAGTGACAATTTCCGTTTTTCAAATCATGTGACCTCCAAAATGATATTTATTTTAATTTCATTTTGAGATAGCTTTATTTTCTTCCAACATTAGTTGCCAATGAGCAATAATCACACAATTATTAGTCATTTCCTACAAAATGACTTCCTGTACCAAATGTCATTAACTCGATGTTTTGTTCATAATAATACTCACTTTCCTGGCCTAATTATTTTCTTCCCAGTTCTGATATTTGTTTAACCATTTATCATGATTGAAGTTACATTAATAAAATAGACATGAACCGACCAAAACAAATGTTGAACTGCGTGCAATTGTTGCTGAGATTTTTAAATTATTAAAGCCACGTTTTAAATTTTAATTTTCAGTTTATTAATCTTAATGAATATACAATCGTCATCAGAGCAAAGTGCATTCAAAATATTAAGTCAATTTATTTATCAGGATTTTAGAAACAATTATCAGTTGCAATAATTATGCAATACTTCAACTTAGGCTTTCTCAGAAGCACAATGTGCATTTTATATCTTCCATGTTTCTTAGTGTTTGCTACAATATTAAAACCTGTTTCATAAGGCCAATACACTCACAAAAGATCAATAATTGCCATTGCAGCATCATTTGTAAATATCTGACTTTTGCTCATTTGAAAGATCACAGTCATTTCAGCCATTGAAATTCAGAGAATACCAGTTAATTTACACTGCAATATTTCTCTTCATTTTTGAACATTATTCAGTTGAATAATAAGAGGAGATACCTCATTATTCTTAAATTCATTAATAAAAGTTTTGAAATCGATTTGTTGCCAATATCTAATAATTGTTCAAATCGGTAAGGGGTGTACATGTGAAACTATGTTTTGTTATAATAACTAATGCAAGGACATTGCAACGTACAATCTCTAAATCATTCTGAATATTGCTTTTCATTTTAAACCTGGAAACACTTTTGAATTGGTATGATTGGAAATCACTTCAATGTTATCATTTATTGTGTTTTTTATCACAACAACAATTGAATATTTTTCATGTGCAAAATCATTTAAATCCCCATGAATTTGTTGAAGCACACAAACAAGGACTGGTATCTCTCTTATTTCATTAAACAACCACAGGAAATGGTGACTTCTTATAAATCGTACATTTTCAGAAGGAATGAAAGTTGTCTTCAGCTGAATAGGCACATTGACTGACCAACTCATTATTTTGTTTCAATTTCCGTGTAGATCAAAAACATTTAAATTTGCATTTCAGGAAACGAGAAACTTATGAACATATCGAATAATTGTATTCATTTTTATTTATAATGCACAGTAATCACACAATTCTGTCAATTTGTCGTTCCACAAGTGATCGTAAAAATCATGTTTAATTAAGACATTGTTAACTCCTATCATTATTGTAAATTGCTACTGAATTTTCAGTAGATTACACACAGTATCTAACCATTTAATTTCAATACAATCATCACAATAAACATCTGATTAGTTTTCAGCCCTGCCCAGCTTTGTTGGTAAGGTTATGAATGAATCTTTTGCAAATATGGTAGTGTCTCTGTTCCCAGATCAGCGGGTACAATTTCTATTCCCACCTTGCATAGGGCTGTGCCAGAGCAGCTCTGAATGTTGATTAGAAAATATCTAAGAATCGAAAGAGTTGCCTTTCAATTCAACATGAGATATGCTTCCATCTGTTGTTCATTCCAATAATCACAGTATCTCCTATATATTTTCTTCAGTTCGCTAATAAAAGAATGTATCTAATTCCACACAATCAATATCCTTTCCAAAATATTTGATAATGTTGCACTCACAAAGATGAAATATGCAATTAAATATATTCCTTGATTTTCTTTTGCTCTGAAGAGCTGAGTTCAGATTGCACATTGAAATTGATGCTTCAAAGGTATAAATATGAGAAAAAAAAATCAAGTTCTTCTTCAGTAAAATAAACAAATGCCACTTCCTACTATATATCAATTTTTTGTTACTGATCTGTTTATGAAGTGTTTGAAATTTGTTTTTAGTTTTCCAATCACCTATTTATATTGAATTTAAGATTGAAATGCTGTGAAATTATCCGAGTGCATGCATTTGAAAATTGAATTTGCATATTTCTCTCTAATCTCATTTATTGCCTGGTGTCTTAAGTGTGTTTTGTTCAGCAAATCTAGTGAAGACTAAAAATTGCCTAATCTTAAATAAGATCTTTCACACCCAGTTATCAGTCTGTTCCTAATTCATGTAAATATCTAAATTTATTGAAATCAATGTTCACACAAAACAGTGCACATAAAGCGACACAAAAATATTCGTCATCAGCTGATTACTATTCAGTGGAATAACCTGAGGAAGTATCTTATTGTTCCTAGGACAAATGACAACAGTAAGCATTTACTTACTATTCTATGCAGTTAATGCAATTGATGTGCTATATTTCAGTTCATTCGTTAATGTTGATTTATATTGTTTAAACCAATAATTCTACTTTATCACGGATATTGACTGTACCACAATAGCATTGTGAAGCAAATTTTTGTCATTCTAACAATCTTTAAGCTCCTTTTTTTGTTGTGTGTGTACAAGAGACAATTCAAATTATAACCATTTTCATTACAAATTGAACAAACACTGCATTTTCAATTTGTGAAATTCCTACATTTTTGCAAAAAGGTTAATCTTCACTGTATATGTCACATTGAAAAACTGCTATTTCAAATCATGCATGCTACAAAATGATTATTGTTTTCATTTCATTGCAAGAAAAGAACTGCTTTGACGGTGTTGATGTTTTGTCATATCTATTCCAACATTATTCATCATTGTACAATAATGACAATATTATTAAAATCGCTTATATACCACATGTTTGTGACTACATTGTTTGTTTAGTTTCAGGCTCACTTTCATGATCTACTAATTCTCTTTCTAAATCTGACACAACTCTTTAAACAATGATCATACTATTAATCATAAAATCGATGTAACATATCTCTACAAGGAATCTAGCGGATGGAAATTCACAATTCTGCATTACGTACATTTTTGACTTTAAAAAGAAGAAGCATTTCGCTCAAAAGTCACTGAATGGCTCATTTTTCTTCAATCCATAAAGCTAGGTACGATGTTTTATTCCTCACTTTACTAATCTTAATAAATATCCAATCAACATCACAGCAAAGTGCTCTTGAAATATTGAATCATTTTAATTCTTCAAAAGACAGCATTACTTATCAAGTCATTGCCATTACAATAACGGCACAATTATTTAAGAAAGTCTTTTGAACAAGTCTAGTGAGATTCACATTTAGATTTAATCCATTATTTCTGCGTACTAATTTTGATAAATCAATTGTTGCTGATTTATAATAAAAAATAATAATTATGCAATCTAATAGGTTGCGCAAATGTGGAATTATGGGACAGTACATGAACTATTGTATAGATATTGCAGTGCACAATCTCTCAATCATTGTAAATATCAATTTTTACTTTACCGTTGAAACATAGTTGAATTCAATTAATTTTTTGACTTCAATGCTCACATTTATTGTGTTTGTAATCACAATGCAACTTACGGATGTTCCATGCAACAAAATCAAATGAAAAGAATTAGCACCTCTTTATTCTTTCATTCAACAATGGCAATAAATTTTGATTTTTTAAATTTTGAACAGTTTTGGAAAGAAGGGATGTTGTCTTCAGTTGAATGCTTGCACTGACTCACTAATTCTCAGTGTCTGCTACTTACTCTCTTTGGGTTCCTATGAAAAGAAATTATCTTGTTGTTCTGGTTGTAAATTCCTGTAAAATATTTGAGAATGTTGTGGTCTTAAAGGTGACAATGCTAAGTGATCGTAAGTCATTAGTTATTTTGTTAGAAAGAGCTTGATTCAAACATTTCGAACATACACATACACACATTGTTATTCTGCTGTGTAACAAGGGAAAAACAAGTCGCTCTCTTCAGCGTTAAGTAAATGTATGCCACTTCCAATTATTCATTAGTCAGCTAATTACCTACATTTGTTATTAAAAGTTGCAATTCGTCGAAATATTGTTATGACCTTTGATTAAATTAAATTTTTAATTATTGTTCATTCATGAATTGGCGGGATTTTGTTTTTTTTTTTGCTTTCCATACACCTATTCGTATTGAATGCAAGATTTACATGATTTGACAATATCGGAGAGTGTTCATTTTAAACTTGTTTTTTTTCGAATCTTTCACTGATTTTACTTATTGCATAAGATTACATGATACCTCAGAGGTTAGCAATGCTTCCTCTCAGCGCCAGGGACATCGGTTTGATTTCCTCATCGGGTGATTGTGGGGAGTTTGCACGTTCTCCCCAATTCTATGTGACTTTGCTGTGGTGTCCTCCACAATTCAAAGATGTGCAGGTTAGGTGAGCTGGCCATGATAAATTGCACATTGTGTTCAGGAAAATGTGTATTAGCCAGCAGTAAATGTGAAGAAATATGATCGGGAAAAGTGTTTGGGTGAGTTACTCTTTAGAGGGTCATTTTTTTCAAACAAGTGGCCTGTTACCACACTGAGGTAATAGGGGTGCTTTCATAGCGTCGCGAGTGTTAAGGTGCGCCCCGTGATCTACGCCATGTTGGAACTGAAAGGGAGGAATAAACAGAGAGGCTACAGAATGACATCGCATCCATTTGGTTTTCTTTAAATCACTGACGAACAGGAAAATATAAACGGGGAGGGCGAGTGGGGAAGTGAGGCAGTTGCAGCCCTGGTGAAAATTGCAAAGGTAATCGGATGAGTTTCTGGATAGGATGCGTTTAGAGGGATTGGGGCCAAATGCTGGGGAACGCAACTTGTTTAATTTTGGCTATGTGGTGAGCATGGACGAGGTCCACCGAAATATCTTTTTCCACTGTGTACCCCAATCGCATCATGTTGCTTCCACCGGCTTTAAAGGATTACTTTTTAGCGGAGTTTGCCATCGCAGTCTGTGGCACAATCATTTAGTCTGTTCGACTGCTCACGGTAAAACACTGCAGAAACGAACGCCTTCCTAAGTTTAGCTCCGACTGACCATACTCTGTGAAATTTTCCCAGATCCTCAGCTGAGGATTTTTGCTGCTGGAAGTTACCTCAGAAACTCTGTTAAATCGAAATGTATTGAGCGAATCGCAAAACAGAAAGCATTTAACACGGAACACAAACAAAACTGGTATACCTCATGCATTTTCAGACACAGAGATGCATGAATGCTAAATGTGATACAGTCCGAGGGCATGAGTCATTAAGTAATCTCACAACTAACAACAGGGCATTTCCAAACGACTCATTCAAACATACTGCAGCCTTAGTGCACCACCGCTTTCCAGACAATGCTGAAATGAGAGAAAGAAAGAACATAATAAGAATTGGCCGTAAAAAGTGAATTTCACCAATCACAGTCTCGATTAGATAACCTTTCCCTTCCGATGTTTCCAGGACGGAAATGAAGGAAATGGGAGAAATTCAATAAGGTATGACATCGAAATTCCTTGGAACGATTTTCTCATTAGTTAGAAACCCAAATAACAACGAGTAGAGTCACCGTCGGATTTCGTTTCACAACAGCGATGAAATAACAGTCTCCATTCAGTTCCAGTGTGAGCTCAACTTGCCTGGGACGTCAGAACTGTTTGCGATTTTCCGCGCGGGAGGCGAACACGATCATGACAGTAGAGACATTTTGAAATATTTGGCAGTATCCCAAACCACAGTTAATTCCCTGGGAAGCAAACCAATTTTACTTTTGTTTTCAACATCAATATACAGTGGGCACCGAAACAGCATTTTAACAAGCTGCAGCGTTGGAGTTGATCAGCAGAAATGGCAGTGGTGGGATTCGAACCCACGCCCCTTTCGAGACTGGAACCTGGATCCAGCGCCTTCGACCGCTCGGCAAAACTACCGGCCGGCCGCGCCGCCTCATTTTCTTGTGTTTCCAATTGTGCTCCTGCATAACAACGGATGCAAAGTCACATGAAATGGGGTTCCATGATTCCTCTCGGACTCGCACAGCTGCTGGGATGTGCCCGGCTACAATGTCAATTTCGCAGCAGATATTGATAGCCCATCAATCCAGACAAAAATCAATGGTAAGCTGAGTCTATCTTCTCAGACTCTTTTCAGCAACAAATGTATCTGTCAGTGCGTGAGAATATGGGTTCGCTTATGATTTGGTCAAATAACCATGAGCTGCTTGACATTACGGGAATTTCCATTCTTGCTTTGCTAAGTGATTTCACCCATTGCTCGAAACAGGACGACTTTCACGTTTACACGGGACACGAAACACACCGGACTACAGTGAAAATGCACAAACCTGAGCAGACCATGTTCCACATTATACCGTGCAGCATAGTTTCAGTCACTGTGTCTGTTTTTTCAGAATAAGAGTCCCAAAGAATGTTCTCCACCCTAAAACCGGAGGTAGCATTACAATCCGAGAACGACAGATCACATTGTGAGAATGCTCTGACCTCGGAGCCAGTTCGAGATGCCACTTTCCTTGCCTTTTACCTTAACCGTGCAATTTGCTGCTGAGATGTTCACTCCTGGACATGAGCCACATGGATACCAACTGAGTTGGAAACCTGTGTGCGAATCGAGGAGAAGCGAGTCAATCAATTTTGCTAAATTCGGTGGTGCTTTTCAGAAATGCAGTTTCTGTTCACCTCAATCTAAAAGCCAGTTTCTGAACATAGTAACAGAAGTCAAAAGGTAATTACCTCACCCTACCCCCACTCCGGAAGAGGCGCTAACTGCCCTTGAGTGCTTTTTGTTCTCGATGTGAAGAGCTTTCACCACTGAGTCACCTTCACGTCTCTGGTTGCTGAGTGAATCACAAAGAAGGAATTTCACCAGAGCTGCAACTGCCTCACTTCTCCACTCGCCCTCCTCGTTTACATTTTCCTGCTCGTCAGTGATTTAAAGAAAACCAAATGTCATTCTGTAGCCTGGATCCAGCGCCTTAGACCGCTCGGCCAAACTATCAGCCGGCCGCGCCGCCTCATTTTCTTGTATTTAAAATTGTGCTCCTGCATAACAACAGATGCAAAGTCACATGAAAAGGGTTCCATGATTCCACTCGGACTCGCACAGCTGCTGGGATGTGCCCGGCGACAATGTCAATTTCGCAGCAGATGTTGATAGCCCATCAATCCAGGCAAAAATCAATGGTAAGCTGAGTCTATCTTCTCAGACTCTTTTCAGCAACAAATGTATCTGTCAGTGCGTGAGAATATGGGTTCGCTTATGATTTGGTCAAATAACCATGAGCTGCATGACATTACGGGAATTTCCATTCTTGCTTTGCTAAGTGATTTCACCCATTGCTCGAAACAGGACGACTTTCACGTTTACACGGGACACGAAACACACCGGACTACAGTGAAAATCCACAAACCTGAGCAGGCCGTGTTCCACATCATACCGTGCAGCATAGTTTCAGTCACTGTGTCTGTTTTTTCAGAATAAGAGTCCCAAAGAATGTTCTCCACCCTAAAACCGGAGGTAGCATTACAATCCGAGAACGACAGATCACATTGTGAGAATGCTCTGACCTCGGAGCCAGTTCGAGATGCCACTTTCCTTGCCTTTTACCTTAACCGTGCAATTTGCTGCTGAGATGTTCACTCCTGGACATGAGCCACATGGATACCAACTGAGTTGGAAACCTGTGTGCGAATCGAGGAGAAGCGAGTCAATCAATTTTGCTAAATTCGGTGGTGCTTTTCAGAAATGCAGTTTCTGTTCACCTCAATCTAAAAGCCAGTTTCTGAACATAGTAACAGAAGTCAAAAGGTAATTACCTCACCCTACCCCCACTCCGGAAGAGGCGCTAACTGCCCTTGAGTGCTTTTTGTTCTCGATGTGAAGAGCTTTCACCACTGAGTCACCTTCACGTCTCTGGTTGCTGAGTGAATCACAAAGAAGGAATTTCACCAGAGCTGCAACTGCCTCACTTCTCCACTCGCCCTCCTCGTTTACATTTTCCTGCTCGTCAGTGATTTAAAGAAAACCAAATGTCATTCTGTAGCCTGGATCCAGCGCCTTAGACCGCTCGGCCAAACTATCAGCCGGCCGCGCCGCCTCATTTTCTTGTATTTAAAATTGTGCTCCTGCATAACAACAGATGCAAAGTCACATGAAAAGGGTTCCATGATTCCACTCGGACTCGCACAGCTGCTGGGATGTGCCCGGCGACAATGTCAATTTCGCAGCAGATGTTGATAGCCCATCAATCCAGGCAAAAATCAATGGTAAGCTCAGTCTATCTTCTCAGACTCTTTTCAGCTACAAATGTATCTGTCAGTGCGTGAGAATATGGGTTCGCTTATGATTTGGTCAAATAACCATGAGCTGCATGACATTACGGGAATTTCCATTCTTGCTTTGCTAAGTGATTTCACCCATTGCTCGAAACAGGACGACTTTCACGTTTACACGGAACACGAAACACACCGGACTACAGTGAAAATCCACAAACCTGAGCAGGCCGTGTTCCACATCATACCGTGCAGCATAGTTTCAGTCACTGTGTCTGTTTTTTTTTCAGAATAAGAGTCCCAAAGAATGTTCTCCACCCTAAAACCGGAGGTAGCATTACAATCCGAGAACGACAGATCACATTGTGAGAATGCTCTGACCTCGGAGCCAGTTCGAGATGCCACTTTCCTTGCCTTTTACCTTAACCGTGCAATTTGCTGCTGAGATGTTCACTCCTGGACATGAGCCACATGGATACCAACTGAGTTGGAAACCTGTGTGCGAATCGAGGAGAAGCGAGTCAATCAATTTTGCTAAATTCGGTGGTGCTTTTTAGAAATGCAGTTTCTGTTCACCTCAATCTAAAAGCCAGTTTCTGAACATAGTAACAGAAGTCAAAAGGTAATTACCTCACCCTACCCCCACTCCGGAAGAGGCGCTAACTGCCCTTGAGTGCTTTTTGTTCTCGATGTGAAGAGCTTTCACCACTGAGTCACCTTCACGTCTCTGGTTGCTGAGTGAATCACAAAGAAGGAATTTCACCAGAGCTGCAACTGCCTCACTTCTCCACTCGCCCTCCTCGTTTACATTTTCCTGCTCGTCAGTGATTTAAAGAAAACCAAATGGATACGATGTCATTCTGTAGCCTGGATCCAGCGCCTTAGACCGCTCGGCCAAACTATCAGCCGGCCGCGCCGCCACATTTTCTTGTATTTAAAATTGTGCTCCTGCATAACAACAGATGCAAAGTCACATGAAAAGGGTTCCATGATTCCACTCGGACTCGCACAGCTGCTGGGATGTGCCCGGCGACAATGTCAATTTCGCAGCAGATGTTGATAGCCCATCAATCCAGGCAAAAATCAATGGTAAGCTCAGTCTATCTTCTCAGACTCTTTTCAGCTACAAATGTATCTGTCAGTGCGTGAGAATATGGGTTCGCTTATGATTTGGTCAAAAAACCATGAGCTGCATGACATTACGGGAATTTCCATTCTTGCTTTGCTAAGTGATTTCACCCATTGCTCGAAACAGGACGACTTTCACGTTTACACGGAACACGAAACACACCGGACTACAGTGAAAATCCACAAACCTGAGCAGGCCGTGTTCCACATCATACCGTGCAGCATAGTTTCAGTCACTGTGTCTGTTTTTTTTTTCAGAATAAGAGTCCCAAAGAATGTTCTCCACCCTAAAACCGGAGGTAGCATTACAATCCGAGAACGACAGATCACATTGTGAGAATGCTCTGACCTCGGAGCCAGTTCGAGATGCCACTTTCCTTGCCTTTTACCTTAACCGTGCAATTTGCTGCTGAGATGTTCACTCCTGGACATGAGCCACATGGATACCAACTGAGTTGGAAACCTGTGTGCGAATCGAGGAGAAGCGAGTCAATCAATTTTGCTAAATTCGGTGGTGCTTTTTAGAAATGCAGTTTCTGTTCACCTCAATCTAAAAGCCAGTTTCTGAACATAGTAACAGAAGTCAAAAGGTAATTACCTCACCCTACCCCCACTCCGGAAGAGGCGCTAACTGCCCTTGAGTGCTTTTTGTTCTCGATGTGAAGAGCTTTCACCACTGAGTCACCTTCACGTCTCTGGTTGCTGAGTGAATCACAAAGAAGGAATTTCACCAGAGCTGCAACTGCCTCACTTCTCCACTCGCCCTCCTCGTTTACATTTTCCTGCTCGTCAGTGATTTAAAGAAAACCAAATGGATACGATGTCATTCTGTAGCCTGGATCCAGCGCCTTAGACCGCTCGGCCAAACTATCAGCCGGCCGCGCCGCCTCATTTTCTTGTATTTAAAATTGTGCTCCTGCATAACAACAGATGCAAAGTCACATGAAAAGGGTTCCATGATTCCACTCGGACTCGCACAGCTGCTGGGATGTGCCCGGCGACAATGTCAATTTCGCAGCAGATGTTGATAGCCCATCAATCCAGGCAAAAATCAATGGTAAGCTCAGTCTATCTTCTCAGACTCTTTTCAGCTACAAATGTATCTGTCAGTGCGTGAGAATATGGGTTCGCTTATGATTTGGTCAAATAACCATGAGCTGCATGACATTACGGGAATTTCCATTCTTGCTTTGCTAAGTGATTTCACCCATTGCTCGAAACAGGACGACTTTCACGTTTACACGGAACACGAAACACACCGGACTACAGTGAAAATCCACAAACCTGAGCAGGCCGTGTTCCACATCATACCGTGCAGCATAGTTTCAGTCACTGTGTCTGTTTTTTTTTTCAGAATAAGAGTCCCAAAGAATGTTCTCCACCCTAAAACCGGAGGTAGCATTACAATCCGAGAACGACAGATCACATTGTGAGAATGCTCTGACCTCGGAGCCAGTTCGAGATGCCACTTTCCTTGCCTTTTACCTTAACCGTGCAATTTGCTGCTGAGATGTTCACTCCTGGACATGAGCCACATGGATACCAACTGAGTTGGAAACCTGTGTGCGAATCGAGGAGAAGCGAGTCAATCAATTTTGCTAAATTCGGTGGTGCTTTTTAGAAATGCAGTTTCTGTTCACCTCAATCTAAAAGCCAGTTTCTGAACATAGTAACAGAAGTCAAAAGGTAATTACCTCACCCTACCCCCACTCCGGAAGAGGCGCTAACTGCCCTTGAGTGCTTTTTGTTCTCGATGTGAAGAGCTTTCACCACTGAGTCACCTTCACGTCTCTGGTTGCTGAGTGAATCACAAAGAAGGAATTTCACCAGAGCTGCAACTGCCTCACTTCTCCACTCGCCCTCCTCGTTTACATTTTCCTGCTCGTCAGTGATTTAAAGAAAACCAAATGGATACGAGGTCATTCTGTAGCCTGGATCCAGCGCCTTAGACCGCTCGGCCAAACTATCAGCCGGCCGCGCCGCCACATTTTCTTGTATTTAAAATTGTGCTCCTGCATAACAACAGATGCAAAGTCACATGAAAAGGGTTCCATGATTCCACTCGGACTCGCACAGCTGCTGGGATGTGCCCGGCGACAATGTCAATTTCGCAGCAGATGTTGATAGCCCATCAATCCAGGCAAAAATCAATGGTAAGCTCAGTCTATCTTCTCAGACTCTTTTCAGCTACAAATGTATCTGTCAGTGCGTGAGAATATGGGTTCGCTTATGATTTGGTCAAATAACCATGAGCTGCATGACATTACGGGAATTTCCATTCTTGCTTTGCTAATTGATTTCACCCATTGCTAGTAACAGGACGACTTTCACGTTTACACGGAACACGAAACACACCGGACTACAGTGAAAATCCACAAACCTGAGCAGGCCGTGTTCCACATCATACCGTGCAGCATAGTTTCAGTCACTGTGTCTGTTTTTTTTTTCAGAATAAGAGTCCCAAAGAATGTTCTCCACCCTAAAACCGGAGGTAGCATTACAATCCGAGAACGACAGATCACATTGTGAGAATGCTCTGACCTCGGAGCCAGTTCGAGATGCCACTTTCCTTGCCTTTTACCTTAACCGTGCAATTTGCTGCTGAGATGTTCACTCCTGGACATGAGCCACATGGATACCAACTGAGTTGGAAACCTGTGTGCGAATCGAGGAGAAGCGAGTCAATCAATTTTGCTAAATTCGGTGGTGCTTTTTAGAAATGCAGTTTCTGTTCACCTCAATCTAAAAGCCAGTTTCTGAACATAGTAACAGAAGTCAAAAGGTAATTACCTCACCCTACCCCCACTCCGGAAGAGGCGCTAACTGCCCTTGAGTGCTTTTTGTTCTCGATGTGAAGAGCTTTCACCACTGAGTCACCTTCACGTCTCTGGTTGCTGAGTGAATCACAAAGAAGGAATTTCACCAGAGCTGCAACTGCCTCACTTCTCCACTCGCCCTCCTCGTTTACATTTTCCTGCTCGTCAGTGATTTAAAGAAAACCAAATGGATACGATGTCATTCTGTAGCCTGGATCCAGCGCCTTAGACCGCTCGGCCAAACTATCAGCCGGCCGCGCCGCCTCATTTTCTTGTATTTAAAATTGTGCTCCTGCATAACAACAGATGCAAAGTCACATGAAAAGGGTTCCATGATTCCACTCGGACTCGCACAGCTGCTGGGATGTGCCCGGCGACAATGTCAATTTCGCAGCAGATGTTGATAGCCCATCAATCCAGGCAAAAATCAATGGTAAGCTCAGTCTATCTTCTCAGACTCTTTTCAGCTACAAATGCATCTGTCAGTGCGTGAGAATATGGGTTCGCTTATGATTTGGTCAAATAACCATGAGCTGCATGACATTACGGGAATTTCCATTCTTGCTTTGCTAAGTGATTTCACCCATTGCTCGAAACAGGACGACTTTCACGTTTACACGGAACACGAAACACACCGGACTACAGTGAAAATCCACAAACCTGAGCAGGCCGTGTTCCACATCATACCGTGCAGCATAGTTTCAGTCACTGTGTCTGTTTTTTTTTTCAGAATAAGAGTCCCAAAGAATGTTCTCCACCCTAAAACCGGAGGTAGCATTACAATCCGAGAACGACAGATCACATTGTGAGAATGCTCTGACCTCGGAGCCAGTTCGAGATGCCACTTTCCTTGCCTTTTACCTTAACCGTGCAATTTGCTGCTGAGATGTTCACTCCTGGACATGAGCCACATGGATACCAACTGAGTTGGAAACCAGTGTGCGAATCGAGGAGAAGCGAGTCAATCAATTTTGCTAAATTCGGTGGTGCTTTTTAGAAATGCAGTTTCTGTTCACCTCAATCTAAAAGCCAGTTTCTGAACATAGTAACAGAAGTCAAAAGGTAATTACCTCACCCTACCCCCACTCCGGAAGAGGCGCTAACTGCCCTTGAGTGCTTTTTGTTCTCGATGTGAAGAGCTTTCACCACTGAGTCACCTTCACGTCTCTGGTTGCTGAGTGAATCACAAAGAAGGAATTTCACCAGAGCTGCAACTGCCTCACTTCTCCACTCGCCCTCCTCGTTTACATTTTCCTGCTCGTCAGTGATTTAAAGAAAACCAAATGGATACGATGTCATTCTGTAGCCTGGATCCAGCGCCTTAGACCGCTCGGCCAAACTATCAGCCGGCCGCGCCGCCTCATTTTCTTGTATTTAAAATTGTGCTCCTGCATAACAACAGATGCAAAGTCACATGAAAAGGGTTCCATGATTCCACTCGGACTCGCACAGCTGCTGGGATGTGCCCGGCGACAATGTCAATTTCGCAGCAGATGTTGATAGCCCATCAATCCAGGCAAAAATCAATGGTAAGCTCAGTCTATCTTCTCAGACTCTTTTCAGCTACAAATGTATCTGTCAGTGCGTGAGAATATGGGTTCGCTTATGATTTGGTCAAATAACCATGAGCTGCATGACATTACGGGAATTTCCATTCTTGCTTTGCTAAGTGATTTCACCCATTGCTCGAAACAGGACGACTTTCACGTTTACACGGAACACGAAACACACCGGACTACAGTGAAAATCCACAAACCTGAGCAGGCCGTGTTCCACATCATACCGTGCAGCATAGTTTCAGTCACTGTGTCTGTTTTTTTTTTCAGAATAAGAGTCCCAAAGAATGTTCTCCACCCTAAAACCGGAGGTAGCATTACAATCCGAGAACGACAGATCACATTGTGAGAATGCTCTGACCTCGGAGCCAGTTCGAGATGCCACTTTCCTTGCCTTTTACCTTAACCGTGCAATTTGCTGCTGAGATGTTCACTCCTGGACATGAGCCACATGGATACCAACTGAGTTGGAAACCTGTGTGCGAATCGAGGAGAAGCGAGTCAATCAATTTTGCTAAATTCGGTGGTGCTTTTTAGAAATGCAGTTTCTGTTCACCTCAATCTAAAAGCCAGTTTCTGAACATAGTAACAGAAGTCAAAAGGTAATTACCTCACCCTACCCCCACTCCGGAAGAGGCGCTAACTGCCCTTGAGTGCTTTTTGTTCTCGATGTGAAGAGCTTTCACCACTGAGTCACCTTCACGTCTCTGGTTGCTGAGTGAATCACAAAGAAGGAATTTCACCAGAGCTGCAACTGCCTCACTTCTCCACTCGCCCTCCTCGTTTACATTTTCCTGCTCGTCAGTGATTTAAAGAAAACCAAATGGATACGATGTCATTCTGTAGCCTGGATCCAGCGCCTTATACCGCTCGGCCAAACTATCAGCCGGCCGCGCCGCCACATTTTCTTGTATTTAAAATTGTGCTCCTGCATAACAACAGATGCAAAGTCACATGAAAAGGGTTCCATGATTCCACTCGGACTCGCACAGCTGCTGGGATGTGCCCGGCGACAATGTCAATTTCGCAGCAGATGTTGATAGCCCATCAATCCAGGCAAAAATCAATGGTAAGCTCAGTCTATCTTCTCAGACTCTTTTCAGCTACAAATGCATCTGTCAGTGCGTGAGAATATGGGTTCGCTTATGATTTGGTCGAATAACCATGAGCTGCATGACATTACGGGAATTTCCATTCTTGCTTTGCTAAGTGATTTCACCCATTGCTCGAAACAGGACGACTTTCACGTTTACACGGAACACGAAACACACCGGACTACAGTGAAAATCCACAAACCTGAGCAGGCCGTGTTCCACATCATACCGTGCAGCATAGTTTCAGTCACTGTGTCTGTTTTTTTTTTCAGAATAAGAGTCCCAAAGAATGTTCTCCACCCTAAAACCGGAGGTAGCATTACAATCCGAGAACGACAGATCACATTGTGAGAATGCTCTGACCTCGGAGCCAGTTCGAGATGCCACTTTCCTTGCCTTTTACCTTAACCGTGCAATTTGCTGCTGAGATGTTCACTCCTGGACATGAGCCACATGGATACCAACTGAGTTGGAAACCAGTGTGCGAATCGAGGAGAAGCGAGTCAATCAATTTTGCTAAATTCGGTGGTGCTTTTTAGAAATGCAGTTTCTGTTCACCTCAATCTAAAAGCCAGTTTCTGAACATAGTAACAGAAGTCAAAAGGTAATTACCTCACCCTACCCCCACTCCGGAAGAGGCGCTAACTGCCCTTGAGTGCTTTTTGTTCTCGATGTGAAGAGCTTTCACCACTGAGTCACCTTCACGTCTCTGGTTGCTGAGTGAATCACAAAGAAGGAATTTCACCAGAGCTGCAACTGCCTCACTTCTCCACTCGCCCTCCTCGTTTACATTTTCCTGCTCGTCAGTGATTTAAAGAAAACCAAATGGATACGATGTCATTCTGTAGCCTGGATCCAGCGCCTTAGACCGCTCGGCCAAACTATCAGCCGGCCGCGCCGCCTCATTTTCTTGTATTTAAAATTGTGCTCCTGCATAACAACAGATGCAAAGTCACATGAAAAGGGTTCCATGATTCCACTCGGACTCGCACAGCTGCTGGGATGTGCCCGGCGACAATGTCAATTTCGCAGCAGATGTTGATAGCCCATCAATCCAGGCAAAAATCAATGGTAAGCTCAGTCTATCTTCTCAGACTCTTTTCAGCTACAAATGTATCTGTCAGTGCGTGAGAATATGGGTTCGCTTATGATTTGGTCAAATAACCATGAGCTGCATGACATTACGGGAATTTCCATTCTTGCTTTGCTAAGTGATTTCACCCATTGCTCGAAACAGGACGACTTTCACGTTTACACGGAACACGAAACACACCGGACTACAGTGAAAATCCACAAACCTGAGCAGGCCGTGTTCCACATCATACCGTGCAGCATAGTTTCAGTCACTGTGTCTGTTTTTTTTTTCAGAATAAGAGTCCCAAAGAATGTTCTCCACCCTAAAACCGGAGGTAGCATTACAATCCGAGAACGACAGATCACATTGTGAGAATGCTCTGACCTCGGAGCCAGTTCGAGATGCCACTTTCCTTGCCTTTTACCTTAACCGTGCAATTTGCTGCTGAGATGTTCACTCCTGGACATGAGCCACATGGATACCAACTGAGTTGGAAACCTGTGTGCGAATCGAGGAGAAGCGAGTCAATCAATTTTGCTAAATTCGGTGGTGCTTTTTAGAAATGCAGTTTCTGTTCACCTCAATCTAAAAGCCAGTTTCTGAACATAGTAACAGAAGTCAAAAGGTAATTACCTCACCCTACCCCCACTCCGGAAGAGGCGCTAACTGCCCTTGAGTGCTTTTTGTTCTCGATGTGAAGAGCTTTCACCACTGAGTCACCTTCACGTCTCTGGTTGCTGAGTGAATCACAAAGAAGGAATTTCACCAGAGCTGCAACTGCCTCACTTCTCCACTCGCCCTCCTCGTTTACATTTTCCTGCTCGTCAGTGATTTAAAGAAAACCAAATGGATACGATGTCATTCTGTAGCCTGGATCCAGCGCCTTATACCGCTCGGCCAAACTATCAGCCGGCCGCGCCGCCACATTTTCTTGTATTTAAAATTGTGCTCCTGCATAACAACAGATGCAAAGTCACATGAAAAGGGTTCCATGATTCCACTCGGACTCGCACAGCTGCTGGGATGTGCCCGGCGACAATGTCAATTTCGCAGCAGATGTTGATAGCCCATCAATCCAGGCAAAAATCAATGGTAAGCTCAGTCTATCTTCTCAGACTCTTTTCAGCTACAAATGCATCTGTCAGTGCGTGAGAATATGGGTTCGCTTATGATTTGGTCGAATAACCATGAGCTGCATGACATTACGGGAATTTCCATTCTTGCTTTGCTAAGTGATTTCACCCATTGCTCGAAACAGGACGACTTTCACGTTTACACGGAACACGAAACACACCGGACTACAGTGAAAATCCACAAACCTGAGCAGGCCGTGTTCCACATCATACCGTGCAGCATAGTTTCAGTCACTGTGTCTGTTTTTTTTTTCAGAATAAGAGTCCCAAAGAATGTTCTCCACCCTAAAACCGGAGGTAGCATTACAATCCGAGAACGACAGATCACATTGTGAGAATGCTCTGACCTCGGAGCCAGTTCGAGATGCCACTTTCCTTGCCTTTTACCTTAACCGTGCAATTTGCTGCTGAGATGTTCACTCCTGGACATGAGCCACATGGATACCAACTGAGTTGGAAACCTGTGTGCGAATCGAGGAGAAGCGAGTCAATCAATTTTGCTAAATTCGGTGGTGCTTTTTAGAAATGCAGTTTCTGTTCACCTCAATCTAAAAGCCAGTTTCTGAACATAGTAACAGAAGTCAAAAGGTAATTACCTCACCCTACCCCCACTCCGGAAGAGGCGCTAACTGCCCTTGAGTGCTTTTTGTTCTCGATGTGAAGAGCTTTCACCACTGAGTCACCTTCACGTCTCTGGTTGCTGAGTGAATCACAAAGAAGGAATTTCACCAGAGCTGCAACTGCCTCACTTCTCCACTCGCCCTCCTCGTTTACATTTTCCTGCTCGTCAGTGATTTAAAGAAAACCAAATGGATACGATGTCATTCTGTAGCCTGGATCCAGCGCCTTAGACCGCTCGGCCAAACTATCAGCCGGCCGCGCCGCCTCATTTTCTTGTATTTAAAATTGTGCTCCTGCATAACAACAGATGCAAAGTCACATGAAAAGGGTTCCATGATTCCACTCGGACTCGCACAGCTGCTGGGATGTGCCCGGCGACAATGTCAATTTCGCAGCAGATGTTGATAGCCCATCAATCCAGGCAAAAATCAATGGTAAGCTCAGTCTATCTTCTCAGACTCTTTTCAGCTACAAATGCATCTGTCAGTGCGTGAGAATATGGGTTCGCTTATGATTTGGTCAAATAACCATGAGCTGCATGACATTACGGGAATTTCCATTCTTGCTTTGCTAAGTGATTTCACCCATTGCTCGAAACAGGACGACTTTCACGTTTACACGGAACACGAAACACACCGGACTACAGTGAAAATCCACAAACCTGAGCAGGCCGTGTTCCACATCATACCGTGCAGCATAGTTTCAGTCACTGTGTCTGTTTTTTTTTTTCAGAATAAGAGTCCCAAAGAATGTTCTCCACCCTAAAACCGGAGGTAGCATTACAATCCGAGAACGACAGATCACATTGTGAGAATGCTCTGACCTCGGAGCCAGTTCGAGATGCCACTTTCCTTGCCTTTTACCTTAACCGTGCAATTTGCTGCTGAGATGTTCACTCCTGGACATGAGCCACATGGATACCAACTGAGTTGGAAACCTGTGTGCGAATCGAGGAGAAGCGAGTCAATCAATTTTGCTAAATTCGGTGGTGCTTTTTAGAAATGCAGTTTCTGTTCACCTCAATCTAAAAGCCAGTTTCTGAACATAGTAACAGAAGTCAAAAGGTAATTACCTCACCCTACCCCCACTCCGGAAGAGGCGCTAACTGCCCTTGAGTGCTTTTTGTTCTCGATGTGAAGAGCTTTCACCACTGAGTCACCTTCACGTCTCTGGTTGCTGAGTGAATCACAAAGAAGGAATTTCACCAGAGCTGCAACTGCCTCACTTCTCCACTCGCCCTCCTCGTTTACATTTTCCTGCTCGTCAGTGATTTAAAGAAAACCAAATGGATACGATGTCATTCTGTAGCCTGGATCCAGCGCCTTAGACCGCTCGGCCAAACTATCAGCCGGCCGCGCCGCCTCATTTTCTTGTATTTAAAATTGTGCTCCTGCATAACAACAGATGCAAAGTCACATGAAAAGGGTTCCATGATTCCACTCGGACTCGCACAGCTGCTGGGATGTGCCCGGCGACAATGTCAATTTCGCAGCAGATGTTGATAGCCCATCAATCCAGGCAAAAATCAATGGTAAGCTCAGTCTATCTTCTCAGACTCTTTTCAGCTACAAATGTATCTGTCAGTGCGTGAGAATATGGGTTCGCTTATGATTTGGTCAAATAACCATGAGCTGCATGACATTACGGGAATTTCCATTCTTGCTTTGCTAAGTGATTTCACCCATTGCTCGAAACAGGACGACTTTCACGTTTACACGGAACACGAAACACACCGGACTACAGTGAAAATCCACAAACCTGAGCAGGCCGTGTTCCACATCATACCGTGCAGCATAGTTTCAGTCACTGTGTCTGTTTTTTTTTTCAGAATAAGAGTCCCAAAGAATGTTCTCCACCCTAAAACCGGAGGTAGCATTACAATCCGAGAACGACAGATCACATTGTGAGAATGCTCTGACCTCGGAGCCAGTTCGAGATGCCACTTTCCTTGCCTTTTACCTTAACCGTGCAATTTGCTGCTGAGATGTTCACTCCTGGACATGAGCCACATGGATACCAACTGAGTTGGAAACCTGTGTGCGAATCGAGGAGAAGCGAGTCAATCAATTTTGCTAAATTCGGTGGTGCTTTTTAGAAATGCAGTTTCTGTTCACCTCAATCTAAAAGCCAGTTTCTGAACATAGTAACAGAAGTCAAAAGGTAATTACCTCACCCTACCCCCACTCCGGAAGAGGCGCTAACTGCCCTTGAGTGCTTTTTGTTCTCGATGTGAAGAGCTTTCACCACTGAGTCACCTTCACGTCTCTGGTTGCTGAGTGAATCACAAAGAAGGAATTTCACCAGAGCTGCAACTGCCTCACTTCTCCACTCGCCCTCCTCGTTTACATTTTCCTGCTCGTCAGTGATTTAAAGAAAACCAAATGGATACGATGTCATTCTGTAGCCTGGATCCAGCGCCTTAGACCGCTCGGCCAAACTATCAGCCGGCCGCGCCGCCACATTTTCTTGTATTTAAAATTGTGCTCCTGCATAACAACAGATGCAAAGTCACATGAAAAGGGTTCCATGATTCCACTCGGACTCGCACAGCTGCTGGGATGTGCCCGGCGACAATGTCAATTTCGCAGCAGATGTTGATAGCCCATCAATCCAGGCAAAAATCAATGGTAAGCTCAGTCTATCTTCTCAGACTCTTTTCAGCTACAAATGCATCTGTCAGTGCGTGAGAATATGGGTTCGCTTATGATTTGGTCAAATAACCATGAGCTGCATGACATTACGGGAATTTCCATTCTTGCTTTGCTAAGTGATTTCACCCATTGCTCGAAACAGGACGACTTTCACGTTTACACGGAACACGAAACACACCGGACTACAGTGAAAATCCACAAACCTGAGCAGGCCGTGTTCCACATCATACCGTGCAGCATAGTTTCAGTCACTGTGTCTGTTTTTTTTTTCAGAATAAGAGTCCCAAAGAATGTTCTCCACCCTAAAACCGGAGGTAGCATTACAATCCGAGAACGACAGATCACATTGTGAGAATGCTCTGACCTCGGAGCCAGTTCGAGATGCCACTTTCCTTGCCTTTTACCTTAACCGTGCAATTTGCTGCTGAGATGTTCACTCCTGGACATGAGCCACATGGATACCAACTGAGTTGGAAACCTGTGTGCGAATCGAGGAGAAGCGAGTCAATCAATTTTGCTAAATTCGGTGGTGCTTTTTAGAAATGCAGTTTCTGTTCACCTCAATCTAAAAGCCAGTTTCTGAACATAGTAACAGAAGTCAAAAGGTAATTACCTCACCCTACCCCCACTCCGGAAGAGGCGCTAACTGCCCTTGAGTGCTTTTTGTTCTCGATGTGAAGAGCTTTCACCACTGAGTCACCTTCACGTCTCTGGTTGCTGAGTGAATCACAAAGAAGGAATTTCACCAGAGCTGCAACTGCCTCACTTCTCCACTCGCCCTCCTCGTTTACATTTTCCTGCTCGTCAGTGATTTAAAGAAAACCAAATGGATACGATGTCATTCTGTAGCCTGGATCCAGCGCCTTAGACCGCTCGGCCAAACTATCAGCCGGCCGCGCCGCCTCATTTTCTTGTATTTAAAATTGTGCTCCTGCATAACAACAGATGCAAAGTCACATGAAAAGGGTTCCATGATTCCACTCGGACTCGCACAGCTGCTGGGATGTGCCCGGCGACAATGTCAATTTCGCAGCAGATGTTGATAGCCCATCAATCCAGGCAAAAATCAATGGTAAGCTCAGTCTATCTTCTCAGACTCTTTTCAGCTACAAATGTATCTGTCAGTGCGTGAGAATATGGGTTCGCTTATGATTTGGTCAAATAACCATGAGCTGCATGACATTACGGGAATTTCCATTCTTGCTTTGCTAAGTGATTTCACCCATTGCTCGAAACAGGACGACTTTCACGTTTACACGGAACACGAAACACACCGGACTACAGTGAAAATCCACAAACCTGAGCAGGCCGTGTTCCACATCATACCGTGCAGCATAGTTTCAGTCACTGTGTCTGTTTTTTTTTTCAGAATAAGAGTCCCAAAGAATGTTCTCCACCCTAAAACCGGAGGTAGCATTACAATCCGAGAACGACAGATCACATTGTGAGAATGCTCTGACCTCGGAGCCAGTTCGAGATGCCACTTTCCTTGCCTTTTACCTTAACCGTGCAATTTGCTGCTGAGATGTTCACTCCTGGACATGAGCCACATGGATACCAACTGAGTTGGAAACCTGTGTGCGAATCGAGGAGAAGCGAGTCAATCAATTTTGCTAAATTCGGTGGTGCTTTTTAGAAATGCAGTTTCTGTTCACCTCAATCTAAAAGCCAGTTTCTGAACATAGTAACAGAAGTCAAAAGGTAATTACCTCACCCTACCCCCACTCCGGAAGAGGCGCTAACTGCCCTTGAGTGCTTTTTGTTCTCGATGTGAAGAGCTTTCACCACTGAGTCACCTTCACGTCTCTGGTTGCTGAGTGAATCACAAAGAAGGAATTTCACCAGAGCTGCAACTGCCTCACTTCTCCACTCGCCCTCCTCGTTTACATTTTCCTGCTCGTCAGTGATTTAAAGAAAACCAAATGGATACGATGTCATTCTGTAGCCTGGATCCAGCGCCTTAGACCGCTCGGCCAAACTATCAGCCGGCCGCGCCGCCTCATTTTCTTGTATTTAAAATTGTGCTCCTGCATAACAACAGATGCAAAGTCACATGAAAAGGGTTCCATGATTCCACTCGGACTCGCACAGCTGCTGGGATGTGCCCGGCGACAATGTCAATTTCGCAGCAGATGTTGATAGCCCATCAATCCAGGCAAAAATCAATGGTAAGCTCAGTCTATCTTCTCAGACTCTTTTCAGCTACAAATGTATCTGTCAGTGCGTGAGAATATGGGTTCGCTTATGATTTGGTCAAATAACCATGAGCTGCATGACATTACGGGAATTTCCATTCTTGCTTTGCTAAGTGATTTCACCCATTGCTCGAAACAGGACGACTTTCACGTTTACACGGAACACGAAACACACCGGACTACAGTGAAAATCCACAAACCTGAGCAGGCCGTGTTCCACATCATACCGTGCAGCATAGTTTCAGTCACTGTGTCTGTTTTTTTTTTCAGAATAAGAGTCCCAAAGAATGTTCTCCACCCTAAAACCGGAGGTAGCATTACAATCCGAGAACGACAGATCACATTGTGAGAATGCTCTGACCTCGGAGCCAGTTCGAGATGCCACTTTCCTTGCCTTTTACCTTAACCGTGCAATTTGCTGCTGAGATGTTCACTCCTGGACATGAGCCACATGGATACCAACTGAGTTGGAAACCTGTGTGCGAATCGAGGAGAAGCGAGTCAATCAATTTTGCTAAATTCGGTGGTGCTTTTTAGAAATGCAGTTTCTGTTCACCTCAATCTAAAAGCCAGTTTCTGAACATAGTAACAGAAGTCAAAAGGTAATTACCTCACCCTACCCCCACTCCGGAAGAGGCGCTAACTGCCCTTGAGTGCTTTTTGTTCTCGATGTGAAGAGCTTTCACCACTGAGTCACCTTCACGTCTCTGGTTGCTGAGTGAATCACAAAGAAGGAATTTCACCAGAGCTGCAACTGCCTCACTTCTCCACTCGCCCTCCTCGTTTACATTTTCCTGCTCGTCAGTGATTTAAAGAAAACCAAATGGATACGATGTCATTCTGTAGCCTGGATCCAGCGCCTTAGACCGCTCGGCCAAACTATCAGCCGGCCGCGCCGCCTCATTTTCTTGTATTTAAAATTGTGCTCCTGCATAACAACAGATGCAAAGTCACATGAAAAGGGTTCCATGATTCCACTCGGACTCGCACAGCTGCTGGGATGTGCCCGGCGACAATGTCAATTTCGCAGCAGATGTTGATAGCCCATCAATCCAGGCAAAAATCAATGGTAAGCTCAGTCTATCTTCTCAGACTCTTTTCAGCTACAAATGTATCTGTCAGTGCGTGAGAATATGGGTTCGCTTATGATTTGGTCAAATAACCATGAGCTGCATGACATTACGGGAATTTCCATTCTTGCTTTGCTAAGTGATTTCACCCATTGCTCGAAACAGGACGACTTTCACGTTTACACGGAACACGAAACACACCGGACTACAGTGAAAATCCACAAACCTGAGCAGGCCGTGTTCCACATCATACCGTGCAGCATAGTTTCAGTCACTGTGTCTGTTTGTTTTTTCAGAATAAGAGTCCCAAAGAATGTTCTCCACCCTAAAACCGGAGGTAGCATTACAATCCGAGAACGACAGATCACATTGTGAGAATGCTCTGACCTCGGAGCCAGTTCGAGATGCCACTTTCCTTGCCTTTTACCTTAACCGTGCAATTTGCTGCTGAGATGTTCACTCCTGGACATGAGCCACATGGATACCAACTGAGTTGGAAACCTGTGTGCGAATCGAGGAGAAGCGAGTCAATCAATTTTGCTAAATTCGGTGGTGCTTTTTAGAAATGCAGTTTCTGTTCACCTCAATCTAAAAGCCAGTTTCTGAACATAGTAACAGAAGTCAAAAGGTAATTACCTCACCCTACCCCCACTCCGGAAGAGGCGCTAACTGCCCTTGAGTGCTTTTTGTTCTCGATGTGAAGAGCTTTCACCACTGAGTCACCTTCACGTCTCTGGTTGCTGAGTGAATCACAAAGAAGGAATTTCACCAGAGCTGCAACTGCCTCACTTCTCCACTCGCCCTCCTCGTTTACATTTTCCTGCTCGTCAGTGATTTAAAGAAAACCAAATGGATACGATGTCATTCTGTAGCCTGGATCCAGCGCCTTAGACCGCTCGGCCAAACTATCAGCCGGCCGCGCCGCCTCATTTTCTTGTATTTAAAATTGTGCTCCTGCATAACAACAGATGCAAAGTCACATGAAAAGGGTTCCATGATTCCACTCGGACTCGCACAGCTGCTGGGATGTGCCCGGCGACAATGTCAATTTCGCAGCAGATGTTGATAGCCCATCAATCCAGGCAAAAATCAATGGTAAGCTCAGTCTATCTTCTCAGACTCTTTTCAGCTACAAATGTATCTGTCAGTGCGTGAGAATATGGGTTCGCTTATGATTTGGTCAAATAACCATGAGCTGCATGACATTACGGGAATTTCCATTCTTGCTTTGCTAAGTGATTTCACCCATTGCTCGAAACAGGACGACTTTCACGTTTACCGGACTACAGTGAAAATCCACAAACCTGAGCAGGCCGTGTTCCACATCATACCGTGCAGCATAGTTTCAGTCACTGTGTCTTTTTTATTTTTTCAGAATAAGAGTCCCAAAGAATGTTCTCCACCCTAAAACCGGAGGTAGCATTACAATCCGAGAACGACAGATCACATTGTGAGAATGCTCTGACCTCGGAGCCAGTTCGAGATGCCACTTTCCTTGCCTTTTACCTTAACCGTGCAATTTGCTGCTGAGATGTTCACTCCTGGACATGAGCCACATGGATACCAACTGAGTTGGAAACCTGTGTGCGAATCGAGGAGAAGCGAGTCAATCAATTTTGCTAAATTCGGTGGTGCTTTTTAGAAATGCAGTTTCTGTTCACCTCAATCTAAAAGCCAGTTTCTGAACATAGTAACAGAAGTCAAAAGGTAATTACCTCACCCTACCCCCACTCCGGAAGAGGCGCTAACTGCCCTTGAGTGCTTTTTGTTCTCGATGTGAAGAGCTTTCACCACTGAGTCACCTTCACGTCTCTGGTTGCTGAGTGAATCACAAAGAAGGAATTTCACCAGAGCTGCAACTGCCTCACTTCTCCACTCGCCCTCCTCGTTTACATTTTCCTGCTCGTCAGTGATTTAAAGAAAACCAAATGGATACGATGTCATTCTGTAGCCTGGATCCAGCGCCTTAGACCGCTCGGCCAAACTATCAGCCGGCCGCGCCGCCTCATTTTCTTGTATTTAAAATTGTGCTCCTGCATAACAACAGATGCAAAGTCACATGAAAAGGGTTCCATGATTCCACTCGGACTCGCACAGCTGCTGGGATGTGCCCGGCGACAATGTCAATTTCGCAGCAGATGTTGATAGCCCATCAATCCAGGCAAAAATCAATGGTAAGCTCAGTCTATCTTCTCAGACTCTTTTCAGCTACAAATGTATCTGTCAGTGCGTGAGAATATGGGTTCGCTTATGATTTGGTCAAATAACCATGAGCTGCATGACATTACGGGAATTTCCATTCTTGCTTTGCTAAGTGATTTCACCCATTGCTCGAAACAGGACGACTTTCACGTTTACACGGAACACGAAACACACCGGACTACAGTGAAAATCCACAAACCTGAGCAGGCCGTGTTCCACATCATACCGTGCAGCATAGTTTCAGTCACTGTGTCTGTTTTTTTTTTCAGAATAAGAGTCCCAAAGAATGTTCTCCACCCTAAAACCGGAGGTAGCATTACAATCCGAGAACGACAGATCACATTGTGAGAATGCTCTGACCTCGGAGCCAGTTCGAGATGCCACTTTCCTTGCCTTTTACCTTAACCGTGCAATTTGCTGCTGAGATGTTCACTCCTGGACATGAGCCACATGGATACCAACTGAGTTGGAAACCTGTGTGCGAATCGAGGAGAAGCGAGTCAATCAATTTTGCTAAATTCGGTGGTGCTTTTTAGAAATGCAGTTTCTGTTCACCTCAATCTAAAAGCCAGTTTCTGAACATAGTAACAGAAGTCAAAAGGTAATTACCTCACCCTACCCCCACTCCGGAAGAGGCGCTAACTGCCCTTGAGTGCTTTTTGTTCTCGATGTGAAGAGCTTTCACCACTGAGTCACCTTCACGTCTCTGGTTGCTGAGTGAATCACAAAGAAGGAATTTCACCAGAGCTGCAACTGCCTCACTTCTCCACTCGCCCTCCTCGTTTACATTTTCCTGCTCGTCAGTGATTTAAAGAAAACCAAATGGATACGATGTCATTCTGTAGCCTGGATCCAGCGCCTTAGACCGCTCGGCCAAACTATCAGCCGGCCGCGCCGCCTCATTTTCTTGTATTTAAAATTGTGCTCCTGCATAACAACAGATGCAAAGTCACATGAAAAGGGTTCCATGATTCCACTCGGACTCGCACAGCTGCTGGGATGTGCCCGGCGACAATGTCAATTTCGCAGCAGATGTTGATAGCCCATCAATCCAGGCAAAAATCAATGGTAAGCTCAGTCTATCTTCTCAGACTCTTTTCAGCTACAAATGTATCTGTCAGTGCGTGAGAATATGGGTTCGCTTATGATTTGGTCAAATAACCATGAGCTGCATGACATTACGGGAATTTCCATTCTTGCTTTGCTAAGTGATTTCACCCATTGCTCGAAACAGGACGACTTTCACGTTTACACGGAACACGAAACACACCGGACTACAGTGAAAATCCACAAACCTGAGCAGGCCGTGTTCCACATCATACCGTGCAGCATAGTTTCAGTCACTGTGTCTGTTTTTTTTTTCAGAATAAGAGTCCCAAAGAATGTTCTCCACCCTAAAACCGGAGGTAGCATTACAATCCGAGAACGACAGATCACATTGTGAGAATGCTCTGACCTCGGAGCCAGTTCGAGATGCCACTTTCCTTGCCTTTTACCTTAACCGTGCAATTTGCTGCTGAGATGTTCACTCCTGGACATGAGCCACATGGATACCAACTGAGTTGGAAACCTGTGTGCGAATCGAGGAGAAGCGAGTCAATCAATTTTGCTAAATTCGGTGGTGCTTTTTAGAAATGCAGTTTCTGTTCACCTCAATCT
This sequence comes from Chiloscyllium plagiosum, assembly GCF_037043375.1. Classification (NCBI taxonomy): domain Eukaryota; kingdom Metazoa; phylum Chordata; class Chondrichthyes; order Orectolobiformes; family Hemiscylliidae; genus Chiloscyllium; species Chiloscyllium plagiosum. The sequence goes on from NW_028270151.1 coordinate 98,165,119, forward strand.
AAAAGCCAGTTTCTGAACATAGTAACAGAAGTCAAAAGGTAATTACCTCACCCTACCCCCACTCCGGAAGAGGCGCTAACTGCCCTTGAGTGCTTTTTGTTCTCGATGTGAAGAGCTTTCACCACTGAGTCACCTTCACGTCTCTGGTTGCTGAGTGAATCACAAAGAAGGAATTTCACCAGAGCTGCAACTGCCTCACTTCTCCACTCGCCCTCCTCGTTTACATTTTCCTGCTCGTCAGTGATTTAAAGAAAACCAAATGGATACGATGTCATTCTGTAGCCTGGATCCAGCGCCTTAGACCGCTCGGCCAAACTATCAGCCGGCCGCGCCGCCTCATTTTCTTGTATTTAAAATTGTGCTCCTGCATAACAACAGATGCAAAGTCACATGAAAAGGGTTCCATGATTCCACTCGGACTCGCACAGCTGCTGGGATGTGCCCGGCGACAATGTCAATTTCGCAGCAGATGTTGATAGCCCATCAATCCAGGCAAAAATCAATGGTAAGCTCAGTCTATCTTCTCAGACTCTTTTCAGCTACAAATGTATCTGTCAGTGCGTGAGAATATGGGTTCGCTTATGATTTGGTCAAATAACCATGAGCTGCATGACATTACGGGAATTTCCATTCTTGCTTTGCTAAGTGATTTCACCCATTGCTCGAAACAGGACGACTTTCACGTTTACACGGAACACGAAACACACCGGACTACAGTGAAAATCCACAAACCTGAGCAGGCCGTGTTCCACATCATACCGTGCAGCATAGTTTCAGTCACTGTGTCTGTTTTTTTTTTCAGAATAAGAGTCCCAAAGAATGTTCTCCACCCTAAAACCGGAGGTAGCATTACAATCCGAGAACGACAGATCACATTGTGAGAATGCTCTGACCTCGGAGCCAGTTCGAGATGCCACTTTCCTTGCCTTTTACCTTAACCGTGCAATTTGCTGCTGAGATGTTCACTCCTGGACATGAGCCACATGGATACCAACTGAGTTGGAAACCTGTGTGCGAATCGAGGAGAAGCGAGTCAATCAATTTTGCTAAATTCGGTGGTGCTTTTTAGAAATGCAGTTTCTGTTCACCTCAATCTAAAAGCCAGTTTCTGAACATAGTAACAGAAGTCAAAAGGTAATTACCTCACCCTACCCCCACTCCGGAAGAGGCGCTAACTGCCCTTGAGTGCTTTTTGTTCTCGATGTGAAGAGCTTTCACCACTGAGTCACCTTCACGTCTCTGGTTGCTGAGTGAATCACAAAGAAGGAATTTCACCAGAGCTGCAACTGCCTCACTTCTCCACTCGCCCTCCTCGTTTACATTTTCCTGCTCGTCAGTGATTTAAAGAAAACCAAATGGATACGATGTCATTCTGTAGCCTGGATCCAGCGCCTTAGACCGCTCGGCCAAACTATCAGCCGGCCGCGCCGCCTCATTTTCTTGTATTTAAAATTGTGCTCCTGCATAACAACAGATGCAAAGTCACATGAAAAGGGTTCCATGATTCCACTCGGACTCGCACAGCTGCTGGGATGTGCCCGGCGACAATGTCAATTTCGCAGCAGATGTTGATAGCCCATCAATCCAGGCAAAAATCAATGGTAAGCTCAGTCTATCTTCTCAGACTCTTTTCAGCTACAAATGTATCTGTCAGTGCGTGAGAATATGGGTTCGCTTATGATTTGGTCAAATAACCATGAGCTGCATGACATTACGGGAATTTCCATTCTTGCTTTGCTAAGTGATTTCACCCATTGCTCGAAACAGGACGACTTTCACGTTTACACGGAACACGAAACACACCGGACTACAGTGAAAATCCACAAACCTGAGCAGGCCGTGTTCCACATCATACCGTGCAGCATAGTTTCAGTCACTGTGTCTGTTTTTTTTTTCAGAATAAGAGTCCCAAAGAATGTTCTCCACCCTAAAACCGGAGGTAGCATTACAATCCGAGAACGACAGATCACATTGTGAGAATGCTCTGACCTCGGAGCCAGTTCGAGATGCCACTTTCCTTGCCTTTTACCTTAACCGTGCAATTTGCTGCTGAGATGTTCACTCCTGGACATGAGCCACATGGATACCAACTGAGTTGGAAACCTGTGTGCGAATCGAGGAGAAGCGAGTCAATCAATTTTGCTAAATTCGGTGGTGCTTTTTAGAAATGCAGTTTCTGTTCACCTCAATCTAAAAGCCAGTTTCTGAACATAGTAACAGAAGTCAAAAGGTAATTACCTCACCCTACCCCCACTCCGGAAGAGGCGCTAACTGCCCTTGAGTGCTTTTTGTTCTCGATGTGAAGAGCTTTCACCACTGAGTCACCTTCACGTCTCTGGTTGCTGAGTGAATCACAAAGAAGGAATTTCACCAGAGCTGCAACTGCCTCACTTCTCCACTCGCCCTCCTCGTTTACATTTTCCTGCTCGTCAGTGATTTAAAGAAAACCAAATGGATACGATGTCATTCTGTAGCCTGGATCCAGCGCCTTAGACCGCTCGGCCAAACTATCAGCCGGCCGCGCCGCCTCATTTTCTTGTATTTAAAATTGTGCTCCTGCATAACAACAGATGCAAAGTCACATGAAAAGGGTTCCATGATTCCACTCGGACTCGCACAGCTGCTGGGATGTGCCCGGCGACAATGTCAATTTCGCAGCAGATGTTGATAGCCCATCAATCCAGGCAAAAATCAATGGTAAGCTCAGTCTATCTTCTCAGACTCTTTTCAGCTACAAATGTATCTGTCAGTGCGTGAGAATATGGGTTCGCTTATGATTTGGTCAAATAACCATGAGCTGCATGACATTACGGGAATTTCCATTCTTGCTTTGCTAAGTGATTTCACCCATTGCTCGAAACAGGACGACTTTCACGTTTACACGGAACACGAAACACACCGGACTACAGTGAAAATCCACAAACCTGAGCAGGCCGTGTTCCACATCATACCGTGCAGCATAGTTTCAGTCACTGTGTCTGTTTTTTTTTTCAGAATAAGAGTCCCAAAGAATGTTCTCCACCCTAAAACCGGAGGTAGCATTACAATCCGAGAACGACAGATCACATTGTGAGAATGCTCTGACCTCGGAGCCAGTTCGAGATGCCACTTTCCTTGCCTTTTACCTTAACCGTGCAATTTGCTGCTGAGATGTTCACTCCTGGACATGAGCCACATGGATACCAACTGAGTTGGAAACCTGTGTGCGAATCGAGGAGAAGCGAGTCAATCAATTTTGCTAAATTCGGTGGTGCTTTTTAGAAATGCAGTTTCTGTTCACCTCAATCTAAAAGCCAGTTTCTGAACATAGTAACAGAAGTCAAAAGGTAATTACCTCACCCTACCCCCACTCCGGAAGAGGCGCTAACTGCCCTTGAGTGCTTTTTGTTCTCGATGTGAAGAGCTTTCACCACTGAGTCACCTTCACGTCTCTGGTTGCTGAGTGAATCACAAAGAAGGAATTTCACCAGAGCTGCAACTGCCTCACTTCTCCACTCGCCCTCCTCGTTTACATTTTCCTGCTCGTCAGTGATTTAAAGAAAACCAAATGGATACGATGTCATTCTGTAGCCTGGATCCAGCGCCTTAGACCGCTCGGCCAAACTATCAGCCGGCCGCGCCGCCTCATTTTCTTGTATTTAAAATTGTGCTCCTGCATAACAACAGATGCAAAGTCACATGAAAAGGGTTCCATGATTCCACTCGGACTCGCACAGCTGCTGGGATGTGCCCGGTGCCCGGCGACAATGTCAATTTCGCAGCAGATGTTGATAGCCCATCAATCCAGGCAAAAATCAATGGTAAGCTCAGTCTATCTTCTCAGACTCTTTTCAGCTACAAATGTATCTGTCAGTGCGTGAGAATATGGGTTCGCTTATGATTTGGTCAAATAACCATGAGCTGCATGACATTACGGGAATTTCCATTCTTGCTTTGCTAAGTGATTTCACCCATTGCTCGAAACAGGACGACTTTCACGTTTACACGGAACACGAAACACACCGGACTACAGTGAAAATCCACAAACCTGAGCAGGCCGTGTTCCACATCATACCGTGCAGCATAGTTTCAGTCACTGTGTCTGTTTTTTTTTTCAGAATAAGAGTCCCAAAGAATGTTCTCCACCCTAAAACCGGAGGTAGCATTACAATCCGAGAACGACAGATCACATTGTGAGAATGCTCTGACCTCGGAGCCAGTTCGAGATGCCACTTTCCTTGCCTTTTACCTTAACCGTGCAATTTGCTGCTGAGATGTTCACTCCTGGACATGAGCCACATGGATACCAACTGAGTTGGAAACCTGTGTGCGAATCGAGGAGAAGCGAGTCAATCAATTTTGCTAAATTCGGTGGTGCTTTTTAGAAATGCAGTTTCTGTTCACCTCAATCTAAAAGCCAGTTTCTGAACATAGTAACAGAAGTCAAAAGGTAATTACCTCACCCTACCCCCACTCCGGAAGAGGCGCTAACTGCCCTTGAGTGCTTTTTGTTCTCGATGTGAAGAGCTTTCACCACTGAGTCACCTTCACGTCTCTGGTTGCTGAGTGAATCACAAAGAAGGAATTTCACCAGAGCTGCAACTGCCTCACTTCTCCACTCGCCCTCCTCGTTTACATTTTCCTGCTCGTCAGTGATTTAAAGAAAACCAAATGGATACGATGTCATTCTGTAGCCTGGATCCAGCGCCTTAGACCGCTCGGCCAAACTATCAGCCGGCCGCGCCGCCTCATTTTCTTGTATTTAAAATTGTGCTCCTGCATAACAACAGATGCAAAGTCACATGAAAAGGGTTCCATGATTCCACTCGGACTCGCACAGCTGCTGGGATGTGCCCGGCGACAATGTCAATTTCGCAGCAGATGTTGATAGCCCATCAATCCAGGCAAAAATCAATGGTAAGCTCAGTCTATCTTCTCAGACTCTTTTCAGCTACAAATGTATCTGTCAGTGCGTGAGAATATGGGTTCGCTTATGATTTGGTCAAATAACCATGAGCTGCATGACATTACGGGAATTTCCATTCTTGCTTTGCTAAGTGATTTCACCCATTGCTCGAAACAGGACGACTTTCACGTTTACACGGAACACGAAACACACCGGACTACAGTGAAAATCCACAAACCTGAGCAGGCCGTGTTCCACATCATACCGTGCAGCATAGTTTCAGTCACTGTGTCTGTTTTTTTTTTCAGAATAAGAGTCCCAAAGAATGTTCTCCACCCTAAAACCGGAGGTAGCATTACAATCCGAGAACGACAGATCACATTGTGAGAATGCTCTGACCTCGGAGCCAGTTCGAGATGCCACTTTCCTTGCCTTTTACCTTAACCGTGCAATTTGCTGCTGAGATGTTCACTCCTGGACATGAGCCACATGGATACCAACTGAGTTGGAAACCTGTGTGCGAATCGAGGAGAAGCGAGTCAATCAATTTTGCTAAATTCGGTGGTGCTTTTTAGAAATGCAGTTTCTGTTCACCTCAATCTAAAAGCCAGTTTCTGAACATAGTAACAGAAGTCAAAAGGTAATTACCTCACCCTACCCCCACTCCGGAAGAGGCGCTAACTGCCCTTGAGTGCTTTTTGTTCTCGATGTGAAGAGCTTTCACCACTGAGTCACCTTCACGTCTCTGGTTGCTGAGTGAATCACAAAGAAGGAATTTCACCAGAGCTGCAACTGCCTCACTTCTCCACTCGCCCTCCTCGTTTACATTTTCCTGCTCGTCAGTGATTTAAAGAAAACCAAATGGATACGATGTCATTCTGTAGCCTGGATCCAGCGCCTTAGACCGCTCGGCCAAACTATCAGCCGGCCGCGCCGCCTCATTTTCTTGTATTTAAAATTGTGCTCCTGCATAACAACAGATGCAAAGTCACATGAAAAGGGTTCCATGATTCCACTCGGACTCGCACAGCTGCTGGGATGTGCCCGGCGACAATGTCAATTTCGCAGCAGATGTTGATAGCCCATCAATCCAGGCAAAAATCAATGGTAAGCTCAGTCTATCTTCTCAGACTCTTTTCAGCTACAAATGTATCTGTCAGTGCGTGAGAATATGGGTTCGCTTATGATTTGGTCAAATAACCATGAGCTGCATGACATTACGGGAATTTCCATTCTTGCTTTGCTAAGTGATTTCACCCATTGCTCGAAACAGGACGACTTTCACGTTTACACGGAACACGAAACACACCGGACTACAGTGAAAATCCACAAACCTGAGCAGGCCGTGTTCCACATCATACCGTGCAGCATAGTTTCAGTCACTGTGTCTGTTTTTTTTTTCAGAATAAGAGTCCCAAAGAATGTTCTCCACCCTAAAACCGGAGGTAGCATTACAATCCGAGAACGACAGATCACATTGTGAGAATGCTCTGACCTCGGAGCCAGTTCGAGATGCCACTTTCCTTGCCTTTTACCTTAACCGTGCAATTTTCTGCTGAGATGTTCACTCCTGGACATGAGCCACATGGATACCAACTGAGTTGGAAACCTGTGTGCGAATCGAGGAGAAGCGAGTCAATCAATTTTGCTAAATTCGGTGGTGCTTTTTAGAAATGCAGTTTCTGTTCACCTCAATCTAAAAGCCAGTTTCTGAACATAGTAACAGAAGTCAAAAGGTAATTACCTCACCCTACCCCCACTCCGGAAGAGGCGCTAACTGCCCTTGAGTGCTTTTTGTTCTCGATGTGAAGAGCTTTCACCACTGAGTCACCTTCACGTCTCTGGTTGCTGAGTGAATCACAAAGAAGGAATTTCACCAGAGCTGCAACTGCCTCACTTCTCCACTCGCCCTCCTCGTTTACATTTTCCTGCTCGTCAGTGATTTAAAGAAAACCAAATGGATACGATGTCATTCTGTAGCCTGGATCCAGCGCCTTAGACCGCTCGGCCAAACTATCAGCCGGCCGCGCCGCCTCATTTTCTTGTATTTAAAATTGTGCTCCTGCATAACAACAGATGCAAAGTCACATGAAAAGGGTTCCATGATTCCACTCGGACTCGCACAGCTGCTGGGATGTGCCCGGCGACAATGTCAATTTCGCAGCAGATGTTGATAGCCCATCAATCCAGGCAAAAATCAATGGTAAGCTCAGTCTATCTTCTCAGACTCTTTTCAGCTACAAATGTATCTGTCAGTGCGTGAGAATATGGGTTCGCTTATGATTTGGTCAAATAACCATGAGCTGCATGACATTACGGGAATTTCCATTCTTGCTTTGCTAAGTGATTTCACCCATTGCTCGAAACAGGACGACTTTCACGTTTACACGGAACACGAAACACACCGGACTACAGTGAAAATCCACAAACCTGAGCAGGCCGTGTTCCACATCATACCGTGCAGCATAGTTTCAGTCACTGTGTCTGTTTTTTTTTTCAGAATAAGAGTCCCAAAGAATGTTCTCCACCCTAAAACCGGAGGTAGCATTACAATCCGAGAACGACAGATCACATTGTGAGAATGCTCTGACCTCGGAGCCAGTTCGAGATGCCACTTTCCTTGCCTTTTACCTTAACCGTGCAATTTGCTGCTGAGATGTTCACTCCTGGACATGAGCCACATGGATACCAACTGAGTTGGAAACCTGTGTGCGAATCGAGGAGAAGCGAGTCAATCAATTTTGCTAAATTCGGTGGTGCTTTTTAGAAATGCAGTTTCTGTTCACCTCAATCTAAAAGCCAGTTTCTGAACATAGTAACAGAAGTCAAAAGGTAATTACCTCACCCTACCCCCACTCCGGAAGAGGCGCTAACTGCCCTTGAGTGCTTTTTGTTCTCGATGTGAAGAGCTTTCACCACTGAGTCACCTTCACGTCTCTGGTTGCTGAGTGAATCACAAAGAAGGAATTTCACCAGAGCTGCAACTGCCTCACTTCTCCACTCGCCCTCCTCGTTTACATTTTCCTGCTCGTCAGTGATTTAAAGAAAACCAAATGGATACGATGTCATTCTGTAGCCTGGATCCAGCGCCTTAGACCGCTCGGCCAAACTATCAGCCGGCCGCGCCGCCTCATTTTCTTGTATTTAAAATTGTGCTCCTGCATAACAACAGATGCAAAGTCACATGAAAAGGGTTCCATGATTCCACTCGGACTCGCACAGCTGCTGGGATGTGCCCGGCGACAATGTCAATTTCGCAGCAGATGTTGATAGCCCATCAATCCAGGCAAAAATCAATGGTAAGCTCAGTCTATCTTCTCAGACTCTTTTCAGCTACAAATGTATCTGTCAGTGCGTGAGAATATGGGTTCGCTTATGATTTGGTCAAATAACCATGAGCTGCATGACATTACGGGAATTTCCATTCTTGCTTTGCTAAGTGATTTCACCCATTGCTCGAAACAGGACGACTTTCACGTTTACACGGAAAACGAAACACACCGGACTACAGTGAAAATCCACAAACCTGAGCAGGCCGTGTTCCACATCATACCGTGCAGCATAGTTTCAGTCACTGTGTCTGTTTTTTTTTTCAGAATAAGAGTCCCAAAGAATGTTCTCCACCCTAAAACCGGAGGTAGCATTACAATCCGAGAACGACAGATCACATTGTGAGAATGCTCTGACCTCGGAGCCAGTTCGAGATGCCACTTTCCTTGCCTTTTACCTTAACGGTGCAATTTGCTACTGAGATGTTCACTCCTGGACATGAGCCACATGGATACCAACTGAGTTGGAAACCAGTGTGCGAATCGAGGAGAAGCGAGTCAATCAATTTTGCTAAATTCGGTGGTGCTTTTTAGAAATGCAGTTTCTGTTCACCTCAATCTAAAAGCCAGTTTCTGAACATAGTAACAGAAGTCAAAAGGTAATTACCTCACCCTACCCCCACTCCGGAAGAGGCGCTAACTGCCCTTGAGTGCTTTTTGTTCTCGATGTGAAGAGCTTTCACCACTGAGTCACCTTCACGTCTCTGGTTGCTGAGTGAATCACAAAGAAGGAATTTCACCAGAGCTGCAACTGCCTCACTTCTCCACTCGCCCTCCTCGTTTACATTTTCCTGCTCGTCAGTGATTTAAAGAAAACCAAATGGATACGATGTCATTCTGTAGCCTGGATCCAGCGCCTTAGACCGCTCGGCCAAACTATCAGCCGGCCGCGCCGCCTCATTTTCTTGTATTTAAAATTGTGCTCCTGCATAACAACAGATGCAAAGTCACATGAAAAGGGTTCCATGATTCCACTCGGACTCGCACAGCTGCTGGGATGTGCCCGGCGACAATGTCAATTTCGCAGCAGATGTTGATAGCCCATCAATCCAGGCAAAAATCAATGGTAAGCTCAGTCTATCTTCTCAGACTCTTTTCAGCTACAAATGTATCTGTCAGTGCGTGAGAATATGGGTTCGCTTATGATTTGGTCAAATAACCATGAGCTGCATGACATTACGGGAATTTCCATTCTTGCTTTGCTAAGTGATTTCACCCATTGCTCGAAACAGGACGACTTTCACGTTTACACGGAACACGAAACACACCGGACTACAGTGAAAATCCACAAACCTGAGCAGGCCGTGTTCCACATCATACCGTGCAGCATAGTTTCAGTCACTGTGTCTGTTTTTTTTTTCAGAATAAGAGTCCCAAAGAATGTTCTCCACCCTAAAACCGGAGGTAGCATTACAATCCGAGAACGACAGATCACATTGTGAGAATGCTCTGACCTCGGAGCCAGTTCGAGATGCCACTTTCCTTGCCTTTTACCTTAACCGTGCAATTTGCTGCTGAGATGTTCACTCCTGGACATGAGCCACATGGATACCAACTGAGTTGGAAACCTGTGTGCGAATCGAGGAGAAGCGAGTCAATCAATTTTGCTAAATTCGGTGGTGCTTTTTAGAAATGCAGTTTCTGTTCACCTCAATCTAAAAGCCAGTTTCTGAACATAGTAACAGAAGTCAAAAGGTAATTACCTCACCCTACCCCCACTCCGGAAGAGGCGCTAACTGCCCTTGAGTGCTTTTTGTTCTCGATGTGAAGAGCTTTCACCACTGAGTCACCTTCACGTCTCTGGTTGCTGAGTGAATCACAAAGAAGGAATTTCACCAGAGCTGCAACTGCCTCACTTCTCCACTCGCCCTCCTCGTTTACATTTTCCTGCTCGTCAGTGATTTAAAGAAAACCAAATGGATACGATGTCATTCTGTAGCCTGGATCCAGCGCCTTAGACCGCTCGGCCAAACTATCAGCCGGCCGCGCCGCCTCATTTTCTTGTATTTAAAATTGTGCTCCTGCATAACAACAGATGCAAAGTCACATGAAAAGGGTTCCATGATTCCACTCGGACTCGCACAGCTGCTGGGATGTGCCCGGCGACAATGTCAATTTCGCAGCAGATGTTGATAGCCCATCAATCCAGGCAAAAATCAATGGTAAGCTCAGTCTATCTTCTCAGACTCTTTTCAGCTACAAATGTATCTGTCAGTGCGTGAGAATATGGGTTCGCTTATGATTTGGTCAAATAACCATGAGCTGCATGACATTACGGGAATTTCCATTCTTGCTTTGCTAAGTGATTTCACCCATTGCTCGAAACAGGACGACTTTCACGTTTACACGGAAAACGAAACACACCGGACTACAGTGAAAATCCACAAACCTGAGCAGGCCGTGTTCCACATCATACCGTGCAGCATAGTTTCAGTCACTGTGTCTGTTTTTTTTTTCAGAATAAGAGTCCCAAAGAATGTTCTCCACCCTAAAACCGGAGGTAGCATTACAATCCGAGAACGACAGATCACATTGTGAGTATGCTCTGACCTCGGAGCCAGTTCGAGATGCCACTTTCCTTGCCTTTTACCTTAACGGTGCAATTTGCTACTGAGATGTTCACTCCTGGACATGAGCCACATGGATACCAACTGAGTTGGAAACCAGTGTGCGAATCGAGGAGAAGCGAGTCAATCAATTTTGCTAAATTCGGTGGTGCTTTTTAGAAATGCAGTTTCTGTTCACCTCAATCTAAAAGCCAGTTTCTGAACATAGTAACAGAAGTCAAAAGGTAATTACCTCACCCTACCCCCACTCCGGAAGAGGCGCTAACTGCCCTTGAGTGCTTTTTGTTCTCGATGTGAAGAGCTTTCACCACTGAGTCACCTTCACGTCTCTGGTTGCTGAGTGAATCACAAAGAAGGAATTTCACCAGAGCTGCAACTGCCTCACTTCTCCACTCGCCCTCCTCGTTTACATTTTCCTGCTCGTCAGTGATTTAAAGAAAACCAAATGGATACGATGTCATTCTGTAGCCTGGATCCAGCGCCTTAGACCGCTCGGCCAAACTATCAGCCGGCCGCGCCGCCTCATTTTCTTGTATTTAAAATTGTGCTCCTGCATAACAACAGATGCAAAGTCACATGAAAAGGGTTCCATGATTCCACTCGGACTCGCACAGCTGCTGGGATGTGCCCGGCGACAATGTCAATTTCGCAGCAGATGTTGATAGCCCATCAATCCAGGCAAAAATCAATGGTAAGCTCAGTCTATCTTCTCAGACTCTTTTCAGCTACAAATGTATCTGTCAGTGCGTGAGAATATGGGTTCGCTTATGATTTGGTCAAATAACCATGAGCTGCATGACATTACGGGAATTTCCATTCTTGCTTTGCTAAGTGATTTCACCCATTGCTCGAAACAGGACGACTTTCACGTTTACACGGAACACGAAACACACCGGACTACAGTGAAAATCCACAAACCTGAGCAGGCCGTGTTCCACATCATACCGTGCAGCATAGTTTCAGTCACTGTGTCTGTTTTTTTTTTCAGAATAAGAGTCCCAAAGAATGTTCTCCACCCTAAAACCGGAGGTAGCATTACAATCCGAGAACGACAGATCACATTGTGAGAATGCTCTGACCTCGGAGCCAGTTCGAGATGCCACTTTCCTTGCCTTTTACCTTAACCGTGCAATTTGCTGCTGAGATGTTCACTCCTGGACATGAGCCACATGGATACCAACTGAGTTGGAAACCTGTGTGCGAATCGAGGAGAAGCGAGTCAATCAATTTTGCTAAATTCGGTGGTGCTTTTTAGAAATGCAGTTTCTGTTCACCTCAATCTAAAAGCCAGTTTCTGAACATAGTAACAGAAGTCAAAAGGTAATTACCTCACCCTACCCCCACTCCGGAAGAGGCGCTAACTGCCCTTGAGTGCTTTTTGTTCTCGATGTGAAGAGCTTTCACCACTGAGTCACCTTCACGTCTCTGGTTGCTGAGTGAATCACAAAGAAGGAATTTCACCAGAGCTGCAACTGCCTCACTTCTCCACTCGCCCTCCTCGTTTACATTTTCCTGCTCGTCAGTGATTTAAAGAAAACCAAATGGATACGATGTCATTCTGTAGCCTGGATCCAGCGCCTTAGACCGCTCGGCCAAACTATCAGCCGGCCGCGCCGCCTCATTTTCTTGTATTTAAAATTGTGCTCCTGCATAACAACAGATGCAAAGTCACATGAAAAGGGTTCCATGATTCCACTCGGACTCGCACAGCTGCTGGGATGTGCCCGGCGACAATGTCAATTTCGCAGCAGATGTTGATAGCCCATCAATCCAGGCAAAAATCAATGGTAAGCTCAGTCTATCTTCTCAGACTCTTTTCAGCTACAAATGTATCTGTCAGTGCGTGAGAATATGGGTTCGCTTATGATTTGGTCAAATAACCATGAGCTGCATGACATTACGGGAATTTCCATTCTTGCTTTGCTAAGTGATTTCACCCATTGCTCGAAACAGGACGACTTTCACGTTTACACGGAACACGAAACACACCGGACTACAGTGAAAATCCACAAACCTGAGCAGGCCGTGTTCCACATCATACCGTGCAGCATAGTTTCAGTCACTGTGTCTGTTTTTTTTTTCAGAATAAGAGTCCCAAAGAATGTTCTCCACCCTAAAACCGGAGGTAGCATTACAATCCGAGAACGACAGATCACATTGTGAGAATGCTCTGACCTCGGAGCCAGTTCGAGATGCCACTTTCCTTGCCTTTTACCTTAACCGTGCAATTTGCTGCTGAGATGTTCACTCCTGGACATGAGCCACATGGATACCAACTGAGTTGGAAACCTGTGTGCGAATCGAGGAGAAGCGAGTCAATCAATTTTGCTAAATTCGGTGGTGCTTTTTAGAAATGCAGTTTCTGTTCACCTCAATCTAAAAGCCAGTTTCTGAACATAGTAACAGAAGTCAAAAGGTAATTACCTCACCCTACCCCCACTCCGGAAGAGGCGCTAACTGCCCTTGAGTGCTTTTTGTTCTCGATGTGAAGAGCTTTCACCACTGAGTCACCTTCACGTCTCTGGTTGCTGAGTGAATCACAAAGAAGGAATTTCACCAGAGCTGCAACTGCCTCACTTCTCCACTCGCCCTCCTCGTTTACATTTTCCTGCTCGTCAGTGATTTAAAGAAAACCAAATGGATACGATGTCATTCTGTAGCCTGGATCCAGCGCCTTAGACCGCTCGGCCAAACTATCAGCCGGCCGCGCCGCCTCATTTTCTTGTATTTAAAATTGTGCTCCTGCATAACAACAGATGCAAAGTCACATGAAAAGGGTTCCATGATTCCACTCGGACTCGCACAGCTGCTGGGATGTGCCCGGCGACAATGTCAATTTCGCAGCAGATGTTGATAGCCCATCAATCCAGGCAAAAATCAATGGTAAGCTCAGTCTATCTTCTCAGACTCTTTTCAGCTACAAATGTATCTGTCAGTGCGTGAGAATATGGGTTCGCTTATGATTTGGTCAAATAACCATGAGCTGCATGACATTACGGGAATTTCCATTCTTGCTTTGCTAAGTGATTTCACCCATTGCTCGAAACAGGACGACTTTCACGTTTACACGGAACACGAAACACACCGGACTACAGTGAAAATCCACAAACCTGAGCAGGCCGTGTTCCACATCATACCGTGCAGCATAGTTTCAGTCACTGTGTCTGTTTTTTTTTTCAGAATAAGAGTCCCAAAGAATGTTCTCCACCCTAAAACCGGAGGTAGCATTACAATCCGAGAACGACAGATCACATTGTGAGAATGCTCTGACCTCGGAGCCAGTTCGAGATGCCACTTTCCTTGCCTTTTACCTTAACCGTGCAATTTGCTGCTGAGATGTTCACTCCTGGACATGAGCCACATGGATACCAACTGAGTTGGAAACCTGTGTGCGAATCGAGGAGAAGCGAGTCAATCAATTTTGCTAAATTCGGTGGTGCTTTTTAGAAATGCAGTTTCTGTTCACCTCAATCTAAAAGCCAGTTTCTGAACATAGTAACAGAAGTCAAAAGGTAATTACCTCACCCTACCCCCACTCCGGAAGAGGCGCTAACTGCCCTTGAGTGCTTTTTGTTCTCGATGTGAAGAGCTTTCACCACTGAGTCACCTTCACGTCTCTGGTTGCTGAGTGAATCACAAAGAAGGAATTTCACCAGAGCTGCAACTGCCTCACTTCTCCACTCGCCCTCCTCGTTTACATTTTCCTGCTCGTCAGTGATTTAAAGAAAACCAAATGGATACGATGTCATTCTGTAGCCTGGATCCAGCGCCTTAGACCGCTCGGCCAAACTATCAGCCGGCCGCGCCGCCTCATTTTCTTGTATTTAAAATTGTGCTCCTGCATAACAACAGATGCAAAGTCACATGAAAAGGGTTCCATGATTCCACTCGGACTCGCACAGCTGCTGGGATGTGCCCGGCGACAATGTCAATTTCGCAGCAGATGTTGATAGCCCATCAATCCAGGCAAAAATCAATGGTAAGCTCAGTCTATCTTCTCAGACTCTTTTCAGCTACAAATGTATCTGTCAGTGCGTGAGAATATGGGTTCGCTTATGATTTGGTCAAATAACCATGAGCTGCATGACATTACGGGAATTTCCATTCTTGCTTTGCTAAGTGATTTCACCCATTGCTCGAAACAGGACGACTTTCACGTTTACACGGAACACGAAACACACCGGACTACAGTGAAAATCCACAAACCTGAGCAGGCCGTGTTCCACATCATACCGTGCAGCATAGTTTCAGTCACTGTGTCTGTTTTTTTTTTCAGAATAAGAGTCCCAAAGAATGTTCTCCACCCTAAAACCGGAGGTAGCATTACAATCCGAGAACGACAGATCACATTGTGAGAATGCTCTGACCTCGGAGCCAGTTCGAGATGCCACTTTCCTTGCCTTTTACCTTAACCGTGCAATTTGCTGCTGAGATGTTCACTCCTGGACATGAGCCACATGGATACCAACTGAGTTGGAAACCTGTGTGCGAATCGAGGAGAAGCGAGTCAATCAATTTTGCTAAATTCGGTGGTGCTTTTTAGAAATGCAGTTTCTGTTCACCTCAATCTAAAAGCCAGTTTCTGAACATAGTAACAGAAGTCAAAAGGTAATTACCTCACCCTACCCCCACTCCGGAAGAGGCGCTAACTGCCCTTGAGTGCTTTTTGTTCTCGATGTGAAGAGCTTTCACCACTGAGTCACCTTCACGTCTCTGGTTGCTGAGTGAATCACAAAGAAGGAATTTCACCAGAGCTGCAACTGCCTCACTTCTCCACTCGCCCTCCTCGTTTACATTTTCCTGCTCGTCAGTGATTTAAAGAAAACCAAATGGATACGATGTCATTCTGTAGCCTGGATCCAGCGCCTTAGACCGCTCGGCCAAACTATCAGCCGGCCGCGCCGCCTCATTTTCTTGTATTTAAAATTGTGCTCCTGCATAACAACAGATGCAAAGTCACATGAAAAGGGTTCCATGATTCCACTCGGACTCGCACAGCTGCTGGGATGTGCCCGGCGACAATGTCAATTTCGCAGCAGATGTTGATAGCCCATCAATCCAGGCAAAAATCAATGGTAAGCTCAGTCTATCTTCTCAGACTCTTTTCAGCTACAAATGTATCTGTCAGTGCGTGAGAATATGGGTTCGCTTATGATTTGGTCAAATAACCATGAGCTGCATGACATTACGGGAATTTCCATTCTTGCTTTGCTAAGTGATTTCACCCATTGCTCGAAACAGGACGACTTTCACGTTTACACGGAACACGAAACACACCGGACTACAGTGAAAATCCACAAACCTGAGCAGGCCGTGTTCCACATCATACCGTGCAGCATAGTTTCAGTCACTGTGTCTGTTTTTTTTTTCAGAATAAGAGTCCCAAAGAATGTTCTCCACCCTAAAACCGGAGGTAGCATTACAATCCGAGAACGACAGATCACATTGTGAGAATGCTCTGACCTCGGAGCCAGTTCGAGATGCCACTTTCCTTGCCTTTTACCTTAACCGTGCAATTTGCTGCTGAGATGTTCACTCCTGGACATGAGCCACATGGATACCAACTGAGTTGGAAACCTGTGTGCGAATCGAGGAGAAGCGAGTCAATCAATTTTGCTAAATTCGGTGGTGCTTTTTAGAAATGCAGTTTCTGTTCACCTCAATCTAAAAGCCAGTTTCTGAACATAGTAACAGAAGTCAAAAGGTAATTACCTCACCCTACCCCCACTCCGGAAGAGGCGCTAACTGCCCTTGAGTGCTTTTTGTTCTCGATGTGAAGAGCTTTCACCACTGAGTCACCTTCACGTCTCTGGTTGCTGAGTGAATCACAAAGAAGGAATTTCACCAGAGCTGCAACTGCCTCACTTCTCCACTCGCCCTCCTCGTTTACATTTTCCTGCTCGTCAGTGATTTAAAGAAAACCAAATGGATACGATGTCATTCTGTAGCCTGGATCCAGCGCCTTAGACCGCTCGGCCAAACTATCAGCCGGCCGCGCCGCCTCATTTTCTTGTATTTAAAATTGTGCTCCTGCATAACAACAGATGCAAAGTCACATGAAAAGGGTTCCATGATTCCACTCGGACTCGCACAGCTGCTGGGATGTGCCCGGCGACAATGTCAATTTCGCAGCAGATGTTGATAGCCCATCAATCCAGGCAAAAATCAATGGTAAGCTCAGTCTATCTTCTCAGACTCTTTTCAGCTACAAATGTATCTGTCAGTGCGTGAGAATATGGGTTCGCTTATGATTTGGTCAAATAACCATGAGCTGCATGACATTACGGGAATTTCCATTCTTGCTTTGCTAAGTGATTTCACCCATTGCTCGAAACAGGACGACTTTCACGTTTACACGGAACACGAAACACACCGGACTACAGTGAAAATCCACAAACCTGAGCAGGCCGTGTTCCACATCATACCGTGCAGCATAGTTTCAGTCACTGTGTCTGTTTTTTTTTTCAGAATAAGAGTCCCAAAGAATGTTCTCCACCCTAAAACCGGAGGTAGCATTACAATCCGAGAACGACAGATCACATTGTGAGAATGCTCTGACCTCGGAGCCAGTTCGAGATGCCACTTTCCTTGCCTTTTACCTTAACCGTGCAATTTGCTGCTGAGATGTTCACTCCTGGACATGAGCCACATGGATACCAACTGAGTTGGAAACCTGTGTGCGAATCGAGGAGAAGCGAGTCAATCAATTTTGCTAAATTCGGTGGTGCTTTTTAGAAATGCAGTTTCTGTTCACCTCAATCTAAAAGCCAGTTTCTGAACATAGTAACAGAAGTCAAAAGGTAATTACCTCACCCTACCCCCACTCCGGAAGAGGCGCTAACTGCCCTTGAGTGCTTTTTGTTCTCGATGTGAAGAGCTTTCACCACTGAGTCACCTTCACGTCTCTGGTTGCTGAGTGAATCACAAAGAAGGAATTTCACCAGAGCTGCAACTGCCTCACTTCTCCACTCGCCCTCCTCGTTTACATTTTCCTGCTCGTCAGTGATTTAAAGAAAACCAAATGGATACGATGTCATTCTGTAGCCTGGATCCAGCGCCTTAGACCGCTCGGCCAAACTATCAGCCGGCCGCGCCGCCTCATTTTCTTGTATTTAAAATTGTGCTCCTGCATAACAACAGATGCAAAGTCACATGAAAAGGGTTCCATGATTCCACTCGGACTCGCACAGCTGCTGGGATGTGCCCGGCGACAATGTCAATTTCGCAGCAGATGTTGATAGCCCATCAATCCAGGCAAAAATCAATGGTAAGCTCAGTCTATCTTCTCAGACTCTTTTCAGCTACAAATGTATCTGTCAGTGCGTGAGAATATGGGTTCGCTTATGATTTGGTCAAATAACCATGAGCTGCATGACATTACGGGAATTTCCATTCTTGCTTTGCTAAGTGATTTCACCCATTGCTCGAAACAGGACGACTTTCACGTTTACACGGAACACGAAACACACCGGACTACAGTGAAAATCCACAAACCTGAGCAGGCCGTGTTCCACATCATACCGTGCAGCATAGTTTCAGTCACTGTGTCTGTTTTTTTTTTCAGAATAAGAGTCCCAAAGAATGTTCTCCACCCTAAAACCGGAGGTAGCATTACAATCCGAGAACGACAGATCACATTGTGAGAATGCTCTGACCTCGGAGCCAGTTCGAGATGCCACTTTCCTTGCCTTTTACCTTAACCGTGCAATTTGCTGCTGAGATGTTCACTCCTGGACATGAGCCACATGGATACCAACTGAGTTGGAAACCTGTGTGCGAATCGAGGAGAAGCGAGTCAATCAATTTTGCTAAATTCGGTGGTGCTTTTTAGAAATGCAGTTTCTGTTCACCTCAATCTAAAAGCCAGTTTCTGAACATAGTAACAGAAGTCAAAAGGTAATTACCTCACCCTACCCCCACTCCGGAAGAGGCGCTAACTGCCCTTGAGTGCTTTTTGTTCTCGATGTGAAGAGCTTTCACCACTGAGTCACCTTCACGTCTCTGGTTGCTGAGTGAATCACAAAGAAGGAATTTCACCAGAGCTGCAACTGCCTCACTTCTCCACTCGCCCTCCTCGTTTACATTTTCCTGCTCGTCAGTGATTTAAAGAAAACCAAATGGATACGATGTCATTCTGTAGCCTGGATCCAGCGCCTTAGACCGCTCGGCCAAACTATCAGCCGGCCGCGCCGCCTCATTTTCTTGTATTTAAAATTGTGCTCCTGCATAACAACAGATGCAAAGTCACATGAAAAGGGTTCCATGATTCCACTCGGACTCGCACAGCTGCTGGGATGTGCCCGGCGACAATGTCAATTTCGCAGCAGATGTTGATAGCCCATCAATCCAGGCAAAAATCAATGGTAAGCTCAGTCTATCTTCTCAGACTCTTTTCAGCTACAAATGTATCTGTCAGTGCGTGAGAATATGGGTTCGCTTATGATTTGGTCAAATAACCATGAGCTGCATGACATTACGGGAATTTCCATTCTTGCTTTGCTAAGTGATTTCACCCATTGCTCGAAACAGGACGACTTTCACGTTTACACGGAACACGAAACACACCGGACTACAGTGAAAATCCACAAACCTGAGCAGGCCGTGTTCCACATCATACCGTGCAGCATAGTTTCAGTCACTGTGTCTGTTTTTTTTTTCAGAATAAGAGTCCCAAAGAATGTTCTCCACCCTAAAACCGGAGGTAGCATTACAATCCGAGAACGACAGATCACATTGTGAGAATGCTCTGACCTCGGAGCCAGTTCGAGATGCCACTTTCCTTGCCTTTTACCTTAACCGTGCAATTTGCTGCTGAGATGTTCACTCCTGGACATGAGCCACATGGATACCAACTGAGTTGGAAACCAGTGTGCGAATCGAGGAGAAGCGAGTCAATCAATTTTGCTAAATTCGGTGGTGCTTTTTAGAAATGCAGTTTCTGTTCACCTCAATCTAAAAGCCAGTTTCTGAACATAGTAACAGAAGTCAAAAGGTAATTACCTCACCCTACCCCCACTCCGGAAGAGGCGCTAACTGCCCTTGAGTGCTTTTTGTTCTCGATGTGAAGAGCTTTCACCACTGAGTCACCTTCACGTCTCTGGTTGCTGAGTGAATCACAAAGAAGGAATTTCACCAGAGCTGCAACTGCCTCACTTCTCCACTCGCCCTCCTCGTTTACATTTTCCTGCTCGTCAGTGATTTAAAGAAAACCAAATGGATACGATGTCATTCTGTAGCCTGGATCCAGCGCCTTAGACCGCTCGGCCAAACTATCAGCCGGCCGCGCCGCCTCATTTTCTTGTATTTAAAATTGTGCTCCTGCATAACAACAGATGCAAAGTCACATGAAAAGGGTTCCATGATTCCACTCGGACTCGCACAGCTGCTGGGATGTGCCCGGCGACAATGTCAATTTCGCAGCAGATGTTGATAGCCCATCAATCCAGGCAAAAATCAATGGTAAGCTCAGTCTATCTTCTCAGACTCTTTTCAGCTACAAATGTATCTGTCAGTGCGTGAGAATATGGGTTCGCTTATGATTTGGTCAAATAACCATGAGCTGCATGACATTACGGGAATTTCCATTCTTGCTTTGCTAAGTGATTTCACCCATTGCTCGAAACAGGACGACTTTCACGTTTACACGGAACACGAAACACACCGGACTACAGTGAAAATCCACAAACCTGAGCAGGCCGTGTTCCACATCATACCGTGCAGCATAGTTTCAGTCACTGTGTCTGTTTTTTTTTTCAGAATAAGAGTCCCAAAGAATGTTCTCCACCCTAAAACCGGAGGTAGCATTACAATCCGAGAACGACAGATCACATTGTGAGAATGCTCTGACCTCGGAGCCAGTTCGAGATGCCACTTTCCTTGCCTTTTACCTTAACCGTGCAATTTGCTGCTGAGATGTTCACTCCTGGACATGAGCCACATGGATACCAACTGAGTTGGAAACCTGTGTGCGAATCGAGGAGAAGCGAGTCAATCAATTTTGCTAAATTCGGTGGTGCTTTTTAGAAATGCAGTTTCTGTTCACCTCAATCTAAAAGCCAGTTTCTGAACATAGTAACAGAAGTCAAAAGGTAATTACCTCACCCTACCCCCACTCCGGAAGAGGCGCTAACTGCCCTTGAGTGCTTTTTGTTCTCGATGTGAAGAGCTTTCACCACTGAGTCACCTTCACGTCTCTGGTTGCTGAGTGAATCACAAAGAAGGAATTTCACCAGAGCTGCAACTGCCTCACTTCTCCACTCGCCCTCCTCGTTTACATTTTCCTGCTCGTCAGTGATTTAAAGAAAACCAAATGGATACGATGTCATTCTGTAGCCTGGATCCAGCGCCTTATACCGCTCGGCCAAACTATCAGCCGGCCGCGCCGCCACATTTTCTTGTATTTAAAATTGTGCTCCTGCATAACAACAGATGCAAAGTCACATGAAAAGGGTTCCATGATTCCACTCGGACTCGCACAGCTGCTGGGATGTGCCCGGCGACAATGTCAATTTCGCAGCAGATGTTGATAGCCCATCAATCCAGGCAAAAATCAATGGTAAGCTCAGTCTATCTTCTCAGACTCTTTTCAGCTACAAATGCATCTGTCAGTGCGTGAGAATATGGGTTCGCTTATGATTTGGTCGAATAACCATGAGCTGCATGACATTACGGGAATTTCCATTCTTGCTTTGCTAAGTGATTTCACCCATTGCTCGAAACAGGACGACTTTCACGTTTACACGGAACACGAAACACACCGGACTACAGTGAAAATCCACAAACCTGAGCAGGCCGTGTTCCACATCATACCGTGCAGCATAGTTTCAGTCACTGTGTCTGTTTTTTTTTTCAGAATAAGAGTCCCAAAGAATGTTCTCCACCCTAAAACCGGAGGTAGCATTACAATCCGAGAACGACAGATCACATTGTGAGAATGCTCTGACCTCGGAGCCAGTTCGAGATGCCACTTTCCTTGCCTTTTACCTTAACCGTGCAATTTGCTGCTGAGATGTTCACTCCTGGACATGAGCCACATGGATACCAACTGAGTTGGAAACCTGTGTGCGAATCGAGGAGAAGCGAGTCAATCAATTTTGCTAAATTCGGTGGTGCTTTTTAGAAATGCAGTTTCTGTTCACCTCAATCTAAAAGCCAGTTTCTGAACATAGTAACAGAAGTCAAAAGGTAATTACCTCACCCTACCCCCACTCCGGAAGAGGCGCTAACTGCCCTTGAGTGCTTTTTGTTCTCGATGTGAAGAGCTTTCACCACTGAGTCACCTTCACGTCTCTGGTTGCTGAGTGAATCACAAAGAAGGAATTTCACCAGAGCTGCAACTGCCTCACTTCTCCACTCGCCCTCCTCGTTTACATTTTCCTGCTCGTCAGTGATTTAAAGAAAACCAAATGGATACGATGTCATTCTGTAGCCTGGATCCAGCGCCTTAGACCGCTCGGCCAAACTATCAGCCGGCCGCGCCGCCTCATTTTCTTGTATTTAAAATTGTGCTCCTGCATAACAACAGATGCAAAGTCACATGAAAAGGGTTCCATGATTCCACTCGGACTCGCACAGCTGCTGGGATGTGCCCGGCGACAATGTCAATTTCGCAGCAGATGTTGATAGCCCATCAATCCAGGCAAAAATCAATGGTAAGCTCAGTCTATCTTCTCAGACTCTTTTCAGCTACAAATGCATCTGTCAGTGCGTGAGAATATGGGTTCGCTTATGATTTGGTCAAATAACCATGAGCTGCATGACATTACGGGAATTTCCATTCTTGCTTTGCTAAGTGATTTCACCCATTGCTCGAAACAGGACGACTTTCACGTTTACACGGAACACGAAACACACCGGACTACAGTGAAAATCCACAAACCTGAGCAGGCCGTGTTCCACATCATACCGTGCAGCATAGTTTCAGTCACTGTGTCTGTTTTTTTTTTTCAGAATAAGAGTCCCAAAGAATGTTCTCCACCCTAAAACCGGAGGTAGCATTACAATCCGAGAACGACAGATCACATTGTGAGAATGCTCTGACCTCGGAGCCAGTTCGAGATGCCACTTTCCTTGCCTTTTACCTTAACCGTGCAATTTGCTGCTGAGATGTTCACTCCTGGACATGAGCCACATGGATACCAACTGAGTTGGAAACCTGTGTGCGAATCGAGGAGAAGCGAGTCAATCAATTTTGCTAAATTCGGTGGTGCTTTTTAGAAATGCAGTTTCTGTTCACCTCAATCTAAAAGCCAGTTTCTGAACATAGTAACAGAAGTCAAAAGGTAATTACCTCACCCTACCCCCACTCCGGAAGAGGCGCTAACTGCCCTTGAGTGCTTTTTGTTCTCGATGTGAAGAGCTTTCACCACTGAGTCACCTTCACGTCTCTGGTTGCTGAGTGAATCACAAAGAAGGAATTTCACCAGAGCTGCAACTGCCTCACTTCTCCACTCGCCCTCCTCGTTTACATTTTCCTGCTCGTCAGTGATTTAAAGAAAACCAAATGGATACGATGTCATTCTGTAGCCTGGATCCAGCGCCTTAGACCGCTCGGCCAAACTATCAGCCGGCCGCGCCGCCACATTTTCTTGTATTTAAAATTGTGCTCCTGCATAACAACAGATGCAAAGTCACATGAAAAGGGTTCCATGATTCCACTCGGACTCGCACAGCTGCTGGGATGTGCCCGGCGACAATGTCAATTTCGCAGCAGATGTTGATAGCCCATCAATCCAGGCAAAAATCAATGGTAAGCTCAGTCTATCTTCTCAGACTCTTTTCAGCTACAAATGCATCTGTCAGTGCGTGAGAATATGGGTTCGCTTATGATTTGGTCAAATAACCATGAGCTGCATGACATTACGGGAATTTCCATTCTTGCTTTGCTAAGTGATTTCACCCATTGCTCGAAACAGGACGACTTTCACGTTTACACGGAACACGAAACACACCGGACTACAGTGAAAATCCACAAACCTGAGCAGGCCGTGTTCCACATCATACCGTGCAGCATAGTTTCAGTCACTGTGTCTGTTTTTTTTTTCAGAATAAGAGTCCCAAAGAATGTTCTCCACCCTAAAACCGGAGGTAGCATTACAATCCGAGAACGACAGATCACATTGTGAGAATGCTCTGACCTCGGAGCCAGTTCGAGATGCCACTTTCCTTGCCTTTTACCTTAACCGTGCAATTTGCTGCTGAGATGTTCACTCCTGGACATGAGCCACATGGATACCAACTGAGTTGGAAACCTGTGTGCGAATCGAGGAGAAGCGAGTCAATCAATTTTGCTAAATTCGGTGGTGCTTTTTAGAAATGCAGTTTCTGTTCACCTCAATCTAAAAGCCAGTTTCTGAACATAGTAACAGAAGTCAAAAGGTAATTACCTCACCCTACCCCCACTCCGGAAGAGGCGCTAACTGCCCTTGAGTGCTTTTTGTTCTCGATGTGAAGAGCTTTCACCACTGAGTCACCTTCACGTCTCTGGTTGCTGAGTGAATCACAAAGAAGGAATTTCACCAGAGCTGCAACTGCCTCACTTCTCCACTCGCCCTCCTCGTTTACATTTTCCTGCTCGTCAGTGATTTAAAGAAAACCAAATGGATACGATGTCATTCTGTAGCCTGGATCCAGCGCCTTAGACCGCTCGGCCAAACTATCAGCCGGCCGCGCCGCCTCATTTTCTTGTATTTAAAATTGTGCTCCTGCATAACAACAGATGCAAAGTCACATGAAAAGGGTTCCATGATTCCACTCGGACTCGCACAGCTGCTGGGATGTGCCCGGCGACAATGTCAATTTCGCAGCAGATGTTGATAGCCCATCAATCCAGGCAAAAATCAATGGTAAGCTCAGTCTATCTTCTCAGACTCTTTTCAGCTACAAATGTATCTGTCAGTGCGTGAGAATATGGGTTCGCTTATGATTTGGTCAAATAACCATGAGCTGCATGACATTACGGGAATTTCCATTCTTGCTTTGCTAAGTGATTTCACCCATTGCTCGAAACAGGACGACTTTCACGTTTACACGGAACACGAAACACACCGGACTACAGTGAAAATCCACAAACCTGAGCAGGCCGTGTTCCACATCATACCGTGCAGCATAGTTTCAGTCACTGTGTCTGTTTTTTTTTTCAGAATAAGAGTCCCAAAGAATGTTCTCCACCCTAAAACCGGAGGTAGCATTACAATCCGAGAACGACAGATCACATTGTGAGAATGCTCTGACCTCGGAGCCAGTTCGAGATGCCACTTTCCTTGCCTTTTACCTTAACCGTGCAATTTGCTGCTGAGATGTTCACTCCTGGACATGAGCCACATGGATACCAACTGAGTTGGAAACCTGTGTGCGAATCGAGGAGAAGCGAGTCAATCAATTTTGCTAAATTCGGTGGTGCTTTTTAGAAATGCAGTTTCTGTTCACCTCAATCTAAAAGCCAGTTTCTGAACATAGTAACAGAAGTCAAAAGGTAATTACCTCACCCTACCCCCACTCCGGAAGAGGCGCTAACTGCCCTTGAGTGCTTTTTGTTCTCGATGTGAAGAGCTTTCACCACTGAGTCACCTTCACGTCTCTGGTTGCTGAGTGAATCACAAAGAAGGAATTTCACCAGAGCTGCAACTGCCTCACTTCTCCACTCGCCCTCCTCGTTTACATTTTCCTGCTCGTCAGTGATTTAAAGAAAACCAAATGGATACGATGTCATTCTGTAGCCTGGATCCAGCGCCTTAGACCGCTCGGCCAAACTATCAGCCGGCCGCGCCGCCTCATTTTCTTGTATTTAAAATTGTGCTCCTGCATAACAACAGATGCAAAGTCACATGAAAAGGGTTCCATGATTCCACTCGGACTCGCACAGCTGCTGGGATGTGCCCGGCGACAATGTCAATTTCGCAGCAGATGTTGATAGCCCATCAATCCAGGCAAAAATCAATGGTAAGCTCAGTCTATCTTCTCAGACTCTTTTCAGCTACAAATGTATCTGTCAGTGCGTGAGAATATGGGTTCGCTTATGATTTGGTCAAATAACCATGAGCTGCATGACATTACGGGAATTTCCATTCTTGCTTTGCTAAGTGATTTCACCCATTGCTCGAAACAGGACGACTTTCACGTTTACACGGAACACGAAACACACCGGACTACAGTGAAAATCCACAAACCTGAGCAGGCCGTGTTCCACATCATACCGTGCAGCATAGTTTCAGTCACTGTGTCTGTTTTTTTTTTCAGAATAAGAGTCCCAAAGAATGTTCTCCACCCTAAAACCGGAGGTAGCATTACAATCCGAGAACGACAGATCACATTGTGAGAATGCTCTGACCTCGGAGCCAGTTCGAGATGCCACTTTCCTTGCCTTTTACCTTAACCGTGCAATTTGCTGCTGAGATGTTCACTCCTGGACATGAGCCACATGGATACCAACTGAGTTGGAAACCTGTGTGCGAATCGAGGAGAAGCGAGTCAATCAATTTTGCTAAATTCGGTGGTGCTTTTTAGAAATGCAGTTTCTGTTCACCTCAATCTAAAAGCCAGTTTCTGAACATAGTAACAGAAGTCAAAAGGTAATTACCTCACCCTACCCCCACTCCGGAAGAGGCGCTAACTGCCCTTGAGTGCTTTTTGTTCTCGATGTGAAGAGCTTTCACCACTGAGTCACCTTCACGTCTCTGGTTGCTGAGTGAATCACAAAGAAGGAATTTCACCAGAGCTGCAACTGCCTCACTTCTCCACTCGCCCTCCTCGTTTACATTTTCCTGCTCGTCAGTGATTTAAAGAAAACCAAATGGATACGATGTCATTCTGTAGCCTGGATCCAGCGCCTTAGACCGCTCGGCCAAACTATCAGCCGGCCGCGCCGCCTCATTTTCTTGTATTTAAAATTGTGCTCCTGCATAACAACAGATGCAAAGTCACATGAAAAGGGTTCCATGATTCCACTCGGACTCGCACAGCTGCTGGGATGTGCCCGGCGACAATGTCAATTTCGCAGCAGATGTTGATAGCCCATCAATCCAGGCAAAAATCAATGGTAAGCTCAGTCTATCTTCTCAGACTCTTTTCAGCTACAAATGTATCTGTCAGTGCGTGAGAATATGGGTTCGCTTATGATTTGGTCAAATAACCATGAGCTGCATGACATTACGGGAATTTCCATTCTTGCTTTGCTAAGTGATTTCACCCATTGCTCGAAACAGGACGACTTTCACGTTTACACGGAACACGAAACACACCGGACTACAGTGAAAATCCACAAACCTGAGCAGGCCGTGTTCCACATCATACCGTGCAGCATAGTTTCAGTCACTGTGTCTGTTTTTTTTTTCAGAATAAGAGTCCCAAAGAATGTTCTCCACCCTAAAACCGGAGGTAGCATTACAATCCGAGAACGACAGATCACATTGTGAGAATGCTCTGACCTCGGAGCCAGTTCGAGATGCCACTTTCCTTGCCTTTTACCTTAACCGTGCAATTTTCTGCTGAGATGTTCACTCCTGGACATGAGCCACATGGATACCAACTGAGTTGGAAACCTGTGTGCGAATCGAGGAGAAGCGAGTCAATCAATTTTGCTAAATTCGGTGGTGCTTTTTAGAAATGCAGTTTCTGTTCACCTCAATCTAAAAGCCAGTTTCTGAACATAGTAACAGAAGTCAAAAGGTAATTACCTCACCCTACCCCCACTCCGGAAGAGGCGCTAACTGCCCTTGAGTGCTTTTTGTTCTCGATGTGAAGAGCTTTCACCACTGAGTCACCTTCACGTCTCTGGTTGCTGAGTGAATCACAAAGAAGGAATTTCACCAGAGCTGCAACTGCCTCACTTCTCCACTCGCCCTCCTCGTTTACATTTTCCTGCTCGTCAGTGATTTAAAGAAAACCAAATGGATACGATGTCATTCTGTAGCCTGGATCCAGCGCCTTAGACCGCTCGGCCAAACTATCAGCCGGCCGCGCCGCCTCATTTTCTTGTATTTAAAATTGTGCTCCTGCATAACAACAGATGCAAAGTCACATGAAAAGGGTTCCATGATTCCACTCGGACTCGCACAGCTGCTGGGATGTGCCCGGCGACAATGTCAATTTCGCAGCAGATGTTGATAGCCCATCAATCCAGGCAAAAATCAATGGTAAGCTCAGTCTATCTTCTCAGACTCTTTTCAGCTACAAATGTATCTGTCAGTGCGTGAGAATATGGGTTCGCTTATGATTTGGTCAAATAACCATGAGCTGCATGACATTACGGGAATTTCCATTCTTGCTTTGCTAAGTGATTTCACCCATTGCTCGAAACAGGACGACTTTCACGTTTACACGGAACACGAAACACACCGGACTACAGTGAAAATCCACAAACCTGAGCAGGCCGTGTTCCACATCATACCGTGCAGCATAGTTTCAGTCACTGTGTCTGTTTTTTTTTTCAGAATAAGAGTCCCAAAGAATGTTCTCCACCCTAAAACCGGAGGTAGCATTACAATCCGAGAACGACAGATCACATTGTGAGAATGCTCTGACCTCGGAGCCAGTTCGAGATGCCACTTTCCTTGCCTTTTACCTTAACCGTGCAATTTGCTGCTGAGATGTTCACTCCTGGACATGAGCCACATGGATACCAACTGAGTTGGAAACCTGTGTGCGAATCGAGGAGAAGCGAGTCAATCAATTTTGCTAAATTCGGTGGTGCTTTTTAGAAATGCAGTTTCTGTTCACCTCAATCTAAAAGCCAGTTTCTGAACATAGTAACAGAAGTCAAAAGGTAATTACCTCACCCTACCCCCACTCCGGAAGAGGCGCTAACTGCCCTTGAGTGCTTTTTGTTCTCGATGTGAAGAGCTTTCACCACTGAGTCACCTTCACGTCTCTGGTTGCTGAGTGAATCACAAAGAAGGAATTTCACCAGAGCTGCAACTGCCTCACTTCTCCACTCGCCCTCCTCGTTTACATTTTCCTGCTCGTCAGTGATTTAAAGAAAACCAAATGGATACGATGTCATTCTGTAGCCTGGATCCAGCGCCTTAGACCGCTCGGCCAAACTATCAGCCGGCCGCGCCGCCTCATTTTCTTGTATTTAAAATTGTGCTCCTGCATAACAACAGATGCAAAGTCACATGAAAAGGGTTCCATGATTCCACTCGGACTCGCACAGCTGCTGGGATGTGCCCGGCGACAATGTCAATTTCGCAGCAGATGTTGATAGCCCATCAATCCAGGCAAAAATCAATGGTAAGCTCAGTCTATCTTCTCAGACTCTTTTCAGCTACAAATGTATCTGTCAGTGCGTGAGAATATGGGTTCGCTTATGATTTGGTCAAATAACCATGAGCTGCATGACATTACGGGAATTTCCATTCTTGCTTTGCTAAGTGATTTCACCCATTGCTCGAAACAGGACGACTTTCACGTTTACACGGAAAACGAAACACACCGGACTACAGTGAAAATCCACAAACCTGAGCAGGCCGTGTTCCACATCATACCGTGCAGCATAGTTTCAGTCACTGTGTCTGTTTTTTTTTTCAGAATAAGAGTCCCAAAGAATGTTCTCCACCCTAAAACCGGAGGTAGCATTACAATCCGAGAACGACAGATCACATTGTGAGAATGCTCTGACCTCGGAGCCAGTTCGAGATGCCACTTTCCTTGCCTTTTACCTTAACGGTGCAATTTGCTACTGAGATGTTCACTCCTGGACATGAGCCACATGGATACCAACTGAGTTGGAAACCTGTGTGCGAATCGAGGAGAAGCGAGTCAATCAATTTTGCTAAATTCGGTGGTGCTTTTTAGAAATGCAGTTTCTGTTCACCTCAATCTAAAAGCCAGTTTCTGAACATAGTAACAGAAGTCAAAAGGTAATTACCTCACCCTACCCCCACTCCGGAAGAGGCGCTAACTGCCCTTGAGTGCTTTTTGTTCTCGATGTGAAGAGCTTTCACCACTGAGTCACCTTCACGTCTCTGGTTGCTGAGTGAATCACAAAGAAGGAATTTCACCAGAGCTGCAACTGCCTCACTTCTCCACTCGCCCTCCTCGTTTACATTTTCCTGCTCGTCAGTGATTTAAAGAAAACCAAATGGATACGATGTCATTCTGTAGCCTGGATCCAGCGCCTTAGACCGCTCGGCCAAACTATCAGCCGGCCGCGCCGCCTCATTTTCTTGTATTTAAAATTGTGCTCCTGCATAACAACAGATGCAAAGTCACATGAAAAGGGTTCCATGATTCCACTCGGACTCGCACAGCTGCTGGGATGTGCCCGGCGACAATGTCAATTTCGCAGCAGATGTTGATAGCCCATCAATCCAGGCAAAAATCAATGGTAAGCTCAGTCTATCTTCTCAGACTCTTTTCAGCTACAAATGTATCTGTCAGTGCGTGAGAATATGGGTTCGCTTATGATTTGGTCAAATAACCATGAGCTGCATGACATTACGGGAATTTCCATTCTTGCTTTGCTAAGTGATTTCACCCATTGCTCGAAACAGGACGACTTTCACGTTTACACGGAACACGAAACACACCGGACTACAGTGAAAATCCACAAACCTGAGCAGGCCGTGTTCCACATCATACCGTGCAGCATAGTTTCAGTCACTGTGTCTGTTTTTTTTTTCAGAATAAGAGTCCCAAAGAATGTTCTCCACCCTAAAACCGGAGGTAGCATTACAATCCGAGAACGACAGATCACATTGTGAGAATGCTCTGACCTCGGAGCCAGTTCGAGATGCCACTTTCCTTGCCTTTTACCTTAACCGTGCAATTTGCTGCTGAGATGTTCACTCCTGGACATGAGCCACATGGATACCAACTGAGTTGGAAACCTGTGTGCGAATCGAGGAGAAGCGAGTCAATCAATTTTGCTAAATTCGGTGGTGCTTTTTAGAAATGCAGTTTCTGTTCACCTCAATCTAAAAGCCAGTTTCTGAACATAGTAACAGAAGTCAAAAGGTAATTACCTCACCCTACCCCCACTCCGGAAGAGGCGCTAACTGCCCTTGAGTGCTTTTTGTTCTCGATGTGAAGAGCTTTCACCACTGAGTCACCTTCACGTCTCTGGTTGCTGAGTGAATCACAAAGAAGGAATTTCACCAGAGCTGCAACTGCCTCACTTCTCCACTCGCCCTCCTCGTTTACATTTTCCTGCTCGTCAGTGATTTAAAGAAAACCAAATGGATACGATGTCATTCTGTAGCCTGGATCCAGCGCCTTAGACCGCTCGGCCAAACTATCAGCCGGCCGCGCCGCCTCATTTTCTTGTATTTAAAATTGTGCTCCTGCATAACAACAGATGCAAAGTCACATGAAAAGGGTTCCATGATTCCACTCGGACTCGCACAGCTGCTGGGATGTGCCCGGCGACAATGTCAATTTCGCAGCAGATGTTGATAGCCCATCAATCCAGGCAAAAATCAATGGTAAGCTCAGTCTATCTTCTCAGACTCTTTTCAGCTACAAATGTATCTGTCAGTGCGTGAGAATATGGGTTCGCTTATGATTTGGTCAAATAACCATGAGCTGCATGACATTACGGGAATTTCCATTCTTGCTTTGCTAAGTGATTTCACCCATTGCTCGAAACAGGACGACTTTCACGTTTACACGGAAAACGAAACACACCGGACTACAGTGAAAATCCACAAACCTGAGCAGGCCGTGTTCCACATCATACCGTGCAGCATAGTTTCAGTCACTGTGTCTGTTTTTTTTTTCAGAATAAGAGTCCCAAAGAATGTTCTCCACCCTAAAACCGGAGGTAGCATTACAATCCGAGAACGACAGATCACATTGTGAGTATGCTCTGACCTCGGAGCCAGTTCGAGATGCCACTTTCCTTGCCTTTTACCTTAACGGTGCAATTTGCTACTGAGATGTTCACTCCTGGACATGAGCCACATGGATACCAACTGAGTTGGAAACCAGTGTGCGAATCGAGGAGAAGCGAGTCAATCAATTTTGCTAAATTCGGTGGTGCTTTTTAGAAATGCAGTTTCTGTTCACCTCAATCTAAAAGCCAGTTTCTGAACATAGTAACAGAAGTCAAAAGGTAATTACCTCACCCTACCCCCACTCCGGAAGAGGCGCTAACTGCCCTTGAGTGCTTTTTGTTCTCGATGTGAAGAGCTTTCACCACTGAGTCACCTTCACGTCTCTGGTTGCTGAGTGAATCACAAAGAAGGAATTTCACCAGAGCTGCAACTGCCTCACTTCTCCACTCGCCCTCCTCGTTTACATTTTCCTGCTCGTCAGTGATTTAAAGAAAACCAAATGGATACGATGTCATTCTGTAGCCTGGATCCAGCGCCTTAGACCGCTCGGCCAAACTATCAGCCGGCCGCGCCGCCTCATTTTCTTGTATTTAAAATTGTGCTCCTGCATAACAACAGATGCAAAGTCACATGAAAAGGGTTCCATGATTCCACTCGGACTCGCACAGCTGCTGGGATGTGCCCGGCGACAATGTCAATTTCGCAGCAGATGTTGATAGCCCATCAATCCAGGCAAAAATCAATGGTAAGCTCAGTCTATCTTCTCAGACTCTTTTCAGCTACAAATGTATCTGTCAGTGCGTGAGAATATGGGTTCGCTTATGATTTGGTCAAATAACCATGAGCTGCATGACATTACGGGAATTTCCATTCTTGCTTTGCTAAGTGATTTCACCCATTGCTCGAAACAGGACGACTTTCACGTTTACACGGAACACGAAACACACCGGACTACAGTGAAAATCCACAAACCTGAGCAGGCCGTGTTCCACATCATACCGTGCAGCATAGTTTCAGTCACTGTGTCTGTTTTTTTTTTCAGAATAAGAGTCCCAAAGAATGTTCTCCACCCTAAAACCGGAGGTAGCATTACAATCCGAGAACGACAGATCACATTGTGAGAATGCTCTGACCTCGGAGCCAGTTCGAGATGCCACTTTCCTTGCCTTTTACCTTAACCGTGCAATTTGCTGCTGAGATGTTCACTCCTGGACATGAGCCACATGGATACCAACTGAGTTGGAAACCTGTGTGCGAATCGAGGAGAAGCGAGTCAATCAATTTTGCTAAATTCGGTGGTGCTTTTTAGAAATGCAGTTTCTGTTCACCTCAATCTAAAAGCCAGTTTCTGAACATAGTAACAGAAGTCAAAAGGTAATTACCTCACCCTACCCCCACTCCGGAAGAGGCGCTAACTGCCCTTGAGTGCTTTTTGTTCTCGATGTGAAGAGCTTTCACCACTGAGTCACCTTCACGTCTCTGGTTGCTGAGTGAATCACAAAGAAGGAATTTCACCAGAGCTGCAACTGCCTCACTTCTCCACTCGCCCTCCTCGTTTACATTTTCCTGCTCGTCAGTGATTTAAAGAAAACCAAATGGATACGATGTCATTCTGTAGCCTGGATCCAGCGCCTTAGACCGCTCGGCCAAACTATCAGCCGGCCGCGCCGCCTCATTTTCTTGTATTTAAAATTGTGCTCCTGCATAACAACAGATGCAAAGTCACATGAAAAGGGTTCCATGATTCCACTCGGACTCGCACAGCTGCTGGGATGTGCCCGGCGACAATGTCAATTTCGCAGCAGATGTTGATAGCCCATCAATCCAGGCAAAAATCAATGGTAAGCTCAGTCTATCTTCTCAGACTCTTTTCAGCTACAAATGTATCTGTCAGTGCGTGAGAATATGGGTTCGCTTATGATTTGGTCAAATAACCATGAGCTGCATGACATTACGGGAATTTCCATTCTTGCTTTGCTAAGTGATTTCACCCATTGCTCGAAACAGGACGACTTTCACGTTTACACGGAACACGAAACACACCGGACTACAGTGAAAATCCACAAACCTGAGCAGGCCGTGTTCCACATCATACCGTGCAGCATAGTTTCAGTCACTGTGTCTGTTTTTTTTTTCAGAATAAGAGTCCCAAAGAATGTTCTCCACCCTAAAACCGGAGGTAGCATTACAATCCGAGAACGACAGATCACATTGTGAGAATGCTCTGACCTCGGAGCCAGTTCGAGATGCCACTTTCCTTGCCTTTTACCTTAACCGTGCAATTTGCTGCTGAGATGTTCACTCCTGGACATGAGCCACATGGATACCAACTGAGTTGGAAACCTGTGTGCGAATCGAGGAGAAGCGAGTCAATCAATTTTGCTAAATTCGGTGGTGCTTTTTAGAAATGCAGTTTCTGTTCACCTCAATCTAAAAGCCAGTTTCTGAACATAGTAACAGAAGTCAAAAGGTAATTACCTCACCCTACCCCACTCCGGAAGAGGCGCTAACTGCCCTTGAGTGCTTTTTGTTCTCGATGTGAAGAGCTTTCACCACTGAGTCACCTTCACGTCTCTGGTTGCTGAGTGAATCACAAAGAAGGAATTTCACCAGAGCTGCAACTGCCTCACTTCTCCACTCGCCCTCCTCGTTTACATTTTCCTGCT
The DNA here is from genome assembly GCF_037043375.1 of Chiloscyllium plagiosum. Lineage (NCBI taxonomy): Eukaryota > Metazoa > Chordata > Chondrichthyes > Orectolobiformes > Hemiscylliidae > Chiloscyllium > Chiloscyllium plagiosum. The sequence goes on from NW_028270151.1 coordinate 98,199,337, forward strand.
CGTCAGTGATTTAAAGAAAACCAAATGGATACGATGTCATTCTGTAGCCTGGATCCAGCGCCTTAGACCGCTCGGCCAAACTATCAGCCGGCCGCGCCGCCACATTTTCTTGTATTTAAAATTGTGCTCCTGCATAACAACAGATGCAAAGTCACATGAAAAGGGTTCCATGATTCCACTCGGACTCGCACAGCTGCTGGGATGTGCCCGGTGCCCGGCGACAATGTCAATTTCGCAGCAGATGTTGATAGCCCATCAATCCAGGCAAAAATCAATGGTAAGCTCAGTCTATCTTCTCAGACTCTTTTCAGCTACAAATGTATCTGTCAGTGCGTGAGAATATGGGTTCGCTTATGATTTGGTCAAATAACCATGAGCTGCATGACATTACGGGAATTTCCATTCTTGCTTTGCTAAGTGATTTCACCCATTGCTCGAAACAGGACGACTTTCACGTTTACACGGAACACGAAACACACCGGACTACAGTGAAAATCCACAAACCTGAGCAGGCCGTGTTCCACATCATACCGTGCAGCATAGTTTCAGTCACTGTGTCTGTTTTTTTTTTCAGAATAAGAGTCCCAAAGAATGTTCTCCACCCTAAAACCGGAGGTAGCATTACAATCCGAGAACGACAGATCACATTGTGAGAATGCTCTGACCTCGGAGCCAGTTCGAGATGCCACTTTCCTTGCCTTTTACCTTAACCGTGCAATTTGCTGCTGAGATGTTCACTCCTGGACATGAGCCACATGGATACCAACTGAGTTGGAAACCAGTGTGCGAATCGAGGAGAAGCGAGTCAATCAATTTTGCTAAATTCGGTGGTGCTTTTTAGAAATGCAGTTTCTGTTCACTTCAATCTAAAAGCCAGTTTCTGAACATAGTAACAGAAGTCAAAAGGTAATTACCTCACCCTACCCCCACTCCGGAAGAGGCGCTAACTGCCCTTGAGTGCTTTTTGTTCTCGATGTGAAGAGCTTTCACCACTGAGTCACCTTCACGTCTCTGGTTGCTGAGTGAATCACAAAGAAGGAATTTCACCAGAGCTGCAACTGCCTCACTTCTCCACTCGCCCTCCTCGTTTACATTTTCCTGCTCGTCAGTGATTTAAAGAAAACCAAATGGATACGATGTCATTCTGTAGCCTGGATCCAGCGCCTTAGACCGCTCGGCCAAACTATCAGCCGGCCGCGCCGCCTCATTTTCTTGTATTTAAAATTGTGCTCCTGCATAACAACAGATGCAAAGTCACATGAAAAGGGTTCCATGATTCCACTCGGACTCGCACAGCTGCTGGGATGTGCCCGGCGACAATGTCAATTTCGCAGCAGATGTTGATAGCCCATCAATCCAGGCAAAAATCAATGGTAAGCTCAGTCTATCTTCTCAGACTCTTTTCAGCTACAAATGTATCTGTCAGTGCGTGAGAATATGGGTTCGCTTATGATTTGGTCAAATAACCATGAGCTGCATGACATTACGGGAATTTCCATTCTTGCTTTGCTAAGTGATTTCACCCATTGCTCGAAACAGGACGACTTTCACGTTTACACGGAACACGAAACACACCGGACTACAGTGAAAATCCACAAACCTGAGCAGGCCGTGTTCCACATCATACCGTGCAGCATAGTTTCAGTCACTGTGTCTGTTTTTTTTTTCAGAATAAGAGTCCCAAAGAATGTTCTCCACCCTAAAACCGGAGGTAGCATTACAATCCGAGAACGACAGATCACATTGTGAGAATGCTCTGACCTCGGAGCCAGTTCGAGATGCCACTTTCCTTGCCTTTTACCTTAACCGTGCAATTTGCTGCTGAGATGTTCACTCCTGGACATGAGCCACATGGATACCAACTGAGTTGGAAACCTGTGTGCGAATCGAGGAGAAGCGAGTCAATCAATTTTGCTAAATTCGGTGGTGCTTTTTAGAAATGCAGTTTCTGTTCACCTCAATCTAAAAGCCAGTTTCTGAACATAGTAACAGAAGTCAAAAGGTAATTACCTCACCCTACCCCCACTCCGGAAGAGGCGCTAACTGCCCTTGAGTGCTTTTTGTTCTCGATGTGAAGAGCTTTCACCACTGAGTCACCTTCACGTCTCTGGTTGCTGAGTGAATCACAAAGAAGGAATTTCACCAGAGCTGCAACTGCCTCACTTCTCCACTCGCCCTCCTCGTTTACATTTTCCTGCTCGTCAGTGATTTAAAGAAAACCAAATGGATACGATGTCATTCTGTAGCCTGGATCCAGCGCCTTAGACCGCTCGGCCAAACTATCAGCCGGCCGCGCCGCCTCATTTTCTTGTATTTAAAATTGTGCTCCTGCATAACAACAGATGCAAAGTCACATGAAAAGGGTTCCATGATTCCACTCGGACTCGCACAGCTGCTGGGATGTGCCCGGCGACAATGTCAATTTCGCAGCAGATGTTGATAGCCCATCAATCCAGGCAAAAATCAATGGTAAGCTCAGTCTATCTTCTCAGACTCTTTTCAGCTACAAATGTATCTGTCAGTGCGTGAGAATATGGGTTCGCTTATGATTTGGTCAAATAACCATGAGCTGCATGACATTACGGGAATTTCCATTCTTGCTTTGCTAAGTGATTTCACCCATTGCTCGAAACAGGACGACTTTCACGTTTACACGGAACACGAAACACACCGGACTACAGTGAAAATCCACAAACCTGAGCAGGCCGTGTTCCACATCATACCGTGCAGCATAGTTTCAGTCACTGTGTCTGTTTTTTTTTTTCAGAATAAGAGTCCCAAAGAATGTTCTCCACCCTAAAACCGGAGGTAGCATTACAATCCGAGAACGACAGATCACATTGTGAGAATGCTCTGACCTCGGAGCCAGTTCGAGATGCCACTTTCCTTGCCTTTTACCTTAACCGTGCAATTTGCTGCTGAGATGTTCACTCCTGGACATGAGCCACATGGATACCAACTGAGTTGGAAACCTGTGTGCGAATCGAGGAGAAGCGAGTCAATCAATTTTGCTAAATTCGGTGGTGCTTTTTAGAAATGCAGTTTCTGTTCACCTCAATCTAAAAGCCAGTTTCTGAACATAGTAACAGAAGTCAAAAGGTAATTACCTCACCCTACCCCCACTCCGGAAGAGGCGCTAACTGCCCTTGAGTGCTTTTTGTTCTCGATGTGAAGAGCTTTCACCACTGAGTCACCTTCACGTCTCTGGTTGCTGAGTGAATCACAAAGAAGGAATTTCACCAGAGCTGCAACTGCCTCACTTCTCCACTCGCCCTCCTCGTTTACATTTTCCTGCTCGTCAGTGATTTAAAGAAAACCAAATGGATACGATGTCATTCTGTAGCCTGGATCCAGCGCCTTAGACCGCTCGGCCAAACTATCAGCCGGCCGCGCCGCCACATTTTCTTGTATTTAAAATTGTGCTCCTGCATAACAACAGATGCAAAGTCACATGAAAAGGGTTCCATGATTCCACTCGGACTCGCACAGCTGCTGGGATGTGCCCGGTGCCCGGCGACAATGTCAATTTCGCAGCAGATGTTGATAGCCCATCAATCCAGGCAAAAATCAATGGTAAGCTCAGTCTATCTTCTCAGACTCTTTTCAGCTACAAATGTATCTGTCAGTGCGTGAGAATATGGGTTCGCTTATGATTTGGTCAAATAACCATGAGCTGCATGACATTACGGGAATTTCCATTCTTGCTTTGCTAAGTGATTTCACCCATTGCTCGAAACAGGACGACTTTCACGTTTACACGGAACACGAAACACACCGGACTACAGTGAAAATCCACAAACCTGAGCAGGCCGTGTTCCACATCATACCGTGCAGCATAGTTTCAGTCACTGTGTCTGTTTTTTTTTTCAGAATAAGAGTCCCAAAGAATGTTCTCCACCCTAAAACCGGAGGTAGCATTACAATCCGAGAACGACAGATCACATTGTGAGAATGCTCTGACCTCGGAGCCAGTTCGAGATGCCACTTTCCTTGCCTTTTACCTTAACCGTGCAATTTTCTGCTGAGATGTTCACTCCTGGACATGAGCCACATGGATACCAACTGAGTTGGAAACCAGTGTGCGAATCGAGGAGAAGCGAGTCAATCAATTTTGCTAAATTCGGTGGTGCTTTTTAGAAATGCAGTTTCTGTTCACCTCAATCTAAAAGCCAGTTTCTGAACATAGTAACAGAAGTCAAAAGGTAATTACCTCACCCTACCCCCACTCCGGAAGAGGCGCTAACTGCCCTTGAGTGCTTTTTGTTCTCGATGTGAAGAGCTTTCACCACTGAGTCACCTTCACGTCTCTGGTTGCTGAGTGAATCACAAAGAAGGAATTTCACCAGAGCTGCAACTGCCTCACTTCTCCACTCGCCCTCCTCGTTTACATTTTCCTGCTCGTCAGTGATTTAAAGAAAACCAAATGGATACGATGTCATTCTGTAGCCTGGATCCAGCGCCTTAGACCGCTCGGCCAAACTATCAGCCGGCCGCGCCGCCTCATTTTCTTGTATTTAAAATTGTGCTCCTGCATAACAACAGATGCAAAGTCACATGAAAAGGGTTCCATGATTCCACTCGGACTCGCACAGCTGCTGGGATGTGCCCGGCGACAATGTCAATTTCGCAGCAGATGTTGATAGCCCATCAATCCAGGCAAAAATCAATGGTAAGCTCAGTCTATCTTCTCAGACTCTTTTCAGCTACAAATGTATCTGTCAGTGCGTGAGAATATGGGTTCGCTTATGATTTGGTCAAATAACCATGAGCTGCATGACATTACGGGAATTTCCATTCTTGCTTTGCTAAGTGATTTCACCCATTGCTCGAAACAGGACGACTTTCACGTTTACACGGAACACGAAACACACCGGACTACAGTGAAAATCCACAAACCTGAGCAGGCCGTGTTCCACATCATACCGTGCAGCATAGTTTCAGTCACTGTGTCTGTTTTTTTTTTCAGAATAAGAGTCCCAAAGAATGTTCTCCACCCTAAAACCGGAGGTAGCATTACAATCCGAGAACGACAGATCACATTGTGAGAATGCTCTGACCTCGGAGCCAGTTCGAGATGCCACTTTCCTTGCCTTTTACCTTAACCGTGCAATTTTCTGCTGAGATGTTCACTCCTGGACATGAGCCACATGGATACCAACTGAGTTGGAAACCTGTGTGCGAATCGAGGAGAAGCGAGTCAATCAATTTTGCTAAATTCGGTGGTGCTTTTTAGAAATGCAGTTTCTGTTCACCTCAATCTAAAAGCCAGTTTCTGAACATAGTAACAGAAGTCAAAAGGTAATTACCTCACCCTACCCCCACTCCGGAAGAGGCGCTAACTGCCCTTGAGTGCTTTTTGTTCTCGATGTGAAGAGCTTTCACCACTGAGTCACCTTCACGTCTCTGGTTGCTGAGTGAATCACAAAGAAGGAATTTCACCAGAGCTGCAACTGCCTCACTTCTCCACTCGCCCTCCTCGTTTACATTTTCCTGCTCGTCAGTGATTTAAAGAAAACCAAATGGATACGATGTCATTCTGTAGCCTGGATCCAGCGCCTTAGACCGCTCGGCCAAACTATCAGCCGGCCGCGCCGCCTCATTTTCTTGTATTTAAAATTGTGCTCCTGCATAACAACAGATGCAAAGTCACATGAAAAGGGTTCCATGATTCCACTCGGACTCGCACAGCTGCTGGGATGTGCCCGGCGACAATGTCAATTTCGCAGCAGATGTTGATAGCCCATCAATCCAGGCAAAAATCAATGGTAAGCTCAGTCTATCTTCTCAGACTCTTTTCAGCTACAAATGTATCTGTCAGTGCGTGAGAATATGGGTTCGCTTATGATTTGGTCAAATAACCATGAGCTGCATGACATTACGGGAATTTCCATTCTTGCTTTGCTAAGTGATTTCACCCATTGCTCGAAACAGGACGACTTTCACGTTTACACGGAACACGAAACACACCGGACTACAGTGAAAATCCACAAACCTGAGCAGGCCGTGTTCCACATCATACCGTGCAGCATAGTTTCAGTCACTGTGTCTGTTTTTTTTTTCAGAATAAGAGTCCCAAAGAATGTTCTCCACCCTAAAACCGGAGGTAGCATTACAATCCGAGAACGACAGATCACATTGTGAGAATGCTCTGACCTCGGAGCCAGTTCGAGATGCCACTTTCCTTGCCTTTTACCTTAACCGTGCAATTTGCTGCTGAGATGTTCACTCCTGGACATGAGCCACATGGATACCAACTGAGTTGGAAACCTGTGTGCGAATCGAGGAGAAGCGAGTCAATCAATTTTGCTAAATTCGGTGGTGCTTTTTAGAAATGCAGTTTCTGTTCACCTCAATCTAAAAGCCAGTTTCTGAACATAGTAACAGAAGTCAAAAGGTAATTACCTCACCCTACCCCCACTCCGGAAGAGGCGCTAACTGCCCTTGAGTGCTTTTTGTTCTCGATGTGAAGAGCTTTCACCACTGAGTCACCTTCACGTCTCTGGTTGCTGAGTGAATCACAAAGAAGGAATTTCACCAGAGCTGCAACTGCCTCACTTCTCCACTCGCCCTCCTCGTTTACATTTTCCTGCTCGTCAGTGATTTAAAGAAAACCAAATGGATACGATGTCATTCTGTAGCCTGGATCCAGCGCCTTAGACCGCTCGGCCAAACTATCAGCCGGCCGCGCCGCCTCATTTTCTTGTATTTAAAATTGTGCTCCTGCATAACAACAGATGCAAAGTCACATGAAAAGGGTTCCATGATTCCACTCGGACTCGCACAGCTGCTGGGATGTGCCCGGCGACAATGTCAATTTCGCAGCAGATGTTGATAGCCCATCAATCCAGGCAAAAATCAATGGTAAGCTCAGTCTATCTTCTCAGACTCTTTTCAGCTACAAATGCATCTGTCAGTGCGTGAGAATATGGGTTCGCTTATGATTTGGTCAAATAACCATGAGCTGCATGACATTACGGGAATTTCCATTCTTGCTTTGCTAAGTGATTTCACCCATTGCTCGAAACAGGACGACTTTCACGTTTACACGGAACACGAAACACACCGGACTACAGTGAAAATCCACAAACCTGAGCAGGCCGTGTTCCACATCATACCGTGCAGCATAGTTTCAGTCACTGTGTCTGTTTTTTTTTTTCAGAATAAGAGTCCCAAAGAATGTTCTCCACCCTAAAACCGGAGGTAGCATTACAATCCGAGAACGACAGATCACATTGTGAGAATGCTCTGACCTCGGAGCCAGTTCGAGATGCCACTTTCCTTGCCTTTTACCTTAACCGTGCAATTTGCTGCTGAGATGTTCACTCCTGGACATGAGCCACATGGATACCAACTGAGTTGGAAACCTGTGTGCGAATCGAGGAGAAGCGAGTCAATCAATTTTGCTAAATTCGGTGGTGCTTTTTAGAAATGCAGTTTCTGTTCACCTCAATCTAAAAGCCAGTTTCTGAACATAGTAACAGAAGTCAAAAGGTAATTACCTCACCCTACCCCCACTCCGGAAGAGGCGCTAACTGCCCTTGAGTGCTTTTTGTTCTCGATGTGAAGAGCTTTCACCACTGAGTCACCTTCACGTCTCTGGTTGCTGAGTGAATCACAAAGAAGGAATTTCACCAGAGCTGCAACTGCCTCACTTCTCCACTCGCCCTCCTCGTTTACATTTTCCTGCTCGTCAGTGATTTAAAGAAAACCAAATGGATACGATGTCATTCTGTAGCCTGGATCCAGCGCCTTAGACCGCTCGGCCAAACTATCAGCCGGCCGCGCCGCCACATTTTCTTGTATTTAAAATTGTGCTCCTGCATAACAACAGATGCAAAGTCACATGAAAAGGGTTCCATGATTCCACTCGGACTCGCACAGCTGCTGGGATGTGCCCGGCGACAATGTCAATTTCGCAGCAGATGTTGATAGCCCATCAATCCAGGCAAAAATCAATGGTAAGCTCAGTCTATCTTCTCAGACTCTTTTCAGCTACAAATGTATCTGTCAGTGCGTGAGAATATGGGTTCGCTTATGATTTGGTCAAATAACCATGAGCTGCATGACATTACGGGAATTTCCATTCTTGCTTTGCTAAGTGATTTCACCCATTGCTCGAAACAGGACGACTTTCACGTTTACACGGAACACGAAACACACCGGACTACAGTGAAAATCCACAAACCTGAGCAGGCCGTGTTCCACATCATACCGTGCAGCATAGTTTCAGTCACTGTGTCTGTTTTTTTTTTCAGAATAAGAGTCCCAAAGAATGTTCTCCACCCTAAAACCGGAGGTAGCATTACAATCCGAGAACGACAGATCACATTGTGAGAATGCTCTGACCTCGGAGCCAGTTCGAGATGCCACTTTCCTTGCCTTTTACCTTAACCGTGCAATTTGCTGCTGAGATGTTCACTCCTGGACATGAGCCACATGGATACCAACTGAGTTGGAAACCTGTGTGCGAATCGAGGAGAAGCGAGTCAATCAATTTTGCTAAATTCGGTGGTGCTTTTTAGAAATGCAGTTTCTGTTCACCTCAATCTAAAAGCCAGTTTCTGAACATAGTAACAGAAGTCAAAAGGTAATTACCTCACCCTACCCCCACTCCGGAAGAGGCGCTAACTGCCCTTGAGTGCTTTTTGTTCTCGATGTGAAGAGCTTTCACCACTGAGTCACCTTCACGTCTCTGGTTGCTGAGTGAATCACAAAGAAGGAATTTCACCAGAGCTGCAACTGCCTCACTTCTCCACTCGCCCTCCTCGTTTACATTTTCCTGCTCGTCAGTGATTTAAAGAAAACCAAATGGATACGATGTCATTCTGTAGCCTGGATCCAGCGCCTTAGACCGCTCGGCCAAACTATCAGCCGGCCGCGCCGCCACATTTTCTTGTATTTAAAATTGTGCTCCTGCATAACAACAGATGCAAAGTCACATGAAAAGGGTTCCATGATTCCACTCGGACTCGCACAGCTGCTGGGATGTGCCCGGCGACAATGTCAATTTCGCAGCAGATGTTGATAGCCCATCAATCCAGGCAAAAATCAATGGTAAGCTCAGTCTATCTTCTCAGACTCTTTTCAGCTACAAATGTATCTGTCAGTGCGTGAGAATATGGGTTCGCTTATGATTTGGTCAAATAACCATGAGCTGCATGACATTACGGGAATTTCCATTCTTGCTTTGCTAAGTGATTTCACCCATTGCTCGAAACAGGACGACTTTCACGTTTACACGGAACACGAAACACACCGGACTACAGTGAAAATCCACAAACCTGAGCAGGCCGTGTTCCACATCATACCGTGCAGCATAGTTTCAGTCACTGTGTCTGTTTTTTTTTCAGAATAAGAGTCCCAAAGAATGTTCTCCACCCTAAAACCGGAGGTAGCATTACAATCCGAGAACGACAGATCACATTGTGAGAATGCTCTGACCTCGGAGCCAGTTCGAGATGCCACTTTCCTTGCCTTTTACCTTAACCGTGCAATTTGCTGCTGAGATGTTCACTCCTGGACATGAGCCACATGGATACCAACTGAGTTGGAAACCTGTGTGCGAATCGAGGAGAAGCGAGTCAATCAATTTTGCTAAATTCGGTGGTGCTTTTTAGAAATGCAGTTTCTGTTCACCTCAATCTAAAAGCCAGTTTCTGAACATAGTAACAGAAGTCAAAAGGTAATTACCTCACCCTACCCCCACTCCGGAAGAGGCGCTAACTGCCCTTGAGTGCTTTTTGTTCTCGATGTGAAGAGCTTTCACCACTGAGTCACCTTCACGTCTCTGGTTGCTGAGTGAATCACAAAGAAGGAATTTCACCAGAGCTGCAACTGCCTCACTTCTCCACTCGCCCTCCTCGTTTACATTTTCCTGCTCGTCAGTGATTTAAAGAAAACCAAATGGATACGATGTCATTCTGTAGCCTGGATCCAGCGCCTTAGACCGCTCGGCCAAACTATCAGCCGGCCGCGCCGCCTCATTTTCTTGTATTTAAAATTGTGCTCCTGCATAACAACAGATGCAAAGTCACATGAAAAGGGTTCCATGATTCCACTCGGACTCGCACAGCTGCTGGGATGTGCCCGGCGACAATGTCAATTTCGCAGCAGATGTTGATAGCCCATCAATCCAGGCAAAAATCAATGGTAAGCTCAGTCTATCTTCTCAGACTCTTTTCAGCTACAAATGTATCTGTCAGTGCGTGAGAATATGGGTTCGCTTATGATTTGGTCAAATAACCATGAGCTGCATGACATTACGGGAATTTCCATTCTTGCTTTGCTAAGTGATTTCACCCATTGCTCGAAACAGGACGACTTTCACGTTTACACGGAACACGAAACACACCGGACTACAGTGAAAATCCACAAACCTGAGCAGGCCGTGTTCCACATCATACCGTGCAGCATAGTTTCAGTCACTGTGTCTGTTTTTTTTTTCAGAATAAGAGTCCCAAAGAATGTTCTCCACCCTAAAACCGGAGGTAGCATTACAATCCGAGAACGACAGATCACATTGTGAGAATGCTCTGACCTCGGAGCCAGTTCGAGATGCCACTTTCCTTGCCTTTTACCTTAACCGTGCAATTTGCTGCTGAGATGTTCACTCCTGGACATGAGCCACATGGATACCAACTGAGTTGGAAACCTGTGTGCGAATCGAGGAGAAGCGAGTCAATCAATTTTGCTAAATTCGGTGGTGCTTTTTAGAAATGCAGTTTCTGTTCACCTCAATCTAAAAGCCAGTTTCTGAACATAGTAACAGAAGTCAAAAGGTAATTACCTCACCCTACCCCCACTCCGGAAGAGGCGCTAACTGCCCTTGAGTGCTTTTTGTTCTCGATGTGAAGAGCTTTCACCACTGAGTCACCTTCACGTCTCTGGTTGCTGAGTGAATCACAAAGAAGGAATTTCACCAGAGCTGCAACTGCCTCACTTCTCCACTCGCCCTCCTCGTTTACATTTTCCTGCTCGTCAGTGATTTAAAGAAAACCAAATGGATACGATGTCATTCTGTAGCCTGGATCCAGCGCCTTAGACCGCTCGGCCAAACTATCAGCCGGCCGCGCCGCCACATTTTCTTGTATTTAAAATTGTGCTCCTGCATAACAACAGATGCAAAGTCACATGAAAAGGGTTCCATGATTCCACTCGGACTCGCACAGCTGCTGGGATGTGCCCGGCGACAATGTCAATTTCGCAGCAGATGTTGATAGCCCATCAATCCAGGCAAAAATCAATGGTAAGCTCAGTCTATCTTCTCAGACTCTTTTCAGCTACAAATGTATCTGTCAGTGCGTGAGAATATGGGTTCGCTTATGATTTGGTCAAATAACCATGAGCTGCATGACATTACGGGAATTTCCATTCTTGCTTTGCTAAGTGATTTCACCCATTGCTCGAAACAGGACGACTTTCACGTTTACACGGAACACGAAACACACCGGACTACAGTGAAAATCCACAAACCTGAGCAGGCCGTGTTCCACATCATACCGTGCAGCATAGTTTCAGTCACTGTGTCTGTTTTTTTTTCAGAATAAGAGTCCCAAAGAATGTTCTCCACCCTAAAACCGGAGGTAGCATTACAATCCGAGAACGACAGATCACATTGTGAGAATGCTCTGACCTCGGAGCCAGTTCGAGATGCCACTTTCCTTGCCTTTTACCTTAACCGTGCAATTTGCTGCTGAGATGTTCACTCCTGGACATGAGCCACATGGATACCAACTGAGTTGGAAACCTGTGTGCGAATCGAGGAGAAGCGAGTCAATCAATTTTGCTAAATTCGGTGGTGCTTTTTAGAAATGCAGTTTCTGTTCACCTCAATCTAAAAGCCAGTTTCTGAACATAGTAACAGAAGTCAAAAGGTAATTACCTCACCCTACCCCCACTCCGGAAGAGGCGCTAACTGCCCTTGAGTGCTTTTTGTTCTCGATGTGAAGAGCTTTCACCACTGAGTCACCTTCACGTCTCTGGTTGCTGAGTGAATCACAAAGAAGGAATTTCACCAGAGCTGCAACTGCCTCACTTCTCCACTCGCCCTCCTCGTTTACATTTTCCTGCTCGTCAGTGATTTAAAGAAAACCAAATGGATACGATGTCATTCTGTAGCCTGGATCCAGCGCCTTAGACCGGTCGGCCAAACTATCAGCCGGCCGCGCCGCCTCATTTTCTTGTATTTAAAATTGTGCTCCTGCATAACAACAGATGCAAAGTCACATGAAAAGGGTTCCATGATTCCACTCGGACTCGCACAGCTGCTGGGATGTGCCCGGCGACAATGTCAATTTCGCAGCAGATGTTGATAGCCCATCAATCCAGGCAAAAATCAATGGTAAGCTCAGTCTATCTTCTCAGACTCTTTTCAGCTACAAATGTATCTGTCAGTGCGTGAGAATATGGGTTCGCTTATGATTTGGTCAAATAACCATGAGCTGCATGACATTACGGGAATTTCCATTCTTGCTTTGCTAAGTGATTTCACCCATTGCTCGAAACAGGACGACTTTCACGTTTACACGGAACACGAAACACACCGGACTACAGTGAAAATCCACAAACCTGAGCAGGCCGTGTTCCACATCATACCGTGCAGCATAGTTTCAGTCACTGTGTCTGTTTTTTTTTTCAGAATAAGAGTCCCAAAGAATGTTCTCCACCCTAAAACCGGAGGTAGCATTACAATCCGAGAACGACAGATCACATTGTGAGAATGCTCTGACCTCGGAGCCAGTTCGAGATGCCACTTTCCTTGCCTTTTACCTTAACCGTGCAATTTGCTGCTGAGATGTTCACTCCTGGACATGAGCCACATGGATACCAACTGAGTTGGAAACCTGTGTGCGAATCGAGGAGAAGCGAGTCAATCAATTTTGCTAAATTCGGTGGTGCTTTTTAGAAATGCAGTTTCTGTTCACCTCAATCTAAAAGCCAGTTTCTGAACATAGTAACAGAAGTCAAAAGGTAATTACCTCACCCTACCCCCACTCCGGAAGAGGCGCTAACTGCCCTTGAGTGCTTTTTGTTCTCGATGTGAAGAGCTTTCACCACTGAGTCACCTTCACGTCTCTGGTTGCTGAGTGAATCACAAAGAAGGAATTTCACCAGAGCTGCAACTGCCTCACTTCTCCACTCGCCCTCCTCGTTTACATTTTCCTGCTCGTCAGTGATTTAAAGAAAACCAAATGGATACGATGTCATTCTGTAGCCTGGATCCAGCGCCTTAGACCGCTCGGCCAAACTATCAGCCGGCCGCGCCGCCTCATTTTCTTGTATTTAAAATTGTGCTCCTGCATAACAACAGATGCAAAGTCACATGAAAAGGGTTCCATGATTCCACTCGGACTCGCACAGCTGCTGGGATGTGCCCGGCGACAATGTCAATTTCGCAGCAGATGTTGATAGCCCATCAATCCAGGCAAAAATCAATGGTAAGCTCAGTCTATCTTCTCAGACTCTTTTCAGCTACAAATGTATCTGTCAGTGCGTGAGAATATGGGTTCGCTTATGATTTGGTCAAATAACCATGAGCTGCATGACATTACGGGAATTTCCATTCTTGCTTTGCTAAGTGATTTCACCCATTGCTCGAAACAGGACGACTTTCACGTTTACACGGAACACGAAACACACCGGACTACAGTGAAAATCCACAAACCTGAGCAGGCCGTGTTCCACATCATACCGTGCAGCATAGTTTCAGTCACTGTGTCTGTTTTTTTTTTCAGAATAAGAGTCCCAAAGAATGTTCTCCACCCTAAAACCGGAGGTAGCATTACAATCCGAGAACGACAGATCACATTGTGAGAATGCTCTGACCTCGGAGCCAGTTCGAGATGCCACTTTCCTTGCCTTTTACCTTAACCGTGCAATTTGCTGCTGAGATGTTCACTCCTGGACATGAGCCACATGGATACCAACTGAGTTGGAAACCTGTGTGCGAATCGAGGAGAAGCGAGTCAATCAATTTTGCTAAATTCGGTGGTGCTTTTTAGAAATGCAGTTTCTGTTCACCTCAATCTAAAAGCCAGTTTCTGAACATAGTAACAGAAGTCAAAAGGTAATTACCTCACCCTACCCCCACTCCGGAAGAGGCGCTAACTGCCCTTGAGTGCTTTTTGTTCTCGATGTGAAGAGCTTTCACCACTGAGTCACCTTCACGTCTCTGGTTGCTGAGTGAATCACAAAGAAGGAATTTCACCAGAGCTGCAACTGCCTCACTTCTCCACTCGCCCTCCTCGTTTACATTTTCCTGCTCGTCAGTGATTTAAAGAAAACCAAATGGATACGATGTCATTCTGTAGCCTGGATCCAGCGCCTTAGACCGCTCGGCCAAACTATCAGCCGGCCGCGCCGCCTCATTTTCTTGTATTTAAAATTGTGCTCCTGCATAACAACAGATGCAAAGTCACATGAAAAGGGTTCCATGATTCCACTCGGACTCGCACAGCTGCTGGGATGTGCCCGGCGACAATGTCAATTTCGCAGCAGATGTTGATAGCCCATCAATCCAGGCAAAAATCAATGGTAAGCTCAGTCTATCTTCTCAGGCTCTTTTCAGCTACAAATGTATCTGTCAGTGCGTGAGAATATGGGTTCGCTTATGATTTGGTCAAATAACCATGAGCTGCATGACATTACGGGAATTTCCATTCTTGCTTTGCTAAGTGATTTCACCCATTGCTCGAAACAGGACGACTTTCACGTTTACACGGAACACGAAACACACCGGACTACAGTGAAAATCCACAAACCTGAGCAGGCCGTGTTCCACATCATACCGTGCAGCATAGTTTCAGTCACTGTGTCTGTTTTTTTTTTCAGAATAAGAGTCCCAAAGAATGTTCTCCACCCTAAAACCGGAGGTAGCATTACAATCCGAGAACGACAGATCACATTGTGAGAATGCTCTGACCTCGGAGCCAGTTCGAGATGCCACTTTCCTTGCCTTTTACCTTAACCGTGCAATTTGCTGCTGAGATGTTCACTCCTGGACATGAGCCACATGGATACCAACTGAGTTGGAAACCTGTGTGCGAATCGAGGAGAAGCGAGTCAATCAATTTTGCTAAATTCGGTGGTGCTTTTTAGAAATGCAGTTTCTGTTCACCTCAATCTAAAAGCCAGTTTCTGAACATAGTAACAGAAGTCAAAAGGTAATTACCTCACCCTACCCCCACTCCGGAAGAGGCGCTAACTGCCCTTGAGTGCTTTTTGTTCTCGATGTGAAGAGCTTTCACCACTGAGTCACCTTCACGTCTCTGGTTGCTGAGTGAATCACAAAGAAGGAATTTCACCAGAGCTGCAACTGCCTCACTTCTCCACTCGCCCTCCTCGTTTACATTTTCCTGCTCGTCAGTGATTTAAAGAAAACCAAATGGATACGATGTCATTCTGTAGCCTGGATCCAGCGCCTTAGACCGCTCGGCCAAACTATCAGCCGGCCGCGCCGCCTCATTTTCTTGTATTTAAAATTGTGCTCCTGCATAACAACAGATGCAAAGTCACATGAAAAGGGTTCCATGATTCCACTCGGACTCGCACAGCTGCTGGGATGTGCCCGGCGACAATGTCAATTTCGCAGCAGATGTTGATAGCCCATCAATCCAGGCAAAAATCAATGGTAAGCTCAGTCTATCTTCTCAGGCTCTTTTCAGCTACAAATGTATCTGTCAGTGCGTGAGAATATGGGTTCGCTTATGATTTGGTCAAATAACCATGAGCTGCATGACATTACGGGAATTTCCATTCTTGCTTTGCTAAGTGATTTCACCCATTGCTCGAAACAGGACGACTTTCACGTTTACACGGAACACGAAACACACCGGACTACAGTGAAAATCCACAAACCTGAGCAGGCCGTGTTCCACATCATACCGTGCAGCATAGTTTCAGTCACTGTGTCTGTTTTTTTTTTCAGAATAAGAGTCCCAAAGAATGTTCTCCACCCTAAAACCGGAGGTAGCATTACAATCCGAGAACGACAGATCACATTGTGAGAATGCTCTGACCTCGGAGCCAGTTCGAGATGCCACTTTCCTTGCCTTTTACCTTAACCGTGCAATTTGCTGCTGAGATGTTCACTCCTGGACATGAGCCACATGGATACCAACTGAGTTGGAAACCTGTGTGCGAATCGAGGAGAAGCGAGTCAATCAATTTTGCTAAATTCGGTGGTGCTTTTTAGAAATGCAGTTTCTGTTCACCTCAATCTAAAAGCCAGTTTCTGAACATAGTAACAGAAGTCAAAAGGTAATTACCTCACCCTACCCCCACTCCGGAAGAGGCGCTAACTGCCCTTGAGTGCTTTTTGTTCTCGATGTGAAGAGCTTTCACCACTGAGTCACCTTCACGTCTCTGGTTGCTGAGTGAATCACAAAGAAGGAATTTCACCAGAGCTGCAACTGCCTCACTTCTCCACTCGCCCTCCTCGTTTACATTTTCCTGCTCGTCAGTGATTTAAAGAAAACCAAATGGATACGATGTCATTCTGTAGCCTGGATCCAGCGCCTTAGACCGCTCGGCCAAACTATCAGCCGGCCGCGCCGCCTCATTTTCTTGTATTTAAAATTGTGCTCCTGCATAACAACAGATGCAAAGTCACATGAAAAGGGTTCCATGATTCCACTCGGACTCGCACAGCTGCTGGGATGTGCCCGGCGACAATGTCAATTTCGCAGCAGATGTTGATAGCCCATCAATCCAGGCAAAAATCAATGGTAAGCTCAGTCTATCTTCTCAGGCTCTTTTCAGCTACAAATGTATCTGTCAGTGCGTGAGAATATGGGTTCGCTTATGATTTGGTCAAATAACCATGAGCTGCATGACATTACGGGAATTTCCATTCTTGCTTTGCTAAGTGATTTCACCCATTGCTCGAAACAGGACGACTTTCACGTTTACACGGAACACGAAACACACCGGACTACAGTGAAAATCCACAAACCTGAGCAGGCCGTGTTCCACATCATACCGTGCAGCATAGTTTCAGTCACTGTGTCTGTTTTTTTTTTCAGAATAAGAGTCCCAAAGAATGTTCTCCACCCTAAAACCGGAGGTAGCATTACAATCCGAGAACGACAGATCACATTGTGAGAATGCTCTGACCTCGGAGCCAGTTCGAGATGCCACTTTCCTTGCCTTTTACCTTAACCGTGCAATTTGCTGCTGAGATGTTCACTCCTGGACATGAGCCACATGGATACCAACTGAGTTGGAAACCTGTGTGCGAATCGAGGAGAAGCGAGTCAATCAATTTTGCTAAATTCGGTGGTGCTTTTTAGAAATGCAGTTTCTGTTCACCTCAATCTAAAAGCCAGTTTCTGAACATAGTAACAGAAGTCAAAAGGTAATTACCTCACCCTACCCCCACTCCGGAAGAGGCGCTAACTGCCCTTGAGTGCTTTTTGTTCTCGATGTGAAGAGCTTTCACCACTGAGTCACCTTCACGTCTCTGGTTGCTGAGTGAATCACAAAGAAGGAATTTCACCAGAGCTGCAACTGCCTCACTTCTCCACTCGCCCTCCTCGTTTACATTTTCCTGCTCGTCAGTGATTTAAAGAAAACCAAATGGATACGATGTCATTCTGTAGCCTGGATCCAGCGCCTTAGACCGCTCGGCCAAACTATCAGCCGGCCGTGCCGCCTCATTTTCTTGTATTTAAAATTGTGCTCCTGCATAACAACAGATGCAAAGTCACATGAAAAGGGTTCCATGATTCCACTCGGACTCGCACAGCTGCTGGGATGTGCCCGGCGACAATGTCAATTTCGCAGCAGATGTTGATAGCCCATCAATCCAGGCAAAAATCAATGGTAAGCTCAGTCTATCTTCTCAGGCTCTTTTCAGCTACAAATGTATCTGTCAGTGCGTGAGAATATGGGTTCGCTTATGATTTGGTCAAATAACCATGAGCTGCATGACATTACGGGAATTTCCATTCTTGCTTTGCTAAGTGATTTCACCCATTGCTCGAAACAGGACGACTTTCACGTTTACACGGAACACGAAACACACCGGACTACAGTGAAAATCCACAAACCTGAGCAGGCCGTGTTCCACATCATACCGTGCAGCATAGTTTCAGTCACTGTGTCTGTTTTTTTTTTCAGAATAAGAGTCCCAAAGAATGTTCTCCACCCTAAAACCGGAGGTAGCATTACAATCCGAGAACGACAGATCACATTGTGAGAATGCTCTGACCTCGGAGCCAGTTCGAGATGCCACTTTCCTTGCCTTTTACCTTAACCGTGCAATTTGCTGCTGAGATGTTCACTCCTGGACATGAGCCACATGGATACCAACTGAGTTGGAAACCTGTGTGCGAATCGAGGAGAAGCGAGTCAATCAATTTTGCTAAATTCGGTGGTGCTTTTTAGAAATGCAGTTTCTGTTCACCTCAATCTAAAAGCCAGTTTCTGAACATAGTAACAGAAGTCAAAAGGTAATTACCTCACCCTACCCCCACTCCGGAAGAGGCGCTAACTGCCCTTGAGTGCTTTTTGTTCTCGATGTGAAGAGCTTTCACCACTGAGTCACCTTCACGTCTCTGGTTGCTGAGTGAATCACAAAGAAGGAATTTCACCAGAGCTGCAACTGCCTCACTTCTCCACTCGCCCTCCTCGTTTACATTTTCCTGCTCGTCAGTGATTTAAAGAAAACCAAATGGATACGATGTCATTCTGTAGCCTGGATCCAGCGCCTTAGACCGCTCGGCCAAACTATCAGCCGGCCGCGCCGCCTCATTTTCTTGTATTTAAAATTGTGCTCCTGCATAACAACAGATGCAAAGTCACATGAAAAGGGTTCCATGATTCCACTCGGACTCGCACAGCTGCTGGGATGTGCCCGGCGACAATGTCAATTTCGCAGCAGATGTTGATAGCCCATCAATCCAGGCAAAAATCAATGGTAAGCTCAGTCTATCTTCTCAGACTCTTTTCAGCTACAAATGTATCTGTCAGTGCGTGAGAATATGGGTTCGCTTATGATTTGGTCAAATAACCATGAGCTGCATGACATTACGGGAATTTCCATTCTTGCTTTGCTAAGTGATTTCACCCATTGCTCGAAACAGGACGACTTTCACGTTTACACGGAACACGAAACACACCGGACTACAGTGAAAATCCACAAACCTGAGCAGGCCGTGTTCCACATCATACCGTGCAGCATAGTTTCAGTCACTGTGTCTGTTTTTTTTTCAGAATAAGAGTCCCAAAGAATGTTCTCCACCCTAAAACCGGAGGTAGCATTACAATCCGAGAACGACAGATCACATTGTGAGAATGCTCTGACCTCGGAGCCAGTTCGAGATGCCACTTTCCTTGCCTTTTACCTTAACCGTGCAATTTGCTGCTGAGATGTTCACTCCTGGACATGAGCCACATGGATACCAACTGAGTTGGAAACCTGTGTGCGAATCGAGGAGAAGCGAGTCAATCAATTTTGCTAAATTCGGTGGTGCTTTTTAGAAATGCAGTTTCTGTTCACCTCAATCTAAAAGCCAGTTTCTGAACATAGTAACAGAAGTCAAAAGGTAATTACCTCACCCTACCCCCACTCCGGAAGAGGCGCTAACTGCCCTTGAGTGCTTTTTGTTCTCGATGTGAAGAGCTTTCACCACTGAGTCACCTTCACGTCTCTGGTTGCTGAGTGAATCACAAAGAAGGAATTTCACCAGAGCTGCAACTGCCTCACTTCTCCACTCGCCCTCCTCGTTTACATTTTCCTGCTCGTCAGTGATTTAAAGAAAACCAAATGGATACGATGTCATTCTGTAGCCTGGATCCAGCGCCTTAGACCGCTCGGCCAAACTATCAGCCGGCCGCGCCGCCTCATTTTCTTGTATTTAAAATTGTGCTCCTGCATAACAACAGATGCAAAGTCACATGAAAAGGGTTCCATGATTCCACTCGGACTCGCACAGCTGCTGGGATGTGCCCGGCGACAATGTCAATTTCGCAGCAGATGTTGATAGCCCATCAATCCAGGCAAAAATCAATGGTAAGCTCAGTCTATCTTCTCAGACTCTTTTCAGCTACAAATGTATCTGTCAGTGCGTGAGAATATGGGTTCGCTTATGATTTGGTCAAATAACCATGAGCTGCATGACATTACGGGAATTTCCATTCTTGCTTTGCTAAGTGATTTCACCCATTGCTCGAAACAGGACGACTTTCACGTTTACACGGAACACGAAACACACCGGACTACAGTGAAAATCCACAAACCTGAGCAGGCCGTGTTCCACATCATACCGTGCAGCATAGTTTCAGTCACTGTGTCTGTTTTTTTTTTCAGAATAAGAGTCCCAAAGAATGTTCTCCACCCTAAAACCGGAGGTAGCATTACAATCCGAGAACGACAGATCACATTGTGAGAATGCTCTGACCTCGGAGCCAGTTCGAGATGCCACTTTCCTTGCCTTTTACCTTAACCGTGCAATTTGCTGCTGAGATGTTCACTCCTGGACATGAGCCACATGGATACCAACTGAGTTGGAAACCTGTGTGCGAATCGAGGAGAAGCGAGTCAATCAATTTTGCTAAATTCGGTGGTGCTTTTTAGAAATGCAGTTTCTGTTCACCTCAATCTAAAAGCCAGTTTCTGAACATAGTAACAGAAGTCAAAAGGTAATTACCTCACCCTACCCCCACTCCGGAAGAGGCGCTAACTGCCCTTGAGTGCTTTTTGTTCTCGATGTGAAGAGCTTTCACCACTGAGTCACCTTCACGTCTCTGGTTGCTGAGTGAATCACAAAGAAGGAATTTCACCAGAGCTGCAACTGCCTCACTTCTCCACTCGCCCTCCTCGTTTACATTTTCCTGCTCGTCAGTGATTTAAAGAAAACCAAATGGATACGATGTCATTCTGTAGCCTGGATCCAGCGCCTTAGACCGCTCGGCCAAACTATCAGCCGGCCGCGCCGCCTCATTTTCTTGTATTTAAAATTGTGCTCCTGCATAACAACAGATGCAAAGTCACATGAAAAGGGTTCCATGATTCCACTCGGACTCGCACAGCTGCTGGGATGTGCCCGGCGACAATGTCAATTTCGCAGCAGATGTTGATAGCCCATCAATCCAGGCAAAAATCAATGGTAAGCTCAGTCTATCTTCTCAGGCTCTTTTCAGCTACAAATGTATCTGTCAGTGCGTGAGAATATGGGTTCGCTTATGATTTGGTCAAATAACCATGAGCTGCATGACATTACGGGAATTTCCATTCTTGCTTTGCTAAGTGATTTCACCCATTGCTCGAAACAGGACGACTTTCACGTTTACACGGAACACGAAACACACCGGACTACAGTGAAAATCCACAAACCTGAGCAGGCCGTGTTCCACATCATACCGTGCAGCATAGTTTCAGTCACTGTGTCTGTTTTTTTTTTCAGAATAAGAGTCCCAAAGAATGTTCTCCACCCTAAAACCGGAGGTAGCATTACAATCCGAGAACGACAGATCACATTGTGAGAATGCTCTGACCTCGGAGCCAGTTCGAGATGCCACTTTCCTTGCCTTTTACCTTAACCGTGCAATTTGCTGCTGAGATGTTCACTCCTGGACATGAGCCACATGGATACCAACTGAGTTGGAAACCTGTGTGCGAATCGAGGAGAAGCGAGTCAATCAATTTTGCTAAATTCGGTGGTGCTTTTTAGAAATGCAGTTTCTGTTCACCTCAATCTAAAAGCCAGTTTCTGAACATAGTAACAGAAGTCAAAAGGTAATTACCTCACCCTACCCCCACTCCGGAAGAGGCGCTAACTGCCCTTGAGTGCTTTTTGTTCTCGATGTGAAGAGCTTTCACCACTGAGTCACCTTCACGTCTCTGGTTGCTGAGTGAATCACAAAGAAGGAATTTCACCAGAGCTGCAACTGCCTCACTTCTCCACTCGCCCTCCTCGTTTACATTTTCCTGCTCGTCAGTGATTTAAAGAAAACCAAATGGATACGATGTCATTCTGTAGCCTGGATCCAGCGCCTTAGACCGCTCGGCCAAACTATCAGCCGGCCGCGCCGCCTCATTTTCTTGTATTTAAAATTGTGCTCCTGCATAACAACAGATGCAAAGTCACATGAAAAGGGTTCCATGATTCCACTCGGACTCGCACAGCTGCTGGGATGTGCCCGGCGACAATGTCAATTTCGCAGCAGATGTTGATAGCCCATCAATCCAGGCAAAAATCAATGGTAAGCTCAGTCTATCTTCTCAGACTCTTTTCAGCTACAAATGTATCTGTCAGTGCGTGAGAATATGGGTTCGCTTATGATTTGGTCAAATAACCATGAGCTGCATGACATTACGGGAATTTCCATTCTTGCTTTGCTAAGTGATTTCACCCATTGCTCGAAACAGGACGACTTTCACGTTTACACGGAACACGAAACACACCGGACTACAGTGAAAATCCACAAACCTGAGCAGGCCGTGTTCCACATCATACCGTGCAGCATAGTTTCAGTCACTGTGTCTGTTTTTTTTTTTCAGAATAAGAGTCCCAAAGAATGTTCTCCACCCTAAAACCGGAGGTAGCATTACAATCCGAGAACGACAGATCACATTGTGAGAATGCTCTGACCTCGGAGCCAGTTCGAGATGCCACTTTCCTTGCCTTTTACCTTAACCGTGCAATTTGCTGCTGAGATGTTCACTCCTGGACATGAGCCACATGGATACCAACTGAGTTGGAAACCTGTGTGCGAATCGAGGAGAAGCGAGTCAATCAATTTTGCTAAATTCGGTGGTGCTTTTTAGAAATGCAGTTTCTGTTCACCTCAATCTAAAAGCCAGTTTCTGAACATAGTAACAGAAGTCAAAAGGTAATTACCTCACCCTACCCCCACTCCGGAAGAGGCGCTAACTGCCCTTGAGTGCTTTTTGTTCTCGATGTGAAGAGCTTTCACCACTGAGTCACCTTCACGTCTCTGGTTGCTGAGTGAATCACAAAGAAGGAATTTCACCAGAGCTGCAACTGCCTCACTTCTCCACTCGCCCTCCTCGTTTACATTTTCCTGCTCGTCAGTGATTTAAAGAAAACCAAATGGATACGATGTCATTCTGTAGCCTGGATCCAGCGCCTTAGACCGCTCGGCCAAACTATCAGCCGGCCGCGCCGCCTCATTTTCTTGTATTTAAAATTGTGCTCCTGCATAACAACAGATGCAAAGTCACATGAAAAGGGTTCCATGATTCCACTCGGACTCGCACAGCTGCTGGGATGTGCCCGGCGACAATGTCAATTTCGCAGCAGATGTTGATAGCCCATCAATCCAGGCAAAAATCAATGGTAAGCTCAGTCTATCTTCTCAGACTCTTTTCAGCTACAAATGTATCTGTCAGTGCGTGAGAATATGGGTTCGCTTATGATTTGGTCAAATAACCATGAGCTGCATGACATTACGGGAATTTCCATTCTTGCTTTGCTAAGTGATTTCACCCATTGCTCGAAACAGGACGACTTTCACGTTTACACGGAACACGAAACACACCGGACTACAGTGAAAATCCACAAACCTGAGCAGGCCGTGTTCCACATCATACCGTGCAGCATAGTTTCAGTCACTGTGTCTGTTTTTTTTTTCAGAATAAGAGTCCCAAAGAATGTTCTCCACCCTAAAACCGGAGGTAGCATTACAATCCGAGAACGACAGATCACATTGTGAGAATGCTCTGACCTCGGAGCCAGTTCGAGATGCCACTTTCCTTGCCTTTTACCTTAACCGTGCAATTTGCTGCTGAGATGTTCACTCCTGGACATGAGCCACATGGATACCAACTGAGTTGGAAACCTGTGTGCGAATCGAGGAGAAGCGAGTCAATCAATTTTGCTAAATTCGGTGGTGCTTTTTAGAAATGCAGTTTCTGTTCACCTCAATCTAAAAGCCAGTTTCTGAACATAGTAACAGAAGTCAAAAGGTAATTACCTCACCCTACCCCCACTCCGGAAGAGGCGCTAACTGCCCTTGAGTGCTTTTTGTTCTCGATGTGAAGAGCTTTCACCACTGAGTCACCTTCACGTCTCTGGTTGCTGAGTGAATCACAAAGAAGGAATTTCACCAGAGCTGCAACTGCCTCACTTCTCCACTCGCCCTCCTCGTTTACATTTTCCTGCTCGTCAGTGATTTAAAGAAAACCAAATGGATACGATGTCATTCTGTAGCCTGGATCCAGCGCCTTAGACCGCTCGGCCAAACTATCAGCCGGCCGCGCCGCCTCATTTTCTTGTATTTAAAATTGTGCTCCTGCATAACAACAGATGCAAAGTCACATGAAAAGGGTTCCATGATTCCACTCGGACTCGCACAGCTGCTGGGATGTGCCCGGCGACAATGTCAATTTCGCAGCAGATGTTGATAGCCCATCAATCCAGGCAAAAATCAATGGTAAGCTCAGTCTATCTTCTCAGACTCTTTTCAGCTACAAATGTATCTGTCAGTGCGTGAGAATATGGGTTCGCTTATGATTTGGTCAAATAACCATGAGCTGCATGACATTACGGGAATTTCCATTCTTGCTTTGCTAAGTGATTTCACCCATTGCTCGAAACAGGACGACTTTCACGTTTACACGGAACACGAAACACACCGGACTACAGTGAAAATCCACAAACCTGAGCAGGCCGTGTTCCACATCATACCGTGCAGCATAGTTTCAGTCACTGTGTCTGTTTTTTTTTTCAGAATAAGAGTCCCAAAGAATGTTCTCCACCCTAAAACCGGAGGTAGCATTACAATCCGAGAACGACAGATCACATTGTGAGAATGCTCTGACCTCGGAGCCAGTTCGAGATGCCACTTTCCTTGCCTTTTACCTTAACCGTGCAATTTGCTGCTGAGATGTTCACTCCTGGACATGAGCCACATGGATACCAACTGAGTTGGAAACCTGTGTGCGAATCGAGGAGAAGCGAGTCAATCAATTTTGCTAAATTCGGTGGTGCTTTTTAGAAATGCAGTTTCTGTTCACCTCAATCTAAAAGCCAGTTTCTGAACATAGTAACAGAAGTCAAAAGGTAATTACCTCACCCTACCCCCACTCCGGAAGAGGCGCTAACTGCCCTTGAGTGCTTTTTGTTCTCGATGTGAAGAGCTTTCACCACTGAGTCACCTTCACGTCTCTGGTTGCTGAGTGAATCACAAAGAAGGAATTTCACCAGAGCTGCAACTGCCTCACTTCTCCACTCGCCCTCCTCGTTTACATTTTCCTGCTCGTCAGTGATTTAAAGAAAACCAAATGGATACGATGTCATTCTGTAGCCTGGATCCAGCGCCTTAGACCGCTCGGCCAAACTATCAGCCGGCCGCGCCGCCTCATTTTCTTGTATTTAAAATTGTGCTCCTGCATAACAACAGATGCAAAGTCACATGAAAAGGGTTCCATGATTCCACTCGGACTCGCACAGCTGCTGGGATGTGCCCGGCGACAATGTCAATTTCGCAGCAGATGTTGATAGCCCATCAATCCAGGCAAAAATCAATGGTAAGCTCAGTCTATCTTCTCAGACTCTTTTCAGCTACAAATGTATCTGTCAGTGCGTGAGAATATGGGTTCGCTTATGATTTGGTCAAATAACCATGAGCTGCATGACATTACGGGAATTTCCATTCTTGCTTTGCTAAGTGATTTCACCCATTGCTCGAAACAGGACGACTTTCACGTTTACACGGAACACGAAACACACCGGACTACAGTGAAAATCCACAAACCTGAGCAGGCCGTGTTCCACATCATACCGTGCAGCATAGTTTCAGTCACTGTGTCTGTTTTTTTTTCAGAATAAGAGTCCCAAAGAATGTTCTCCACCCTAAAACCGGAGGTAGCATTACAATCCGAGAACGACAGATCACATTGTGAGAATGCTCTGACCTCGGAGCCAGTTCGAGATGCCACTTTCCTTGCCTTTTACCTTAACCGTGCAATTTGCTGCTGAGATGTTCACTCCTGGACATGAGCCACATGGATACCAACTGAGTTGGAAACCTGTGTGCGAATCGAGGAGAAGCGAGTCAATCAATTTTGCTAAATTCGGTGGTGCTTTTTAGAAATGCAGTTTCTGTTCACCTCAATCTAAAAGCCAGTTTCTGAACATAGTAACAGAAGTCAAAAGGTAATTACCTCACCCTACCCCCACTCCGGAAGAGGCGCTAACTGCCCTTGAGTGCTTTTTGTTCTCGATGTGAAGAGCTTTCACCACTGAGTCACCTTCACGTCTCTGGTTGCTGAGTGAATCACAAAGAAGGAATTTCACCAGAGCTGCAACTGCCTCACTTCTCCACTCGCCCTCCTCGTTTACATTTTCCTGCTCGTCAGTGATTTAAAGAAAACCAAATGGATACGATGTCATTCTGTAGCCTGGATCCAGCGCCTTAGACCGCTCGGCCAAACTATCAGCCGGCCGCGCCGCCTCATTTTCTTGTATTTAAAATTGTGCTCCTGCATAACAACAGATGCAAAGTCACATGAAAAGGGTTCCATGATTCCACTCGGACTCGCACAGCTGCTGGGATGTGCCCGGCGACAATGTCAATTTCGCAGCAGATGTTGATAGCCCATCAATCCAGGCAAAAATCAATGGTAAGCTCAGTCTATCTTCTCAGACTCTTTTCAGCTACAAATGTATCTGTCAGTGCGTGAGAATATGGGTTCGCTTATGATTTGGTCAAATAACCATGAGCTGCATGACATTACGGGAATTTCCATTCTTGCTTTGCTAAGTGATTTCACCCATTGCTCGAAACAGGACGACTTTCACGTTTACACGGAACACGAAACACACCGGACTACAGTGAAAATCCACAAACCTGAGCAGGCCGTGTTCCACATCATACCGTGCAGCATAGTTTCAGTCACTGTGTCTGTTTTTTTTTTCAGAATAAGAGTCCCAAAGAATGTTCTCCACCCTAAAACCGGAGGTAGCATTACAATCCGAGAACGACAGATCACATTGTGAGAATGCTCTGACCTCGGAGCCAGTTCGAGATGCCACTTTCCTTGCCTTTTACCTTAACCGTGCAATTTGCTGCTGAGATGTTCACTCCTGGACATGAGCCACATGGATACCAACTGAGTTGGAAACCTGTGTGCGAATCGAGGAGAAGCGAGTCAATCAATTTTGCTAAATTCGGTGGTGCTTTTTAGAAATGCAGTTTCTGTTCACCTCAATCTAAAAGCCAGTTTCTGAACATAGTAACAGAAGTCAAAAGGTAATTACCTCACCCTACCCCCACTCCGGAAGAGGCGCTAACTGCCCTTGAGTGCTTTTTGTTCTCGATGTGAAGAGCTTTCACCACTGAGTCACCTTCACGTCTCTGGTTGCTGAGTGAATCACAAAGAAGGAATTTCACCAGAGCTGCAACTGCCTCACTTCTCCACTCGCCCTCCTCGTTTACATTTTCCTGCTCGTCAGTGATTTAAAGAAAACCAAATGGATACGATGTCATTCTGTAGCCTGGATCCAGCGCCTTAGACCGCTCGGCCAAACTATCAGCCGGCCGCGCCGCCTCATTTTCTTGTATTTAAAATTGTGCTCCTGCATAACAACAGATGCAAAGTCACATGAAAAGGGTTCCATGATTCCACTCGGACTCGCACAGCTGCTGGGATGTGCCCGGCGACAATGTCAATTTCGCAGCAGATGTTGATAGCCCATCAATCCAGGCAAAAATCAATGGTAAGCTCAGTCTATCTTCTCAGACTCTTTTCAGCTACAAATGTATCTGTCAGTGCGTGAGAATATGGGTTCGCTTATGATTTGGTCAAATAACCATGAGCTGCATGACATTACGGGAATTTCCATTCTTGCTTTGCTAAGTGATTTCACCCATTGCTCGAAACAGGACGACTTTCACGTTTACACGGAACACGAAACACACCGGACTACAGTGAAAATCCACAAACCTGAGCAGGCCGTGTTCCACATCATACCGTGCAGCATAGTTTCAGTCACTGTGTCTGTTTTTTTTTTCAGAATAAGAGTCCCAAAGAATGTTCTCCACCCTAAAACCGGAGGTAGCATTACAATCCGAGAACGACAGATCACATTGTGAGAATGCTCTGACCTCGGAGCCAGTTCGAGATGCCACTTTCCTTGCCTTTTACCTTAACCGTGCAATTTGCTGCTGAGATGTTCACTCCTGGACATGAGCCACATGGATACCAACTGAGTTGGAAACCTGTGTGCGAATCGAGGAGAAGCGAGTCAATCAATTTTGCTAAATTCGGTGGTGCTTTTTAGAAATGCAGTTTCTGTTCACCTCAATCTAAAAGCCAGTTTCTGAACATAGTAACAGAAGTCAAAAGGTAATTACCTCACCCTACCCCCACTCCGGAAGAGGCGCTAACTGCCCTTGAGTGCTTTTTGTTCTCGATGTGAAGAGCTTTCACCACTGAGTCACCTTCACGTCTCTGGTTGCTGAGTGAATCACAAAGAAGGAATTTCACCAGAGCTGCAACTGCCTCACTTCTCCACTCGCCCTCCTCGTTTACATTTTCCTGCTCGTCAGTGATTTAAAGAAAACCAAATGGATACGATGTCATTCTGTAGCCTGGATCCAGCGCCTTAGACCGCTCGGCCAAACTATCAGCCGGCCGCGCCGCCTCATTTTCTTGTATTTAAAATTGTGCTCCTGCATAACAACAGATGCAAAGTCACATGAAAAGGGTTCCATGATTCCACTCGGACTCGCACAGCTGCTGGGATGTGCCCGGCGACAATGTCAATTTCGCAGCAGATGTTGATAGCCCATCAATCCAGGCAAAAATCAATGGTAAGCTCAGTCTATCTTCTCAGACTCTTTTCAGCTACAAATGTATCTGTCAGTGCGTGAGAATATGGGTTCGCTTATGATTTGGTCAAATAACCATGAGCTGCATGACATTACGGGAATTTCCATTCTTGCTTTGCTAAGTGATTTCACCCATTGCTCGAAACAGGACGACTTTCACGGTTACACGGAACACGAAACACACCGGACTACAGTGAAAATCCACAAACCTGAGCAGGCCGTGTTCCACATCATACCGTGCAGCATAGTTTCAGTCACTGTGTCTGTTTTTTTTTTTCAGAATAAGAGTCCCAAAGAATGTTCTCCACCCTAAAACCGGAGGTAGCATTACAATCCGAGAACGACAGATCACATTGTGAGAATGCTCTGACCTCGGAGCCAGTTCGAGATGCCACTTTCCTTGCCTTTTACCTTAACCGTGCAATTTGCTGCTGAGATGTTCACTCCTGGACATGAGCCACATGGATACCAACTGAGTTGGAAACCTGTGTGCGAATCGAGGAGAAGCGAGTCAATCAATTTTGCTAAATTCGGTGGTGCTTTTTAGAAATGCAGTTTCTGTTCACCTCAATCTAAAAGCCAGTTTCTGAACATAGTAACAGAAGTCAAAAGGTAATTACCTCACCCTACCCCCACTCCGGAAGAGGCGCTAACTGCCCTTGAGTGCTTTTTGTTCTCGATGTGAAGAGCTTTCACCACTGAGTCACCTTCACGTCTCTGGTTGCTGAGTGAATCACAAAGAAGGAATTTCACCAGAGCTGCAACTGCCTCACTTCTCCACTCGCCCTCCTCGTTTACATTTTCCTGCTCGTCAGTGATTTAAAGAAAACCAAATGGATACGATGTCATTCTGTAGCCTGGATCCAGCGCCTTAGACCGCTCGGCCAAACTATCAGCCGGCCGCGCCGCCTCATTTTCTTGTATTTAAAATTGTGCTCCTGCATAACAACAGATGCAAAGTCACATGAAAAGGGTTCCATGATTCCACTCGGACTCGCACAGCTGCTGGGATGTGCCCGGCGACAATGTCAATTTCGCAGCAGATGTTGATAGCCCATCAATCCAGGCAAAAATCAATGGTAAGCTCAGTCTATCTTCTCAGACTCTTTTCAGCTACAAATGTATCTGTCAGTGCGTGAGAATATGGGTTCGCTTATGATTTGGTCAAATAACCATGAGCTGCATGACATTACGGGAATTTCCATTCTTGCTTTGCTAAGTGATTTCACCCATTGCTCGAAACAGGACGACTTTCACGGTTACACGGAACACGAAACACACCGGACTACAGTGAAAATCCACAAACCTGAGCAGGCCGTGTTCCACATCATACCGTGCAGCATAGTTTCAGTCACTGTGTCTGTTTTTTTTTTTCAGAATAAGAGTCCCAAAGAATGTTCTCCACCCTAAAACCGGAGGTAGCATTACAATCCGAGAACGACAGATCACATTGTGAGAATGCTCTGACCTCGGAGCCAGTTCGAGATGCCACTTTCCTTGCCTTTTACCTTAACCGTGCAATTTGCTGCTGAGATGTTCACTCCTGGACATGAGCCACATGGATACCAACTGAGTTGGAAACCTGTGTGCGAATCGAGGAGAAGCGAGTCAATCAATTTTGCTAAATTCGGTGGTGCTTTTTAGAAATGCAGTTTCTGTTCACCTCAATCTAAAAGCCAGTTTCTGAACATAGTAACAGAAGTCAAAAGGTAATTACCTCACCCTACCCCCACTCCGGAAGAGGCGCTAACTGCCCTTGAGTGCTTTTTGTTCTCGATGTGAAGAGCTTTCACCACTGAGTCACCTTCACGTCTCTGGTTGCTGAGTGAATCACAAAGAAGGAATTTCACCAGAGCTGCAACTGCCTCACTTCTCCACTCGCCCTCCTCGTTTACATTTTCCTGCTCGTCAGTGATTTAAAGAAAACCAAATGGATACGATGTCATTCTGTAGCCTGGATCCAGCGCCTTAGACCGCTCGGCCAAACTATCAGCCGGCCGCGCCGCCTCATTTTCTTGTATTTAAAATTGTGCTCCTGCATAACAACAGATGCAAAGTCACATGAAAAGGGTTCCATGATTCCACTCGGACTCGCACAGCTGCTGGGATGTGCCCGGCGACAATGTCAATTTCGCAGCAGATGTTGATAGCCCATCAATCCAGGCAAAAATCAATGGTAAGCTCAGTCTATCTTCTCAGACTCTTTTCAGCTACAAATGTATCTGTCAGTGCGTGAGAATATGGGTTCGCTTATGATTTGGTCAAATAACCATGAGCTGCATGACATTACGGGAATTTCCATTCTTGCTTTGCTAAGTGATTTCACCCATTGCTCGAAACAGGACGACTTTCACGTTTACACGGAACACGAAACACACCGGACTACAGTGAAAATCCACAAACCTGAGCAGGCCGTGTTCCACATCATACCGTGCAGCATAGTTTCAGTCACTGTGTCTGTTTTTTTTTTTCAGAATAAGAGTCCCAAAGAATGTTCTCCACCCTAAAACCGGAGGTAGCATTACAATCCGAGAACGACAGATCACATTGTGAGAATGCTCTGACCTCGGAGCCAGTTCGAGATGCCACTTTCCTTGCCTTTTACCTTAACCGTGCAATTTGCTGCTGAGATGTTCACTCCTGGACATGAGCCACATGGATACCAACTGAGTTGGAAACCTGTGTGCGAATCGAGGAGAAGCGAGTCAATCAATTTTGCTAAATTCGGTGGTGCTTTTTAGAAATGCAGTTTCTGTTCACCTCAATCTAAAAGCCAGTTTCTGAACATAGTAACAGAAGTCAAAAGGTAATTACCTCACCCTACCCCCACTCCGGAAGAGGCGCTAACTGCCCTTGAGTGCTTTTTGTTCTCGATGTGAAGAGCTTTCACCACTGAGTCACCTTCACGTCTCTGGTTGCTGAGTGAATCACAAAGAAGGAATTTCACCAGAGCTGCAACTGCCTCACTTCTCCACTCGCCCTCCTCGTTTACATTTTCCTGCTCGTCAGTGATTTAAAGAAAACCAAATGGATACGATGTCATTCTGTAGCCTGGATCCAGCGCCTTAGACCGCTCGGCCAAACTATCAGCCGGCCGCGCCGCCTCATTTTCTTGTATTTAAAATTGTGCTCCTGCATAACAACAGATGCAAAGTCACATGAAAAGGGTTCCATGATTCCACTCGGACTCGCACAGCTGCTGGGATGTGCCCGGCGACAATGTCAATTTCGCAGCAGATGTTGATAGCCCATCAATCCAGGCAAAAATCAATGGTAAGCTCAGTCTATCTTCTCAGACTCTTTTCAGCTACAAATGTATCTGTCAGTGCGTGAGAATATGGGTTCGCTTATGATTTGGTCAAATAACCATGAGCTGCATGACATTACGGGAATTTCCATTCTTGCTTTGCTAAGTGATTTCACCCATTGCTCGAAACAGGACGACTTTCACGTTTACACGGAACACGAAACACACCGGACTACAGTGAAAATCCACAAACCTGAGCAGGCCGTGTTCCACATCATACCGTGCAGCATAGTTTCAGTCACTGTGTCTGTTTTTTTTTTCAGAATAAGAGTCCCAAAGAATGTTCTCCACCCTAAAACCGGAGGTAGCATTACAATCCGAGAACGACAGATCACATTGTGAGAATGCTCTGACCTCGGAGCCAGTTCGAGATGCCACTTTCCTTGCCTTTTACCTTAACCGTGCAATTTGCTGCTGAGATGTTCACTCCTGGACATGAGCCACATGGATACCAACTGAGTTGGAAACCTGTGTGCGAATCGAGGAGAAGCGAGTCAATCAATTTTGCTAAATTCGGTGGTGCTTTTTAGAAATGCAGTTTCTGTTCACCTCAATCTAAAAGCCAGTTTCTGAACATAGTAACAGAAGTCAAAAGGTAATTACCTCACCCTACCCCCACTCCGGAAGAGGCGCTAACTGCCCTTGAGTGCTTTTTGTTCTCGATGTGAAGAGCTTTCACCACTGAGTCACCTTCACGTCTCTGGTTGCTGAGTGAATCACAAAGAAGGAATTTCACCAGAGCTGCAACTGCCTCACTTCTCCACTCGCCCTCCTCGTTTACATTTTCCTGCTCGTCAGTGATTTAAAGAAAACCAAATGGATACGATGTCATTCTGTAGCCTGGATCCAGCGCCTTAGACCGCTCGGCCAAACTATCAGCCGGCCGCGCCGCCTCATTTTCTTGTATTTAAAATTGTGCTCCTGCATAACAACAGATGCAAAGTCACATGAAAAGGGTTCCATGATTCCACTCGGACTCGCACAGCTGCTGGGATGTGCCCGGCGACAATGTCAATTTCGCAGCAGATGTTGATAGCCCATCAATCCAGGCAAAAATCAATGGTAAGCTCAGTCTATCTTCTCAGACTCTTTTCAGCTACAAATGTATCTGTCAGTGCGTGAGAATATGGGTTCGCTTATGATTTGGTCAAATAACCATGAGCTGCATGACATTACGGGAATTTCCATTCTTGCTTTGCTAAGTGATTTCACCCATTGCTCGAAACAGGACGACTTTCACGTTTACACGGAACACGAAACACACCGGACTACAGTGAAAATCCACAAACCTGAGCAGGCCGTGTTCCACATCATACCGTGCAGCATAGTTTCAGTCACTGTGTCTGTTTTTTTTTTTCAGAATAAGAGTCCCAAAGAATGTTCTCCACCCTAAAACCGGAGGTAGCATTACAATCCGAGAACGACAGATCACATTGTGAGAATGCTCTGACCTCGGAGCCAGTTCGAGATGCCACTTTCCTTGCCTTTTACCTTAACCGTGCAATTTGCTGCTGAGATGTTCACTCCTGGACATGAGCCACATGGATACCAACTGAGTTGGAAACCTGTGTGCGAATCGAGGAGAAGCGAGTCAATCAATTTTGCTAAATTCGGTGGTGCTTTTTAGAAATGCAGTTTCTGTTCACCTCAATCTAAAAGCCAGTTTCTGAACATAGTAACAGAAGTCAAAAGGTAATTACCTCACCCTACCCCCACTCCGGAAGAGGCGCTAACTGCCCTTGAGTGCTTTTTGTTCTCGATGTGAAGAGCTTTCACCACTGAGTCACCTTCACGTCTCTGGTTGCTGAGTGAATCACAAAGAAGGAATTTCACCAGAGCTGCAACTGCCTCACTTCTCCACTCGCCCTCCTCGTTTACATTTTCCTGCTCGTCAGTGATTTAAAGAAAACCAAATGGATACGATGTCATTCTGTAGCCTGGATCCAGCGCCTTAGACCGCTCGGCCAAACTATCAGCCGGCCGCGCCGCCTCATTTTCTTGTATTTAAAATTGTGCTCCTGCATAACAACAGATGCAAAGTCACATGAAAAGGGTTCCATGATTCCACTCGGACTCGCACAGCTGCTGGGATGTGCCCGGCGACAATGTCAATTTCGCAGCAGATGTTGATAGCCCATCAATCCAGGCAAAAATCAATGGTAAGCTCAGTCTATCTTCTCAGACTCTTTTCAGCTACAAATGTATCTGTCAGTGCGTGAGAATATGGGTTCGCTTATGATTTGGTCAAATAACCATGAGCTGCATGACATTACGGGAATTTCCATTCTTGCTTTGCTAAGTGATTTCACCCATTGCTCGAAACAGGACGACTTTCACGGTTACACGGAACACGAAACACACCGGACTACAGTGAAAATCCACAAACCTGAGCAGGCCGTGTTCCACATCATACCGTGCAGCATAGTTTCAGTCACTGTGTCTGTTTTTTTTTTCAGAATAAGAGTCCCAAAGAATGTTCTCCACCCTAAAACCGGAGGTAGCATTACAATCCGAGAACGACAGATCACATTGTGAGAATGCTCTGACCTCGGAGCCAGTTCGAGATGCCACTTTCCTTGCCTTTTACCTTAACCGTGCAATTTGCTGCTGAGATGTTCACTTCCTGGACATGAGCCACATGGATACCAACTGAGTTGGAAACCTGTGTGCGAATCGAGGAGAAGCGAGTCAATCAATTTTGCTAAATTCGGTGGTGCTTTTTAGAAATGCAGTTTCTGTTCACCTCAATCTAAAAGCCAGTTTCTGAACATAGTAACAGAAGTCAAAAGGTAATTACCTCACCCTACCCCCACTCCGGAAGAGGCGCTAACTGCCCTTGAGTGCTTTTTGTTCTCGATGTGAAGAGCTTTCACCACTGAGTCACCTTCACGTCTCTGGTTGCTGAGTGAATCACAAAGAAGGAATTTCACCAGAGCTGCAACTGCCTCACTTCTCCACTCGCCCTCCTCGTTTACATTTTCCTGCTCGTCAGTGATTTAAAGAAAACCAAATGGATACGATGTCATTCTGTAGCCTGGATCCAGCGCCTTAGACCGCTCGGCCAAACTATCAGCCGGCCGCGCCGCCTCATTTTCTTGTATTTAAAATTGTGCTCCTGCATAACAACAGATGCAAAGTCACATGAAAAGGGTTCCATGATTCCACTCGGACTCGCACAGCTGCTGGGATGTGCCCGGCGACAATGTCAATTTCGCAGCAGATGTTGATAGCCCATCAATCCAGGCAAAAATCAATGGTAAGCTCAGTCTATCTTCTCAGACTCTTTTCAGCTACAAATGTATCTGTCAGTGCGTGAGAATATGGGTTCGCTTATGATTTGGTCAAATAACCATGAGCTGCATGACATTACGGGAATTTCCATTCTTGCTTTGCTAAGTGATTTCACCCATTGCTCGAAACAGGACGACTTTCACGGTTACACGGAACACGAAACACACCGGACTACAGTGAAAATCCACAAACCTGAGCAGGCCGTGTTCCACATCATACCGTGCAGCATAGTTTCAGTCACTGTGTCTGTTTTTTTTTTCAGAATAAGAGTCCCAAAGAATGTTCTCCACCCTAAAACCGGAGGTAGCATTACAATCCGAGAACGACAGATCACATTGTGAGAATGCTCTGACCTCGGAGCCAGTTCGAGATGCCACTTTCCTTGCCTTTTACCTTAACCGTGCAATTTGCTGCTGAGATGTTCACTCCTGGACATGAGCCACATGGATACCAACTGAGTTGGAAACCTGTGTGCGAATCGAGGAGAAGCGAGTCAATCAATTTTGCTAAATTCGGTGGTGCTTTTTAGAAATGCAGTTTCTGTTCACCTCAATCTAAAAGCCAGTTTCTGAACATAGTAACAGAAGTCAAAAGGTAATTACCTCACCCTACCCCCACTCCGGAAGAGGCGCTAACTGCCCTTGAGTGCTTTTTGTTCTCGATGTGAAGAGCTTTCACCACTGAGTCACCTTCACGTCTCTGGTTGCTGAGTGAATCACAAAGAAGGAATTTCACCAGAGCTGCAACTGCCTCACTTCTCCACTCGCCCTCCTCGTTTACATTTTCCTGCTCGTCAGTGATTTAAAGAAAACCAAATGGATACGATGTCATTCTGTAGCCTGGATCCAGCGCCTTAGACCGCTCGGCCAAACTATCAGCCGGCCGCGCCGCCTCATTTTCTTGTATTTAAAATTGTGCTCCTGCATAACAACAGATGCAAAGTCACATGAAAAGGGTTCCATGATTCCACTCGGACTCGCACAGCTGCTGGGATGTGCCCGGCGACAATGTCAATTTCGCAGCAGATGTTGATAGCCCATCAATCCAGGCAAAAATCAATGGTAAGCTCAGTCTATCTTCTCAGACTCTTTTCAGCTACAAATGTATCTGTCAGTGCGTGAGAATATGGGTTCGCTTATGATTTGGTCAAATAACCATGAGCTGCATGACATTACGGGAATTTCCATTCTTGCTTTGCTAAGTGATTTCACCCATTGCTCGAAACAGGACGACTTTCACGTTTACACGGAACACGAAACACACCGGACTACAGTGAAAATCCACAAACCTGAGCAGGCCGTGTTCCACATCATACCGTGCAGCATAGTTTCAGTCACTGTGTCTGTTTTTTTTTCAGAATAAGAGTCCCAAAGAATGTTCTCCACCCTAAAACCGGAGGTAGCATTACAATCCGAGAACGACAGATCACATTGTGAGAATGCTCTGACCTCGGAGCCAGTTCGAGATGCCACTTTCCTTGCCTTTTACCTTAACCGTGCAATTTGCTGCTGAGATGTTCACTCCTGGACATGAGCCACATGGATACCAACTGAGTTGGAAACCTGTGTGCGAATCGAGGAGAAGCGAGTCAATCAATTTTGCTAAATTCGGTGGTGCTTTTTAGAAATGCAGTTTCTGTTCACCTCAATCTAAAAGCCAGTTTCTGAACATAGTAACAGAAGTCAAAAGGTAATTACCTCACCCTACCCCCACTCCGGAAGAGGCGCTAACTGCCCTTGAGTGCTTTTTGTTCTCGATGTGAAGAGCTTTCACCACTGAGTCACCTTCACGTCTCTGGTTGCTGAGTGAATCACAAAGAAGGAATTTCACCAGAGCTGCAACTGCCTCACTTCTCCACTCGCCCTCCTCGTTTACATTTTCCTGCTCGTCAGTGATTTAAAGAAAACCAAATGGATACGATGTCATTCTGTAGCCTGGATCCAGCGCCTTAGACCGCTCGGCCAAACTATCAGCCGGCCGCGCCGCCTCATTTTCTTGTATTTAAAATTGTGCTCCTGCATAACAACAGATGCAAAGTCACATGAAAAGGGTTCCATGATTCCACTCGGACTCGCACAGCTGCTGGGATGTGCCCGGCGACAATGTCAATTTCGCAGCAGATGTTGATAGCCCATCAATCCAGGCAAAAATCAATGGTAAGCTCAGTCTATCTTCTCAGACTCTTTTCAGCTACAAATGTATCTGTCAGTGCGTGAGAATATGGGTTCGCTTATGATTTGGTCAAATAACCATGAGCTGCATGACATTACGGGAATTTCCATTCTTGCTTTGCTAAGTGATTTCACCATTGCTCGAAACAGGACGACTTTCACGTTTACACGGAACACGAAACACACCGGACTACAGTGAAAATCCACAAACCTGAGCAGGCCGTGTTCCACATCATACCGTGCAGCATAGTTTCAGTCACTGTGTCTGTTTTTTTTTTTCAGAATAAGAGTCCCAAAGAATGTTCTCCACCCTAAAACCGGAGGTAGCATTACAATCCGAGAACGACAGATCACATTGTGAGAATGCTCTGACCTCGGAGCCAGTTCGAGATGCCACTTTCCTTGCCTTTTACCTTAACCGTGCAATTTGCTGCTGAGATGTTCACTCCTGGACATGAGCCACATGGATACCAACTGAGTTGGAAACCTGTGTGCGAATCGAGGAGAAGCGAGTCAATCAATTTTGCTAAATTCGGTGGTGCTTTTTAGAAATGCAGTTTCTGTTCACCTCAATCTAAAAGCCAGTTTCTGAACATAGTAACAGAAGTCAAAAGGTAATTACCTCACCCTACCCCCACTCCGGAAGAGGCGCTAACTGCCCTTGAGTGCTTTTTGTTCTCGATGTGAAGAGCTTTCACCACTGAGTCACCTTCACGTCTCTGGTTGCTGAGTGAATCACAAAGAAGGAATTTCACCAGAGCTGCAACTGCCTCACTTCTCCACTCGCCCTCCTCGTTTACATTTTCCTGCTCGTCAGTGATTTAAAGAAAACCAAATGGATACGATGTCATTCTGTAGCCTGGATCCAGCGCCTTAGACCGCTCGGCCAAACTATCAGCCGGCCGCGCCGCCTCATTTTCTTGTATTTAAAATTGTGCTCCTGCATAACAACAGATGCAAAGTCACATGAAAAGGGTTCCATGATTCCACTCGGACTCGCACAGCTGCTGGGATGTGCCCGGCGACAATGTCAATTTCGCAGCAGATGTTGATAGCCCATCAATCCAGGCAAAAATCAATGGTAAGCTCAGTCTATCTTCTCAGACTCTTTTCAGCTACAAATGTATCTGTCAGTGCGTGAGAATATGGGTTCGCTTATGATTTGGTCAAATAACCATGAGCTGCATGACATTACGGGAATTTCCATTCTTGCTTTGCTAAGTGATTTCACCCATTGCTCGAAACAGGACGACTTTCACGTTTACACGGAACACGAAACACACCGGACTACAGTGAAAATCCACAAACCTGAGCAGGCCGTGTTCCACATCATACCGTGCAGCATAGTTTCAGTCACTGTGTCTGTTTTTTTTTCAGAATAAGAGTCCCAAAGAATGTTCTCCACCCTAAAACCGGAGGTAGCATTACAATCCGAGAACGACAGATCACATTGTGAGAATGCTCTGACCTCGGAGCCAGTTCGAGATGCCACTTTCCTTGCCTTTTACCTTAACCGTGCAATTTGCTGCTGAGATGTTCACTCCTGGACATGAGCCACATGGATACCAACTGAGTTGGAAACCTGTGTGCGAATCGAGGAGAAGCGAGTCAATCAATTTTGCTAAATTCGGTGGTGCTTTTTAGAAATGCAGTTTCTGTTCACCTCAATCTAAAAGCCAGTTTCTGAACATAGTAACAGAAGTCAAAAGGTAATTACCTCACCCTACCCCCACTCCGGAAGAGGCGCTAACTGCCCTTGAGTGCTTTTTGTTCTCGATGTGAAGAGCTTTCACCACTGAGTCACCTTCACGTCTCTGGTTGCTGAGTGAATCACAAAGAAGGAATTTCACCAGAGCTGCAACTGCCTCACTTCTCCACTCGCCCTCCTCGTTTACATTTTCCTGCTCGTCAGTGATTTAAAGAAAACCAAATGGATACGATGTCATTCTGTAGCCTGGATCCAGCGCCTTAGACCGCTCGGCCAAACTATCAGCCGGCCGCGCCGCCTCATTTTCTTGTATTTAAAATTGTGCTCCTGCATAACAACAGATGCAAAGTCACATGAAAAGGGTTCCATGATTCCACTCGGACTCGCACAGCTGCTGGGATGTGCCCGGCGACAATGTCAATTTCGCAGCAGATGTTGATAGCCCATCAATCCAGGCAAAAATCAATGGTAAGCTCAGTCTATCTTCTCAGACTCTTTTCAGCTACAAATGTATCTGTCAGTGCGTGAGAATATGGGTTCGCTTATGATTTGGTCAAATAACCATGAGCTGCATGACATTACGGGAATTTCCATTCTTGCTTTGCTAAGTGATTTCACCCATTGCTCGAAACAGGACGACTTTCACGTTTACACGGAACACGAAACACACCGGACTACAGTGAAAATCCACAAACCTGAGCAGGCCGTGTTCCACATCATACCGTGCAGCATAGTTTCAGTCACTGTGTCTGTTTTTTTTTTCAGAATAAGAGTCCCAAAGAATGTTCTCCACCCTAAAACCGGAGGTAGCATTACAATCCGAGAACGACAGATCACATTGTGAGAATGCTCTGACCTCGGAGCCAG